>NC_023754.2:27340553-27654210 GCF_000499845.2 Phaseolus vulgaris
GGTTTCTCATCCACGTGAATTCTCGGAAATCTAATAACCATAACCAACAACACATTGAATTCTAGTCAATCCATCATATCCACGATTTCATAGTTCTTTCTCATCATCAAAATGATTTTTAGTTAACAAGTTTAACTGAAAATTAAAAACTAGTTACTTTCTAATAACATGCATGGCTTTTGAACACAAAGCTTAACTCTCCCTCCTATTGTTGACAATTTTATAGTTCTTTGACATAACTGGATGCTGTTTGTTATTCAAAATAGTAATTGTTTGAAGTTTTTGAACCAGGTCAAGACACATATATACGTAGGATATTAGGGCAGATATTATTATAGTATGATTCTTTTTCCTTTGTAATAAATTCTCTTCTTTCTTTTTAATGAACTGCTTTTTTTTCCTATGGATATTATTGCCTTTATGGTTATGATCTTCCTTCTAAATTAATTAAAGGTTATTTAATAATAATATATAATTAAATTTATATTGTTCTAAGGAATTTTTTTTACAACTACTAGTATCCTAACATTATATTCAAACAGTGATATTTTTACTGGGATTGTTAGTAGTTACTTATAAAAAATGTTCAGATTTATTTATATTTGGAGACAGCAACATTCCCTTACCCCCTTCGATCTAACAAAACATATTTTTTGTCAACGTCTCCAAATCTAACCCCACGCCCACCCAAAACAGAGAGCAAAAACCCTTAAAAGGCCCATACCCTTATTTTTATACTTAGGTTTCTTCCTGTACCATAGCTTCTTCTGGTACGATCATATTTCTTAAAATACTTAAAAATGCATTTTATTTTATTATTGATGTTTTCTATTTCAAAATATATAGATAATGCATAAGAACTTTATTAGACTATAGAATTTGAAAGGTATTTCCGAATCTGGAAATATCTTCTGAATTCTATAATCTAAAATATGTTTCTTTAGAAAATAAATTTTGGATTATAGAATCCAAAAAGATATTTCTAGATTCAGAAAAATTCTACTATCTAAAAATTATAAATTAAAAAAATATTCAAAAATACCTTTTGAATTCTATAATTCAGAATATACAAATAGAAAAAAAAAATACATTGTAAAATTTAGAAAATATTTCTATATCTAAAAATAGCTTTCAAATGATAATTTATTTTTTAAAGGACAAAATGGTATTTTTGGTCTATATTGTGGATTATCAGGAGAGAAACAGTCCTAAACCTAATGCCTCTCTTAAAATTGAACCCCAAAAATATGACCCATTTACTCTTGTAAATGAATTATGTCAGGTGTTTCTATTTGCACCACCAAAATGTTTCTTATATATATTAAAGAAAATAAACGGGGGCAGTGCTGCTATAACAACAACACCATGGCTGTTATTTTCTTGTGTTGCATTTGGAATTTGTTAAGGTAAATTTCCATTTCTACATTTTTAACTAAAAAATCTACAAAATCAATTTCGCTATATATTAAAACAACATTACACATATATTAAAATTTTGATTTTGAAAAAAAATTATTTACAGACTAAGTTATTTATAGACTAATTTTAATTTACAAAAAAAAATATCTTTTTTTTTTCTAAAAGTGCTTACAAAAAAATATTTTAACAAAAAACCCAAGTGTTACTATTTTTCTCCATGATCACTTACTCACGTAATGTATTGCTTCTTTTGTTTTTTCTAAATAAAAATAAATAAATGTTTTTTAATCCTATAACTTATTTTTTATATGACAAAAACAACAGTAGTATTTATTTATCATCTTATTGTGTGTTTGGTTCTGCAGTGAGAACCAAAAATTACATAACAAAAATGTCTGGGTACATAATACACAATACATAATGTACATGAGAAGGAGCAAGTTCCTAGAATGTTACATACAATTCTATATATAATGTAATTGGAAAGAAATAATGGAGAAGCATGAAGAATCTTGAAAAATACACACGTGAAAGAGTCGCAGAGCCCCAACTCAAGAAATCAAATTTGCTTGTTTTTCTTCATCTTTAAGACAAGACCATTGTTCTCCTTTATATTCTACTGGATTTAGAGCGAGATGAACCACGACTACTTCCATTTGAATCATGTCTCTTCAACAAGGCTTCCAGATTTTGGAAGCATTTCAATGGCCTAACCTGCATGTTACGAACAGTGTCAATGTTACAAATCCTCCACATGTTCTGTAATCACTCAAAGCTGTTCAAATAAGTGTGAGTTGCCAATTGCTTATATTGGCATACAACCAACAGTAAACTTAGTTGATAAATTATGGATGGTACCCTCCATTAAAATACCAAAATCACTCAACTATATGATGACAAATAATGACCTCAACTAGTCCATTGTACACAGTTTTGAACAAGCAGATGCAAGCGTAAATATCTTATGCAGGGGAGAGGGGAATGTTATGTAAGAGAGAGGATAACCTTCCAACGTCTTTTTTGACCAATTGTGTTGTAGATGAACTCCAGCCTTGTTATAATCTGCCTAAATGTTGGCCTCTGGGCTGGATTCTCATTCCAGCACTCCTCAATCAGTCTATAAGCATATATCATTATTCATTAGACATCAGCAGAATTAAACAGTGTAATGAATCATTATCAAATGAGAGAGAATTGGCAAATATTATGTTCAATCAGAAGTACTGTTTATAGGTTCATGCTCACACAAGAGGAGGGACAAAACATAACACAAAACAAGCAAAATAGTAATATGAGTGATGCATGCAATAGCATAGTGACCACATTCGGTGAAAAGAGTAGATTACACGGTTTTTAGCCCCATAAAAAAAGGTAGAAGGAAACCAAGAAAGATACTGAATGAAATTATTAAAAAACATGTAATCCTTGCTACTTTATCCCACAAGTTGTAACCAGATAAAGTTGTTGTTGTCATTTTCTTACTTAGAAGTCACATTTGAGCTTATAACTTGCTATTATTCCATTTTTATCCTCAGTATTTAATGAAACTCTTTATTTACTGCTTACTTAATAAAAATTCTATTTTAATATTACACTATTATTTTGATATTTCAATAAAACGTTTTAGATTTCAAATAAAATTATAAGAATTTTAAATTAACTAAAAATTTAAAACTATAATTACCTAAAAATAAAATGTTGCTTTAAAAACTAGAATTTACATAAAAAATACATTTACCCATGTTCTTTTTTATGTGATTTTAAAATGATAAATAGTTCAATAGCTAACTTTAGTCAAATGTTTTTGCTTCAATGATCTAGCTAACAGATAAATTCCAACTTTCAGAAAGAGATTTACTTCTGAACCGTCAATTAACTTTTCAATTATTTTTTACCAAACATTGGCATAATAATGTATAGCTAGCTAGAAAGCTTATTAACAAAAAGATTGTATGATGCATGTTAAGATCAGGAAATAGGTTAACATCCTTTAGATTTTCTCAGGAAAATGAAATCACTGGACATTGAAAAAATAATCCAAGAAACATAGATGACTTACTCTCTAATTCCACAGGAGTAACGCTTGGCTGGAGCTCGAAAAGGTGGACGCTCTTTGGCAGCATACACCTTAGGAACTTCATCTTTTTGCTTTGCAGAAAAAGGAGGGCAGCCTTCAATCATCTAAAACATAACACATAAGAAGCATCAATAGTGACTCCAGCTTAACATTCACACAAAGCTACAATAATTCCATCAAACCAATAAATATTAGTAGAAACTCGATAGCAGAAAAACATGCTAATCATATTGTTGGAGAGATTGGGTTTTGAAGGGAAAGAGAAGTAAATAACCAAGTTAAAAGGTTATTAAAATTCTACATAGTTGATTTTCAAGGAAAAACAATGTAGGCCAATTCAACTGGTAGTCAGGAAAGGTCTCATACAGTATATGGATACAACAAAATAGATGGACCAAAGCAACAATAACAATTGCCATAAATATTTTATAATGTGTAGCTTTTATTAGCGTAGATGAAGGAACAAAAATAGTTACCTCTTGTAGAATTAGTGCAAATGAAAATACATCCACTTTGGTGTCATATTCTTCTTGTTTGAAAACTTCTGGAGCCACATACCGGCCTATGAGCAAAAGTAAATAAAAAATTCAGAGTTTCAGAAAATGAACAGGACATGGAAATGTCACAATAATGAAAGTATTTTCAAGTGCCCCATGAATAAGAGAATACAGCATTTCAGATATTTCAAGTGTGCATTAATGACAGTTCTGAAGAAAAGCAGCACCCACAGGAAGTTTCTTGGCAAGTTAGAGGCCTGTCATCTTTAACTGCCAGCAACTTGCTAACTCCAAAGTCTGCAACTTTTAGGTGCCCAGAATCATCCCGCAATATATTACTGTTAGCTTACTCATAAGCAACATTGATAAAAAAAAGTGTAGATTGTATCAGACAATTAAACCAGACACACACGGACTTCACATAAAAGAATATACAGTTGGGGAAAAAAAACTTACGAAGGTTCAAGATCACGGTGAATAATAGGTGATGGCTTATTTTCATGCAAATAGCCCACTCCCCTGCATAATTTCAAATAAAAAGTGGTATTGAGTACACTTAATAGACCAAAAGACAGAAAAAAAGGAGCAGATCATTATCAGAACCCAACAAATGTCTCAGCTAAATATAATTTACATTAAATGGATTTTCTTGTGTTTAACATCCACGGACTTTTCTCCAGCAAGAATGAATCCATGAGAAATGTTAGTCATAAAACTCCTAAAACAAAATTCCATGAATGACATGTAACCAGTGAAAGTTTATATAGCAAAACTGCTCAGTTGAGAGAATTATGTATCAATGACGGAGGTATCTTTCAAAAATAAATTGAATACCTTTTCATCAAATTAATAACTTTTTCTTTGTGGGTCATATAGAAAGGACTGAGAATTTGTGAGCCAAAACCATTTAGCCACTTAGATCCTATTCGATTTTTCTCTCTATCTATATTGATGCAGTTATGTTACTGAACAAAAGATCAGATCATTACATAACCCAATTAAGCATAGACTTCAATGGTAATCCATATATTCATTTATTTACTTCTTATATGACAAAAATCATACACCCTTAGTTGATTTTATCTTGAGTTTGTTACTTTCTAAATTCTCAGACAAATTCTTCTCCATTTCCCTTATATTGAAAATGCTAGCTACTAGGGCAAGGAATCTATTAAAAGGTGGACTTTCTAACTCAATCTTATCATATTTATCATCTAATATGTGCCATAAAGGGTTCAAAGTTTTCCGCAATTTCCAAACACGATCTTCCTCTTTTATGAAGGCTTGAGATCAACTATGTAAAGTGTGGCAAAAAATGAACGACATAGTGCTCTAGAAATTTAAAACGGGTGATTAACCGAAAAATAGTAGCTAAAAACAACCAATCCACTATAATACATACTAAAAATTACATACGTTTCTAACATAATTTAAAATTAAATATTTCACCAAAGTCAGTTTTCATGCAAACATATACAACAAGGAAAACAGGGGATAACTAGATCTGTACGTATAAAATATTGATGAAAATTTTATAATGAAAAATATCCTATAGTTTCTGCTGATCTTCTACATAACTAATAAAACTCACAAGCACCAATCAAAATAAAATCACAATTTTAAAATAACCCCTTGGTAGAGCGAGGGAAAGAAAGCTGATTGTGAGACTAGATGCTACAAACAGTAGAACCCAGATAAAATCAATGCATGAGTGTCGTCAAATACCTAGCAATATCAAGTGCATATCTCACAGCTGTTGATGGTTTCAAAGCTCCCTTTCTTTTCAAGAAATCGCAAAGATCTCCCTGCACGACATGGTGAAATGAGATCAAGAAAGCAACATTTTGTCACATTACTGTTAAACTTCAACAAACTTTCCAAGAAATCATGTTCCATAGAGTTGTGGGACAAAAAACCTTGGGAAGATATTCTGTCACAATCATCATTGGACTGCTCTGAGTCACAGCACCCAGAAATTGGATGACATTTGGATGCCGGATCTTCTGGAACAGAGCAAGCTCATCTCTGAAAGCCTTCCTGAGCAAGACCAAGTAAATTAATTATCATGAAATTATGCAACAAAATGTAACAATTTGTGCACAAGGTTTGTGAGAGCAACTCACACTTTCTCCTCGTCACTAAGTACCTCCTCCCCAAGCTTTTTTACTGCAACCTCTGTTCCACGCCACAATGCACTACAGAAAGTCCCCTGCAAATTCAGGAAAGATTAGCAGAAACAAAAGTCATTTAGAAGCAATGAAATTGAATATTATTCACGCAATTAAGTAATTATGTACACACAAACACGAAAAATTTAAGTGAATCTGCGAGCTGGGTCTACATATTCAATAGTAGTCAAATTCCTTGAGAAAAAGGAATTGGCTGGTTTCAATACTATACAATCATAGCTATTTAATAGAACTTGCAAAATCATCAACTAATGTTGTAAATCTAATGAAGGATAATAAGGTGGCACAGGAATTTAATTACTTCTATAAAATTTCCTTCATTTTTTAAAATACTCTGTTTGAATATTTCAAACTCTTTGGTTTGATTAAGTATTTTAGTTTCCATCATATTCAAATTTCATATTGTGCTATTTAAAATTCCTTCTTTTAGAATTTATTTGAAACTCCCTCTTTTTGGGATTTACTTGAAGAAGAACTCCTTATAAAAATTCCCATTATCTTAAAAATCTTTGGATTTGATATCCAAACAGGTCACTTTGATGTATGATATTTTAAATTCACTTAAAAATTGAAGTGTCTCAAATTCTACATCCAAACACACCAATGTCATTATAGAATTTATTATGAATTAATGACCTAATTGACAGTAAATAATAATAATAAAAAAGCTTTTACCTTCGTTATCTCCACACTGCTGGTAAAATCGAGCTCTTTAGGATTGATTTCATACTCTGGGACTTCACGTGCATGATTAACATGCATAGGGGCCATCTGAAACAGTATAATCACAACATGTATTCACATCACAGCCAGAAGCAGAATATAAAAGCTAAATCTGATATGTAAAAACAAATAAATACAACAGCTTCATAATTTACAATCCTAAATACACACATACCAGTGGCTTTGCTCCATGCTTCTCCAATAGTTTGATCACATCATTTTTTTTATAAAAAATAGCATCTGCAAGTGGCTGTTTAAGAGATGCAAAACTAATTATCAGACCCATGATTACATATCTAAGAGAGTATTTTATTTTCAAAAGGAAGCCCATATAAAAGACCCAGGAACAGTAATTACAGAATACAGAGAAGAGTATTAAAGATAATTAGTTAACTATTATAGATAGGCTGGTACTCTTTTCATTATATTTTTACGATACAATCCCTTTTTTATCCTTTTATGATACAATTGTATCTTTTCTTTTATCATTTTGGTAAACTCTATACATATGAGCACCCCTTCTTACTTTAACCAAATAATGAGATAATTCTGTCTGTATTCTTTAATAGAGAGGAAAGAAGGAACATAAGAACAGATTACTAAAAAAGGTTAGAAGAAAAACACAATACAGTTGAATCTATTTATCACTTCATTTGGAGTTAAATTAAGGATAAGCACAATCACGAGTAATAGCTCAACACTTCAAGCAGAATGTAACTAGAAACCTAATATAGTCTGCAGCACAAGACCGATCCTATTTTCAAAGTATCGAATTGCTTTTATCTTCTTGAGATTTACTCCCATCATACTAATTTTTCAAGCAGGCAAGTGATAAGTCAACGTGCAGCAGAAGTATCTTCTTTCAAAAACACTGCCAAACAGATGCATGCTAGTGCGCACCATCTGCTCCACTTTAAGTTTGGTATCAAATTGACATTTAATCATCACCAAGCTAATTTTTTGAATTGTGAATCATAATTTTCTTTGCATCACAAGATTCAAAGCCAATGAAAAATAACTTCAAATGCATCATATAAATTATTTATAGTGTTCAGTCTAATAATTTTAAACTAAAAATAGATAAAACAACTTAACCATAAGTCTCATAAAACAAAATTATTAGTATATCAGAGTTTGTGATACCTTCACTTTGTAAGAATGGAAACTAAGCGTTGAAATAGTCAAATAGAGTGCATGCATTGACTAAGATTGATAAATAAAATAGCAAAATAATCAAATGGATAAGTTCAAAAATATTTCTTCAATTCTTTTTCAATTAACAAACTGGTTGAACTCTGTTATTAACATGAAAAAATGGCATTGATTCATTCGTGAATTATGAGATTAAAAATCATTTGTGATTCATCTTATGAAACGAGTCAACATGTAGTCAAATTGTTGCGAGTAGGATTTAAATCTTGAAGCCTGAATAGTAAGATTCTAGTAACCTTCAGAATAAATGGTGATCACAACCGAATGTAAGATCAAGGCATCAATCTCATCTTGGTAAGAGAAGAACGTATCTTAAACTTGCTCCAAGAAATTCACGCCTAAACAATTAATCAAGCGCCCGGGCAAATTGCAACAACAATCATGTTAACAAAAACTGCCTCTAACTTATTCTACAATCCACTACATGCAATCCGTTTTTTTAGGCATACAGAACGAATCCACCCTAAACGATATATCATTTGACTAGTCAAACAACACTAAATCCAGATACAACAACCCTGATCGCTTAAGCCAAACCTTAGGCATCTTCTGTACGAAATCTATGGCAAATCCTATTGTCCTTGTCAGACTAAAAGCCAAACCATGCCATTGTCAAACATCAAAGCACAATCACTTTTGACACTAAACCAAATCAAGAATTAAAAAGAAAAAAGTAAAGTTACCGTGCTCCCCCACCGATCTTCAGCGTCAACTTCAGCTCCTTTTTGGAGCAACAAATCAGCGACAACAGTGTAGCCCTCACACGATGCGACATGAAGAGCAGTGCGATTATCAATATCCTTGTAATTCACATTCACACCAGACTCCAACACCTCGCGAATACCATCCACATCACCTTCAAACGCCGAATACATCAACCTCACACCCTGATCAACAGCGTCTCCATCGTTTTGAGGCTCTGCTCCTTCGTTATGGCGTTCTGGGGCAAGGGATGACTGCTTCCCCAGCGTAAACCTCGCAGGGTTTTTCGATTCCATGGCGAAAACAAAGCAACCCAGAAAGTTCAGATCGAGAAAGATGTGATCTTGAAGTTTCGGGGTGGAAAATTCAAAGGGACGAAAACTGGGTGAAGCTCTTTTCGCTTTGCTTTTTGAAAATTTTACCCGTCCGACCGAGCCTCTTGCGATCGATGATGATTTACTTTTGTCAGCGCAGTCCTACGTGGAATGTTTGAATTCGGCCTTCCGAGTATGCAGTGGATTCTACGCGTTGTGCTAAGCGCGTCACGCGTATTCTGAAATGCCAGCGTATCGTCCAACACGGCACAGAAGAGTGAGTGAGAGATATCTGACTAACGTGTGCCTCTGGCGGCGGAACCAATTGACGACTTTAGATATTTCAGAAAATCTTGACCGTTACTTTTGTGCTACACGCATAGTCTATGATACATGTTTCTTTTTTTCTTTTCACCCGCAGGGTCGTTGAAATTTGGGTACTCCTTTTTAAAAGTTAGATTACCAAAAAATACAAAAATAGAAAAATAAGGAAATTGATTGCATATCTATTTTCTCTATACTGCTGATTATTTTCGATCGTTAGCAACCTCTGAGCATTAAAAGAATAAACCATCAATCATCAATATTAATAATATATTACAGCAAAACAAGACATTGTAGATGATGACATGAAAATTATAAAAAATTATGATGAGAATTTTGTTATTTCATATATTTTCAATTAAAATAATAAAAGTTAATCAATATAGTTTTATATTAATTATAAAATATCATTTTTAATAATATAATAAAAAAATTATGATATAAAAACTATTTTTAAAAATAAAAAATAATTAATTATTATAGTAACTAAATTAAAAATCTTAAAAAATAAACTTTTTTTTATTTATTTTTAAATTAGTTTATATTATTGTTAAATAGTTTTTAAATTAATATTTAATTAATTATCAAAATTTTAATTACTAATTATTTAGTAAAAAAAACACTAATAATTTTTATTATCAATTATTTTTATTTTGATAAAAATAAGTTCTTAATAAGTGAACAAAATATTACTAAAATATGAATTTTTATAAAAGATATGAAAAGAAATCGTGAAAATAAATATGTAATAATTATTCCATGAAAAATAGCCTAACTGTGACCAAATAATAAATATTTATACCAAATAATAAATGACCCTGAATTTAAGACCTGAACTGTCTGAACCCACTTATAACAAATTGAAAAAACTGAATTATTTTTAGAGAGTCAATTAGACATTAAAGCATATTTTAATAAGTACATTATAAATATTATAAATACAATCGGAAACAAGACACATAACATCGAAATTAAAAAGATAACATGTAAAAAAAATATGATTTGATTAATTAATTTATTTTTTAATTTGAGTTACTTTTTTCTATAAGTTTTTTCTTTTCTATTCTTAATAATTTTAAAATTAAAATATGATGAAATTCACATTAAAGTAAGGATTACTTGATGATAGATAGAAAAGAATGATAATTTTATCAAATAATATAGTTACTTGAAATAGAGTCGAAAAAATAATTGAAAATAAATGTTCATTTATTTAATATGTAAGATTTGATGTGAAATTGAATGAGAATAAGTGTATGTTTTTTATGCTTAAAATAATAAATTAAAAAAATTAAAAATTATTTTATATATAAAAAATTGTCTCACAAAATTAAAAATTTATTTTTAAATGATTCATATAAAATAACAAAATACTTTATTGTATTAATAAAATGAGATATATTAAATAAAGGTAGAATTATAAAAAATTTATATAAAACAAAACGATTAAAAATTATTAATAAGGCATTATAAATATGTTGCATGTGACAGCATTTGAATCGCAGTCGAAAGAGAAAAGTTCTTATCATAGAGCATATTCCTTGCAGCAAAAATCCTGAAGATAGAATGGCGAAAGCTTCAGTTCATCAATTGGCACTCTTTATGTTCCTGTTTCTGGTTGCCTCTGGTATTTCCCCACTTCTTTTCTGCCAATCAATATATATAAATACTTGGAACATATGAATTTGTTATTATTATTTTACTTTCAGGTTTTATGCAGCAAGCTTTTGCTGTAAATGGAGGTCAATGCAAAGCGAACAAAGATTGTGGTAGATATTGTCAGCATCGCCCAAGTTGCCCTACGCTGTGTCTTAATGGATATTGCCTTTGCAATTGCGATTCTACAAAAATGGATCAAAAACACAACAAACCCTTCTAGTCAATGTCTTGCTTCTTTTCCGATATAACGGAAATTATGAATAATATTTTATAAATTAATAACTTTTTATGTTCAACTTCCTCATGCTCTCATGTTTCAATTATACATGTTTGTTTGTCAAAAAAATAAAAAATTAACGCATATTCAAACACCAAGTGCGTATATAATAATTACTTTATCGCATTAAAAACGTTTTAAAACATTTATTATTGAACCACCAAAAGTTAATAAAGTAATACTAAATTTGTAAATTATATTATTAAGTTATAGTAGTTACGACACTTTTAAAAGTTTAGTCAATTTGTTTTTATGTTGGATGTCCCAAGTTTAAACTAAAAAGTCATATTAGATTTTTATTTTTATTTATAATCATAAAACTCATTTAATATTAATAATAAATAATTTAATATTTTATGTTAAATTGACTCAAACAACATTAAATTAATAATGATGTGACGGGTAAATTGATTATGAATATATGTATCTATGTATAATTTAGGATGTATTTCACTCTTTTGTTTTCTCCCTTCATTCTCCTCCATGAGAGTTTCATTCTCATGCTCAATCCAATTTTTGAAAATTATGAACCCTTTTCTCTCTCCTCTTCCTCCCAACTCTAACCCTCTCATCATTGACCTCAATAGCACGGACAAAAACATCTTTATCGCGCCTCCTCAAGATCCGTTGCAATCTATACATAATTATAAATAAACTAAATGAAGTAAACATAAATAAATTAATGAAACGAAGTTAGAAAGAACCCCACTAAATAAATTTAAGAAAGATAATTGAAAAATAAATAAAGAAATATAAGATTCATAATTATCCCAAAGTCCTCCAAACCCTCTGACACATGTATGATCATCTGTTCGTGTACGTAGTACAAAAATAATCGTAGTTCAAATACAACAAGAAAATTAAGAGTAAGCTAATGAAAAGAAATTTCATAAAATATCCAATTCATAAAAAAAAAAACAATCAAACTAATCATTTATAAACATTTATTTAAATGTTATCATATAAAATTTCATTACCAAATTCATCATTCATATATAATATGTATCATTCAATCACATAACATTTAAGAATTCATACCATTCAAGAACTTTTCTGACATAAAAAAATAATATTTAACTTTCAAACTATCAAAATATAATATTTATACATATTCACACAACATAAAATCAAACAATTTTATCAACTAACATCTCCGCAACAGAAATTGAAACTTGGAACCATCGTCCCCTTCACATTCAGATCTTTTAGCTTAAGGTACTATTGAAAGTTAAACTTAGTTTTCCTTACCTAAAAATCCATTAATGGAAATTCTACCTCAGGGGAATCACTTCAAAATTTCGGAACCTATAGCAAGTTATCCAAATATTACCAAATTTTACTATATGGTAAAAATAAGTTAAGAGGAACACTTTTCTCGACTATTCCCGTCAAGATTAATGATTAAATCATAGAGAAAAATAGATAATAAGATATATTTAGAATAAAAAATAAACTTAATCTATTTATAAATCTGATAAGGTAGAAATGTATTTTAACTCCTAAATTATAGCATAGTGTGATTAGATTTTGAAATAGATGAGTTATTAAAGAGAAAATAAAGAGAGAAGAGAGAGAAATAGAGAGAGAAAGTGTAAGTTGAGAAGAATGAAAGAAAATGAAAGTGTAGGGTTGGGACACTCTTTCCAGTCTTACCATTAAAGGATAATTATTAATATCAAGTAATTTTTAGTGTAAACTAAAATCAAAACAAAGTTACAATTTTTAGAGACCAATATAATTAGTTGTAATGGTAATTAAATTAGATACAATTTTAGAAATTAAAAAAAAAATGATTTCTAAATTAGTTTCTATTATTGTGAAATAGTTTATAAATTGATATTTAATTAGCTACTCAGGTTTTAACTACCAATTATTTAGATTCTAAATTTGGTAACAAAAATCTTAGTTGTTAATTAGATATCAATTTAACAATAATATAAACTAATTTAGAAATCAAAAATTTATTTAGTTCCTAAAATGGTCTCTAATTTAGTCACTATAGCAACTAATTATTTTTTATCTCTAAAATTGGTTTCTATTTCATGATTTTCTTGTAGTGAAGTGATGAACCATAAACTAAATTATTAAAACAAGCTAATTTAGTTTCTAAGTTATAGGCTGAAAAGATGAATAAGAAAAAATTATTAAGCAAAGATAATGAATTAGTTCAAATCTCCGAGAGGTCAAAACTTCTAAAACTAAAAGTCCAATAAGATAACATCCAAAACAGGTAAATACATAATGATGGTAATGATGTGCATCAATATCATAGAATTTTATTATTGCTATGCAAAGGAGAATTAATCTGATTAGATTATTGGAATTCAATTGTTCATCTTTATTATATTTACATAATAAAAACAAATTTTAAAGATAAAAAAATAGTTACTATATTGACTAAATTAAATATTATTATAATAACTAAATAAATTATTGATATATAAATTAAATTTTATTATTAATAAATAATTTATAAATTAGTATCTAATTAGTTATAAAAGTTTATCTAGATTTTAAATTAATATACTAAATATATTATAATTCATACATTTGAACAATTGTTTAATTGTGATTGAACAATAGCAAAGATATTTTATGCATATATTATTTTTTTAATTTTATCATAATTGTTAATATGAGCCAACATATATAGTTATTATCAATAATATTTTTTTAAAAAAAATTGACTAACAGTTTCAAAAAGTTTAATTGACATTCAACATATGAAGAGATAAAATTAAATATAAATTGATGAGAATTGATTGTGAACAGTTCTATTTAATGAATTATGAAGTTATTTAAGGAGCAGAGTCTAAGGTTTGAAAGGAAGGAAAGATGATGGCTAAGAGAAACATTTGTGAGAGTGCTTTGAAAGTGGCACTTGTGTGTGTCATTGCTTTAGGTTCTGCCCTTGCTGCAGAAAACTCCGTCTCCGAAGGGTTGCGGCCTCCTAACAACCGTGGTGTATTTTTCGGATCTTTTTCTTCCGGACCCCATCGTGGCCCTCCACATTACGAGCTTTCGCCACCACCACCTCCTCATCATGGTTTCAGTTCATCTGTCATCAAAACTTTGTCTTCAGGACCTTATCATGGTCCTCCTCGTTATGAGACTTCTCCACCGCCACCTCGCCGTTTGATGGGTTCATCTTATGGATCTTTGTCTTCAGGACCTTATCACGGTCCTCCACGCTATGAGACTTCTCCACCGCCACCTCGCCGTTTGAGTTCATCTGATGGATCTTTCTATTGAGGACCTTATCACGGTCCTCCACCCGCTGCATGAGCTCTTATATTTCTTATCTTTAAACTTATTGTGGTGCTGGGCTCCAAAACTATGCAATAAAAATACCCATTAAACCAAATTCATTATTTTTATTGTTATTTACTGTCAATTATTTGTTAAACTTTCTTACAAGATTGAAATCAAACACATATTCTCATTAGATAATATCCATGGCATTATATTAATTCACGTAAAGGTTTCTTTAGGACAGTAATACTTTTATAAAATTGTATAAAATTAATGGAATATTTCTCTGAATATTTAATAGAATAAAGCAAGTTATATATTCCATTAACGTTATTACAATTTATAGTATTTTTTTCCTATCGATACACAGACACTAATTCAATCATATTTGATCATTTTCAATCATATTTAAAGAAATAATTTTTCCATTCTTAATATTACATATGTTTGAATTGAATTGACAAATAATTAAGTAGTTCATCATAAATTATAAAAATTTATTCAATTTCTACTGTCGTCACGACTTTGACACGATATGGATATATTGTATGTATAATTTTTAAATTATAAAATATGAAGATACTTTAAGATAAAATTATTTTCATTGTAAATCTAACTTAAGTGATTCTTAATAATTTATAAGGTAAAGATTATTTTCATTTAAAAAATCAATTTATAAGATAAAAATTATTTTCACTTATAAAAAATAATTTATAAAATAAAGATTATTCTCACTTATAAAAATAAAGATTATTCTCATTTGTATACTAAAATCTAAATTATTATCATAAAATCAATACTGATATATTATAAATTAGATTGTAGTTATCTTTTGTTATAAACTGTACTTATGTTAAAATGAGATTCCAACAACATTTTTATCCATCATAAAAAATATAATGAGTTTTAAGAGACAAATGAATCAAAATTCTATTTCAAATACGGCAAAAAGAAATTAATAGATTAAATTAAATTGTAAAACGAAACATAGATTTTTAAATTATCCATCATGAAATATCATGAATTTTAAGAAACAAATGAATCAAAATTTTATTTCAAATACGTCAAAAAGAAATTAATAGATTAAAATAAATTGTAAAACGAAGCATATATTTTAAATTGGTTATATTTATAAAATTATATAATGATTGATACTTTAGTATATGTTAGAAAATCAAATTACAAAAATTGAATAACTTCAAACACAAAATACTACTACAAAATGGAAATAAGAAAAGAAAATAAGTGCATGAAATCACACATTTCAACTAAAACTAATTTATTTCACCTTCTTTTTCGCTTTCGAAAAGAAATCATTAACCACAAGTTCAATACTATAGTAAGTATACTTATTTTGATAAAACCTATTAAAAAACCAAAATCATAATGAGTCACAACCAACATTACTGAATTTAAATTGAATATCATGAATGTGTTAGTAATCACCATTTTAAAAAAGTAAAAAAAGAACAAAAAAATATATGCATTTGATTTCAATAACTGTATATTTATATGTTTTAAGTTTTAGATATTAAATTTTTCATCTTCAATGAAACAAACGTATTCATCCACAAATTTAAGAGTTAAAAATATAATTATGTACTTTTTTTATCTTCAGTGAAACAAATGTAACAACATAAAACTGAAGACATTCGCTAACATTGATCTGACACTTAAATATATGTTTTTAATTTGTTAGAGTGGTTTTAATTTGTTAGTGTTGTTAATATTTGGAAAGATAATTTAATTTGAATAGGACAAGATGTTCGAGTTCAAAGGACGGAAGAAGCGAAAAAAAGGTTTAAATTAATATTAATATTTTAAATTAATATTATCTCTTTTGAAGGGCTTACAAATTACTAAACTTTTGAAATTTTCCTTGTTGAACAATTGATGAATAAGCTAAAATGTAAACCTAAAAGTTTAGGAGACAAAATTCCGGATGTTACAAAGAGATCTATCCATTAATTTGTATTGTAAGAATATAAAGAGAGAATTATTCCAAAAACACTTTATTTCTTAATCTAATAATTTAGGACGAGTTAGATTAAGTAAAATAATTATAAACTAGGTAAATATAGAGAAGATTAATTGGCAGGCAAATGGTTATACCACATAATAATTTCTCCTCTTTAACAAAAACCTATGTCATTACCTTCAAATATAACCCACTTAACATATATGTAAAGTTGGGTGGAGCAAACACTTCAGACATTTGCTTATTCCCTGAATGTAAAATTGCATAATTCTGATTTATTAACTAAAAAATCAGAGAAAGAGTTGGTATATTGATTGAGTCAAGGAAAAGGTGCCCTCAACTTCATCCGAGTCTCCTCAATATCAATGGCAAATCCTTTGCCATGCTGCTTCCAATAGTCAGCCAAGGGGTTGATCATCTCTGGTTCAGGAATCTCCAACCTTGAGCTTTTCAGGCTCTCTGAGGAAATAATGTACTTGGCATCCCTCTCAACCACCAGTTCTGGCCTCACCACACCAGGACCCACTGCCTGTGGAGACATCATCAGTGCAGGTGCACCCATAGGAAGTCTATCCCCTGCATTTCTCATTTTCACCAACATCTCACAATCCATGCATATAATTAAAATATAAATTCAATTATTGAATATAAGAGTATAAATTTGTCTGTTCTCAAACAATCATCACTCTGTAACAAAAAAAACTCAAAACAGAATCAAATTATTTCTGTGTATGCATACCTCTGTCAGCCTGCCACGTACACCAGAATTTGCCGTAAGTTTTGGCAAGGTTTTCGAGCTCCGGCATCGCAATAACCTCTGGAACTCTGGGGTTCACCCAGAGACCCGATTTGATCTGCAACGTCCAAATCATCCTTCAGAAAATCTCAACTCCAAAGAAAAAACGCATGCAAGCAAAGCAGAAGCTCAGAATAAACCTCGTAAGCATGAGAATGCCAAAGTTTCTGTTCCTCCGGAGGCATAGTTTCAAAGATATCATCAGAAATAATATACTCCACACCTATCACACACACAACCAAAACATTAAAAAAACAGATATTGAGTTTTGTGAAAGTTGAAGCAAAAAGAGAGAGAAAAGAAGAAGACCGAGGAGACGAGCATCGGATTCATCAGAATCGTAGACGGCGCATTGAAGGAAGTTTTGGTGGAGTCTGGAGCAATAGTGGTGAGTCTGTATCTGGCGGGACATGTCATGGCTATAGATGGCGAAGGAACACGCGTGGTGACATATCTGCTTTATGGGTTCCAGTGACTGTATCATCATTGCACCCTTGTCGATCATATGCTGCCCCACCCCCATCGCCTTCCCCGGAGTTGGCTCTGGACCCTTCGCTGGCGTCGGTTCCGGTGACTTGTCGGAGGAGGCCATTAACTGTTGCAAGTTTAACCCAATCTATTATCTAAATCGTGTGGAATCTCTTCCCATCGTGACCTGTATATATAAGCCCGAGATGGAGAACGTGGATTGAGCCTTTGGTTCCACGTGGACATGCAGCGATGGCTACGTGGCTGAGTGTAGAGGTTTTGGTTCCACGTGGACATGCAGCTATGATTACGTGGCTGAGTTTGGAGAGACTCTGTTGCCTTATGGTAAGACTATGCAATAACTAGTTGGAGCTCTTAGGGTAGTAGAAGTCAACAAATCCATTTACTATCACAAAATATAGTATGACATTATAAAAAATAAAAGAACTCTATAATTCATTTAAATATATTAAAAATATAATAATATATATAAGTATTTTAAGTTAAAAAAATTAAAATATAGTCTACTGGTAAGGTTGGACGACTCAGTGAGTCGGTCAGCACTCGGCCCATGCCGTCACCCAAACGATAAAGAGGCGACCGCGTCGCACACGACCGACCGATCCATAACATTCAAGTCAAAGGTTGACTGGATTAGCGAGATTAATCCACGGTTAAAGGTGTTTTAACACAACCCTAAGAGCAAACCAACTCCCTTGACCTGATCCAACAGTAAAAACCCATTAAGGTAATATAAATAACACGTATTTCAAGGAGAAAGGTACGTCATAATATACTGTACTCTGACAACTGAGGGCCGATACCCCCACTAACTTGAGAGTGTTAGAGT
The DNA here is from genome assembly GCF_000499845.2 of Phaseolus vulgaris. Classification (NCBI taxonomy): domain Eukaryota; kingdom Viridiplantae; phylum Streptophyta; class Magnoliopsida; order Fabales; family Fabaceae; genus Phaseolus; species Phaseolus vulgaris. Next base: position 27,359,291 of record NC_023754.2, read on the forward strand.
GCCTTCTGCAGGTATCACCCTCGCCTGAGGAGCAGGACGACTGAGAGAAGAGAAGCACAACAGAGAGCGCGAACGTATTAAAGAATATCAAGAATGTTAAACCGACCAGAGTAGGAACAATTGTTCTATAGGTCCTAAATCCGTTCGAGAACATATACGTTATTAAGTAAGTAATTTTTGTTGGAGGAGAAAGTATCACTTTCCTCGCTATATATCATCCCGAAACTTGATTCACTACTGGTGCAATTTTTACAAATGGTCTGAATTCACAAACTCTCAGCTACTTTCTTCCTTTTAGTTTGATTTGATAGTAGGATATAGAAAAACCTCACGTATTACATAATCCAGCGCTCAAGTCTCTTCACTTCATCTGTTTGAGACTTTGGTAAAATAGGACAGTTCGAGGAGTTTGGAGGAATGTTGAGAAACAAGTAGCACTAAGGTGTCCACATCGATCGTAATTCTTCAAAGCATTTCACAACAATATTTATTCATAAATTTTATAACAGTTTCACACAATATTTTGCGTCTATATTTTATCTCGAAAGTATGCAAAGTATAGATAAAAGAGGGAATTTATTTGGGAACTAAAAGTGTAGAAGATATCACGTTATAAAGAAAATTGATCATTAAGGTTGATTAAAATTTGATGGCAAACTGAAATATACTGGAATTTTTATGAAGAGTTTTTCTACGGCAAAGGGAAATAATTTCATATCACACATTGATTATGAATATGAAGAAAAGAAACGAGTAGTTCTCTCTTTTATCAGAAAATCCGTATTACAGCTGTAGCCTCTTTTTTCTTCCCCATAGTTACTTTTTTTAATTGGCAGCAGGGACCGAAGGGCCTTGAGACCTGTACTTGTACCTCGTTGAAACTACCAAATAGATAAAGAAGTTGAGCAGGCTCACTATGGAAAGGAACAGGTAGAACAAATTTAGATGGTTTCTATTAATATTGTTCCCAGCTAACCAGCCTCCACTCCTAGTGATATGTTTGGTGGCTCCATTCACACTTTTTACCACTATGGTACTAGCAAAATAACCAAGTGCCATAGAGCTCCAAAGGAAGCAGGTTGATGTAGACTTAAGCCCTTTTGGTGCCTCTGAATAGAAAAACTGAAGCAGCCCCACATAAGTAAACATGTCAGCTATGCCAAATATAAAGTACTGAAAAGAGAGCCAAAAGGTGCTTATAGGCAATGGTGGCATAAGTATTGGCACAGCATCGAGCATGTTGTTGTCTCTGGCCACTCTTTTCCTTTTCACCTCCACAATTGAAGCCACAGCCATTGAAATGCAAGAGAGTACAAGACCAACTCCTATGCGCTGCAAGTGAGTAACCCCAGTAGGAATGCCAGTGACTTTGCGCATAACAGGCACAAAAATGCGGTCATAGATAGGAACAGTGATGATTAGAAAACAAATTGGTATGATTGGGAGGGATGCAGGTGGGATGTGAAAATGCTTGGTGAAAGTGTTGTCCATGGTGTAGCCTTGTTGGATTGAAAAGGTTTGGAGCTGAGCTAGACAAAGGGTCATTATAATGGTGCAGCAGAATATGGGGATCATGCTAAGAACAATTTTGGCATTTTCTACTTGGGTTACCCTACACAGTTTCCATGGGCTTGGTGGTTTCTCGGATTCCACATCATGCTTTACTTGGATGGCTGCTCTGTCTAAGAACCTATGAAAAGGGAACTTCAGCTTAGGACCAAATAAATTGAAATTGGAGAGATATTCCATAAAATTTTAGCAGATGTGCACTTTATGTGTACTAAAGATCAATGTAACACCTTTTAAACTAATCTATCACCTTTACTACTACTGAGTTATTATGAGTAATTGGTTATGACCAAGTGGCATGCAATTATGTTAGACACGAGTGGAATTGAACCTGAGAAAGTCTCTATGAGGTAGAAACTCTATTTCCACGGCAGCTTCCTTGTCCTGGTTAATCTCGTATAGTTCTGCTGGATCTTCAGGAAGAAGAAGATTTCTATTGAGGGTTGCTGCAACGTAGACCTGGAAAATGCATGAGCAGATATTAAAACAAACAGCTTGTTCAATGCAATACCTACACTTCAAATTTTTTAAATCATTTCAAATTCAATGCGTTTTTCTCTTATTTACCGACTGCAGGGGACTTCCTAAAAGCCCTTTAAAAAGAATACCTGACAATAGTGATAAAAATTGGATGGGAAACAGTCTCTTTAACAAGCACTATAGTCTATTTTATGAAAAAATGTGGTATGAAGCATGAATTATGTTATATACCTGTATGATCTCAACGAAATCATTTGTTCCTTGACCAACACGAAATCTGTATAGTGGCAAACCAGCTGCAAAGATAATGATACCCAAGAGTATGGCTATGGTGCCAATACCAAAGCCCCAATCCCAGCCCTTGTTGATTTGTATCCACACGATGAACGTTAAGCTGACTGCACCACCCATGCAAACAGCCAACAAGAGAGTGTTAAAGAAGGTGGACATTTTGCTTGCTTCTTCAGGATCCGTTTCATCAAACTGGTCTGCACCATGTGATGGCAGGGAAGCTTTCGCTCCTGCACTTCCAAAAGCCAACAGGTATAGGCCAATGTACAGAAGAGCTTCTTGGCCATCATTGGGTGTTTTGCAGTGAGCGGTTATATCATAAACGTTGCAAGAGGGTGGCTTAAGGCTGGAATAGTGTGCTTGCGCTGTAATCAGTGCAAGTCCCTACAACCTCACCGTAAATGCATATTAACAACAGTTATAGATTTCTTAGTTACAAACCTATCTACAACAGTAAAAATTAGATTTATATTTTCGTAAACGTTTGAGACAAGTGTATACCAATAAAATATTATGTTTGCATAAATAATTGTAGATAATTTTTTAAAATAATTATTTCAAAAAGCAACAAACAACTTATGCACGTTTGTGTTTGGTGAATGAGAAAGAAGTGTGGTTGTGAATAGAAGTAGGTAGATGTTGAATTGAAAATATATAATTAGGAGGGATTGGAGGTTATTACCAGAAACTCAACGACCCCAGAAATTAAAACAGTTCTGTATCTGCCAATCCATGTGTCAGCAAGGATTGCCACTGGAATAGCGAGTATGTAGCCAGTTCCCATGTAGTTGGTCAGCATGTTTGCTGCATCTGGTATACTATAATGCATTATCCCACTGAAGTAGGGCACCGAGTTCACTGCTAGTGCAAATGTTCCCAAATTCTCGAAACCAATCATAACTGCACCCAAATTCAAATCAATTCATGTCACTGCGCCTTTCTTAGCCACATCAAAAAAAGTCTGCAAAGAGATCATACCCCAAAATCCCGTAATCTATACAACAAAAAGTGACTTAAGTCATCATCATCAGAACGTTGTTATTACTTTTCTAGGAATCTAAAAGGGTACATGGATTAGTTTCCATGAATAAACTAATAACCCCTCAACTTCAAGAGTTTTGATATAGAAAGCATAAGTAAACATTTTTCTTGCTTGAGTGGTGTAATGACATAATCCACCTTAACTTTACTTCGGTTCATCTTTCTTGTCATGCACCAACAAAAAATGTACATAGAAAAAAAGCTACATAATCTATGCCTTACTGAGTTGTTAATACCACTTTTCATTACCTAATACGAGCACAGCAGCACTCATTCCCCCATATTCTAATTTAAGAGCCCTTCTTCCTTTCCAATCCTCTTTATTTTCATCAACCACATCAACAACTTCTAACTTTTCCTGCATGATCAAAAATGAAGAAAAAAAATGTAACGAAAGAGCCGAAATGGCAGTGGTACGAGAACAGAGAAAAAATAGATACCATGGTTATGCAGAGAACTTTTTAGTGACCGATTCCAAAGAAAGAGCAGAACTGGAGAAGAAGATACAATGGTAGTTGGGAAGATCAGTCTCCCTTTATATAAACACTCAATTCTATTAATACAAATAAAATAAAATAAAAGTTTCTTAGTGTATAAAAGATAAATGAAAAAAAGACAAGTGAATCCTACAATGCTCGACGCAAGATACTATAGAGAATGGATAACCAGTTCTCCAAATTTTCACATATTACTGTCTTCTTTTTAATAGTTTCAAAATTACACGGTTGTAATTCTTACTTTTCTTGGCATAATATTTATAATTTAAAATATAGTAAACAAATTAATACATAATACAAGTATTGTCACAAATTTAAATAGATTCGTGATATGATAACAAAAAGACAAATTAGTTTAAAGAGAATAATAGAGAATTGGATGACTGATAAACCGATTTACTTAGACAGAATTGGATGTATTTGATTGACAGCAAAATGCCTTGGAGACAACATTCACCGATTTTAGAAGCGGAAAATTCTAGGTTGTAGTGTAAGTAACTCTCAACAAATAATCAAAAGGGTCCTAGGTAGTTAAATCCAAAGAATACTCAATAATGTCTTATCAGTAGTAAATAATAATTATAACTCATAACTGGACACACTGGTTCACAATAAATGAGAGATTTTTTTTATTATTAAATAACTATATGATAACGGATCATACATAGGAAGTGTATTACATTATAATTATCAGATAATTTTGAGTGATAATATATGAATACAGTAACAGACATGGTCTACAACATAGTTTATAATGTTATGGCAATCTCTTTCAAATGGTTTCTAAAAATTTGTAATGCAAACAATCTGCAGTCTCTTTGGCATATAGTGTTATATACCCAGTTTCTAATATGTTCTTTTTTACTCCACAAGGTAAGACACGCCTCATACTACTTACACACCCATAATTCTTCCCGTGCACCCTTTTAACTTAATTGATCTATATTTTTTAAAATTTAATCAAGTTTTAAATGCCTCATAATTTTAAATATTGTTAATTAAACTTTTATTACAAATAATATTTTTATTAAATACTTAAACTATTTTTTATTTTTATCTTGACAGTTTAATTATATTGATAGTGATATAATGTAATTATTATTTTCATCTTTCAATTTTTAACTTATTAATAAATAAAAAATTCAATTTTAACTCATTAGTCAATTTATTTATCATGAGTTAAAAGAAATTAAAGAGAGAGAGAAAATAATAAACAAATAAGAAGATGTAAAATAACGATTACATTATCTAAGAAAAAAAAACATAAGATACAAGATAAAAATGTAATATATTTTAATAAAAAATTAATTGAAAGTATATAAATTTATGAGATACTTAAAATTTAATTAAATTTTTCTATTTATATAAAATTTTACTTTGTTAGATTTCTTCGTTTGAAACACAGCAACTTGAAGTATATTTTTATTTTTTTTTTGTAAAAATATATTTTTATCAATTTAAGATTAGATAATTTGTAAACTATATTCAGATAAACTAATTAAAAGGTTATCTCATCTATTTCAGATTATTGAATCTAAATATGAAACTAGAAGGAAATTCATTGACGAAAAGGGAGAAGATTACAGATCCTTAAACCCTTTAGTTGTAGTATGAAAAAAACAGGACAGGTATAGAGGAGTCCCAGTATATGAGTTGAAGTGTAAACTTATGGGCTAAGAACTGAGAATAGCAAAAATAAAAGAGCACCAATGAAATAGGACTATTTCTTCCTGCACCTCTATATCTTCTTCTGTCACCTCCATACATAACATGAAAATACATTTTTATCCTTTTAGTGTCACTTCCATAAAGTAGTTTTCAGATTATGTAATTTGGGAACTTATTGTAAAAGACTTCCGGATTACATAATCCAGAAGCTAAATAAAACTTCCAGATTATGTAATCTGAAATATTATAGAAGTGAATTTTCGGAAATTCAAAAATTTATGGAGGTAAGAGAAGAAGTTATGAAGGGGTAGGAAGAAACAGTCATGAAATAGTAGGGCTAGTAAAGTGAGTTTCGGTTCCTCGGCTTATGTTGCCATGTTCGTGTTTTTAATCTTTCAGCGGATTTTGTTCTTTCACTTAACCCGCCAGACTGTAGGTTAAAAAAAGTCGGTGCTCTTTTAAATTCAAAATTTAAATAAAGATAATTTAAGATATTAATTTTTTAGTAGTATAAAATAAATCATTAATATTTATAAATTAAATTCTAATTATTAATTTAGTAAAGTAATTTAATATATAAAAGTAGTAACTATTTATTTTATCCAATTAGAAACATTAACTAATCAATTAAAATTTTGAAAAACATTTATATAATTAAATTTACTTTAAATATATAAATAAAAAATAAATTTTAAAAATACAAAGCTTTTAAAAAATTGCCAGACAGCCCACCTTTTGATGAAATGGATCAAAATTTAGAATGAATTCGTTTTAGGGTGTTTCTTTATGCACCTTACATTTTTTTCTTCCACCCCTATATTCATGGACACTATTGAGAGCAAGTTGAGATTTCTTCCCTTTATTTATGATTTTGATGCGTTTTTAGTATACATTTCTGACGACAATTTGGTGGTAACTGGATATTTTTTAAGCGTGTTCATCGGAGAAGAAAAAGTAAGTCTCATGAAAAAATGTTATTATAAAATAAAAAACCTTAAAAGCGTGTGACTTTACTGAAAAAAAAAAGAGAATAAAAGAATATAAAACACGACGAAGTCATGCTTTTATGTCACAACTTTTTAACAAAGAAAAATTAAAAGAATTTTTTTCTGATAATTGTTGTTATTATTTTACAAAAGTATATCTATGTTTCCATCAATAAATAAAATATATGTATATATTTATATATGTCAAACCATGTAATGTAGTTTTAAGTTGGCTTATATAGCTTGAACATTTTGTTCAACGTTGAAAATTGTGAGGAAAAAATATGGATAAAATTTAATATTTCTTTAATATCTTTGAAAAGATAATTTTCTTGGTCTAAGTATTTATATGAATACCTAATTTTGTGTATACGAGAACATTACCTAAAATTCAGAGTAATAACACAAGTTTATTAAATATCTTGTTAACACTTTTTATTTTTATTTTCATCTTATAGCATCTATCACATTTTCATTTTTTTTTTAATTTAGAATTAAGAGTTAGATATTGATGAGTGAGTTTTTGTTGTTTAATTAAATAGCCAATGAAATGAATCCCTTGGAGGAGAAGGAGTCAGATGGGGTCCATCCTAATGACTTTAGGGTATCAGGGAATCTTAGTTCCCCTTTCCAAGACCCTAACCTATCTATAACTTTTTTTTTTTCAATATTTTTTATCCTTTCCATGCGTAATACATTAACATCTTTAAATTTATTTAATTACTTTTACCTGCAACACATATCCAATATTATGTCCTTTCAACAGATTTACTGAAGTTAACTGAAAGCGAAAATAAATTATCTTTAAATCTATTAATTTGATGAGAAATGTGTATAAATTAGTATTATTCAGATCTTTGATGATATATATTAACAAAATATAATTATGTCTTTTTATTTTTGAAAAGTTATTAAATTACAATCTAAATATGAAAAATATTAATATTAATATTTATATATATATATATATATATATTTAATATAATAACAAATTGAATAATCACATATAATATTAAAATTATCTAAATATATAATTTAACTATAAAAAATATTTAATTATATTATTAATAAAATTAAATAATAGGAACTAATAAAATAAATAATAAAATAAAAAATTAATTTTAATTTTAATTTTAAATTCTTTTAATTAACTAAATTTTACATAAAAATTACTCATATTTAATTTTTTTATACACAATAATATTTTACACTAATAAAAAAAAATTAAAATATTTTCTTAACCATCACATAACTTACGTACTTTAATAATTTTTTTCTCACGTATTCATAATAATATACTCAAATTCAAATTGACTCAACTTTCTTCTTAAATCCTCACGTTTTCACGTTTTCACTTTCTTACGATCTCAATTTTTCACTTTTCAATTTAAACAAAACATTAATTCATTATTATGGATTTATGTGAATTGAAAGAATAAAAAATTAATTAATTCATCTAATTTCTATTATCAAAATTGAAATCACCTGCACTATATTTAATTAATTTGATCGAATAAATTTTATTTTATTTTAAAAAATAACTTGTAAAATATATTTAAAAATATTAAATGTAAGGAATAAGTTTATGAAAATGTATTTAAAATAAAAGTATTATAAAAACTTTAATAAAAAAAAGTTATACTTCAGGATAAAAATATATTAAAACTAATACTGAAATTTAACTTCATCAGTTTCATAATGTTTTAAAATTGAAAAATATATATTCACAACATGTTCTTATATATAATCATGTTTCTTTTTCTAAAATTTCGATTTTTTTATTATAATAAAAATATCATTTTTTTACATCTTCAATTAGAGATTCTATAATATAGCAGATTTTCAATATATCATTGATATTTAAAATTTAGCCTACAAATTTAATCGTACCTTCCTAGAAAAAACCTCTAAGACCATAACTTTCTTTTTGGTGTCTTTAAATACAGAGACGTTTCACTTCTCATTCATCAACCACAATTTTACACTTTAGTACCCATTTTCCTCTGTTCTCTTCCATTCCCCTGTTTGTCACTCAGAAAGTGAAACTAAGCTCTTCTCATCTATGGCAACCAGAAAAGTCAAAGCCATAGGCATTGACTTGGGAACCACCTATAGCTGTGTTGCAGTGTGGCAACACAACCGCGTAGAGGTGATTCCCAACGACCAAGGCAACCGCACCACCCCTTCCTATGTTGCCTTCAACGACACTCAAAGGTTGTTGGGTGATGCTGCCATGAACCAGCGTTGCATGAATCCAGAAAACACCGTCTTCGATGCCAAACGGTTGATCGGTCGCAGATTCTCCGACCAGTCCGTCCAGCAAGATATGAAGCTCTGGCCCTTTCAGGTTGTCCCTGGGATCAGAGACAAACCCATGATAGCTGTCACATACAAGGACGAAGAGAAGCACCTTGCAGCGGAAGAGATATCTTCCATGGTGCTGTTTAAGATGAAGGAGGTTGCTGAAGCCCATCTGGGTCACGCGGTGAATGATGCGGTGATCACTGTCCCTGCTTACTTCAGTAACGCGCAGAGACAAGCCACTAAAGATGCTGGGAAAATCGCCGGTTTGAACGTGTTGAGGATCATCAACGAGCCAACCGCAGCAGCCATTGCTTACGGGTTAGACAAGAAAGGATGGAGAGAGGGTGAGCAGAACGTGCTTGTGTTTGATCTCGGTGGTGGTACTTTTGACGTTTCATTGGTGACAATTGATGAAGGGATGTTTAAGGTTAAGGCCACCGTGGGAGATACTCATTTGGGTGGTGTGGATTTTGATAACAAATTGGTGAACTATGTTGTGAGCATCTTCAAGAGAAGGTACAAGAAGGATATTGCCGAAAACCCCAAATCTCTTGGAAGGTTGAGGTTAGCGTGTGAGAAAGCCAAGAGGATACTCTCTTCGAGCTCTCAAACAACGATAGAGCTTGATTCCTTATGTGGAGGGATTGATCTGCATGCAATTGTTACAAGGGCGTTGTTCGAGGAATTGAACAAGGAGTTGTTTATGAAGTGTATGGAGACAGTGGAGAAGTGCCTTGTTGAGGCAAGGGTTGAGAAAAGCCAAGTCCATGAATTTGTTCTTGTGGGTGGGTCTACTAGAATTCCTAAAGTACAACAACTTCTGAAGGACATGTTCAGCGTAAATGGCAAAACTAAAGAGCTTTGCAAAAGCATTAACCCTGATGAGGCTGTGGCGTACGGTGCGGCTGTTCAGGCCGCGATTTTGGGAGGCGAAGGGGACAAAAAGGTTGAGGACATGTTGTTGCTGGATGTGATGCCTCTTAGTCTTGGAATTGAAACCAACGGTGGTGACATGTCAGTGCTGATTCCCAAGAACACTATGATCCCCACCAAGAGGGAGGACGTTTTCTCCACTTGTTCTGATAATCAAACGAGCGTTTTGATCAAGGTTTACGAGGGGGAGGAAGCTAAGACAGAGGATAACTTCCTTCTTGGGAAGTTTGAGCTATCTGGGTTCGCTTCATCGCCAAAGGGGGGTCAACAGATAAATGTTGGGTTTGATGTGGATGTTGATGGCATTGTGGAGGTCAGTGCTAAGGATAGGAGCACGGGGTTGAAGAAAAAGATCACGATCAGCAACAAGCATGGGAGGTTGAGTTCCGAAGAGATGAGGAGGATGGTGAGAGATGCAGCGAGGTATAAAGCAGATGATGAGGAAGCAAAGAAGAAAGTGAGGGCCAAGAACTTGCTTGAGAATTATGCTTTTGAAATGAGGGATAGAGTGAAGAATCTGGAGAAGGTGGTGGAGGCGACCATAGAATGGCTTGACAGTAACCAATTGGCTGAAACTGATGAGTTTGAGTTCAAGATGCAGGAGTTGGAAGAAAGGGTTCTGAAGTTTATGTGATGGTAGTAGTTCTTTCTTGGTGGAACAAGTTTACTATTGATTGAGTCCGAAGCAATGTAAAATAGTTCCAGCTTTGTTACTCAATCTAGCAGTTTGTGTCTTAACATCTAGTTTATGCTTTATGTCTAAAATGTGAAAGTAGTTCTTCAAGTTGTATGGGTGAAATGAAAGGAATGTTATGTTTGTTAATTATTCACCTTTTGTGATGGTGCTTATGGAATGGACTGTTCATAATTCGTAATCCATTTTTTCACTTTTTTCTTAGCAAATGTGGCCATGGCATGTGATGTTGCTAAGCTATACTTGGTCATGGCAGACCTGTGATGTTGCGAAGCTGAGGTGAGCTACTATTTTTCCTCGTATAACATCATTTCATTTGTACTTACAAAAAATTAAGAGTAATCATGTTAAGGTAGAAAATGCATTCCATTTGGATTGATTTGATTTGACCCTGTTTATAAAGTTGTATGGTTTAATTTTGTTTATGAGATGTTTTAAAATTTCAATAATAAAATAATGTTGTTTTGAAATTTATTTATTATTTCATATATTGATGTTTTACTATAATAAAATTTAAATTTAAGTTAGATTTATGAAATTATGCTATGTATATGATATAGTTTTATTTTTTAATATATAATAATCTACAGGAGTAATCACTTATGAATAATTTAATCACAGACCTATTAGTTTAGTAACACTCATGACTTAGTTTGTATAAAAAGTGAATAAAGTAATTTAGATAGAGATAGAAATCTAATGGGTTGTGGAAAATAGGGCTTAAATTTATTTATTTTACTATTTTGAATAAGAAAACCTAAAGTTCCACTTAGTTAGTAAAATATCCATAACATCCTCTCATGGTCCTTATTGATATCAAATAGGGAAGTATATGATCGAATATGTACATGTTTGGATTAAAATAAAAGGTGGTATTAATGATGGAAAAATAAAGTGGTTTTCTTAAAACACTTTTTTCAGTGATGTAAAACCAAAACAAAAGAAATGTCCTTTTCTTGGAAAATAACCAGAACCCACACGACCAAAAGGGCAGGGGGAAAAAACAAAGGTGAATTCAATGAATGGATTTGTGTGGTTGTATATCCAATCAATGAAATATTGACTCCTTAGCTAAGAAGTAGACAAAGTCGAAAAAGGAACCTAACTTGCTAACCTCTCTTCTGTATTTTAGCGAGGACTTTGACGATGGAAAATGTTTTAATTTGGAAAAGAGAGTTGTTTGGATGATGGTGTGAGTGAAAAAAAAAGGAGATCAGTTTTCTTGATCATCTATTAAGTTGATGAGTTATTTTTCTTAAACATCTGAATTTCACAGATTATAATACTGGACATAACACATAATTTTTGTTATTTTTTTAATAAGGTTATGATATCTTAATAGTATTGATGTCAACATGCGCTATTCAACAAATCAAGAATTTGAAATCAATAACAAAAATTAGTAACAATTGTGTTTCCTTTAAAACAAAAAATAACGTATTTAACTAAATTAGTTGTATGTGTCAATATCTCTTCTCTCCATCAAATTGCTCAAATAGAAAATAATAAATATTTTCTTTATATATATATATATATATATTTATTTTTATTTTCCTTTTATTTTAATTAATCTTATTTCAATTATAACATATAATCTAGTGGCAATAAATCAAATAATTTTTTAAGACTAAAAACTATTTTTTTAATTGCTGAAATTACAAAATAACACAATAACCAGAATAAATTAATAAAATAAAATATTAATAAAAATAAATTAGGAAATTCATAATAACAATTAAAAAAAAATTATGTTATAATTGAAATAAGATTATATAAACGGAAATATATTATTTTTAAAACTATTGTTCTAACTTTTCCTTTTTTAAATTTTATCTATTATAATACTATTACAGAGAAATTACACTTCATGGTAAATTTTATATATATATATATATAAAATATAACGGCATCTATTATATTGTTTCTATTAATACTTCTATATTTTTATTATAATATTATCAGTACTTAATATATTATATAAAATAAAAAATATTAAGAATGAATAAATATATTTAAATTTCTTTATCATTTTTAATTTTTTAAATTTAAACAATCTTATCTTTTAGTATTTTTTTACCCGAGTCCAAACAAAAGGAGGGAAAGCAAATTCAAAGAAACATGAATAATACGAAAGAAGGAATTACAAAACTTTACAAGATTAATCTCTACATATCAACAAGTAGGAATTATTTTTGTTAGAGGTTTAATTATTTTTTTCATTTTTAAAGTTACAAATTTATTTTCACTAAATTGTATACTAACTTTTTTCTTTGTATATTATATTATTGTATTTTAGTTCATATCATTGTAATATATTTTCAATTCCTACAATAAAGATTAAAAAGTGATAAAAAAATATGTGAATTTTTTTTAATTAAATCTTTCATAGATAAGCCGTTACTTTATAGTGTTAGTTCCTATGAAGCTTAGACACTTCTTTTAAATGACGTGTCGAATACTCATATCGCTGACACTCGTATTATACTTATAGGACACGCATCCGTGAAGTGTCAAATTCAAAAAGTATTTATTGAATTTCTAACAATTATAATACAGTTTTAACACAATTTAAAAAAAATACACTAATATTCTAAAAACTCATACTTACGACATATATTTTTATTATGATTATAAAAATAAAAAACAAATCCATATCCATCAATAAAAACATTTTTCTGCTAAAAAATAATTTAAAAAATACTTATACACATATAATATATTAGCTATGATTGTGAAAGGGCCTTGTGAAAGGGCCTTTTTACCAATCCAATCCATCATTGCCTTTGCCTTTGCCACAATTTTCTTGACGTTGCTTAACAAGCAGGTTCCCAAACTCTGAAATCAAGGGTTTCTGAAATTCATCTATTACATTCTTATATCTATAGATATATACTTACGGTTCAAGTCATCTCTTTTCTGTGTTTACCTACTCTCTTCTCTCAATTGCTAAGCTTTGCCATGGCTACCAAAAAAGTCAAACCCATTGGCATTGACTTGGGCACCACCTATAGCTGCGTAGCAGTGTGGCAAGACAGTCGCGTCCAAGTCATTTCCAACGACCAAGGCAACCGCACTACCCCTTCCTACGTTGCCTTCACCGACACTCAGAGGTTGTTGGGCGATGATGCCATGAATCAGCGATCTAAGAACCCTCAGAACACCGTCTTCGAGGCCAAACGTTTGATCGGTCGCAGGTTTTCCGACATGTCTGTTCAGCAAGACATGAAGATGTGGCCCTTTAAGGTTGTCCCTGGGAACAGAGACAAACCAATGATTGCGATCACCTACAAAGGCAAAGAGAAACACCTTTCAGCAGAAGAGATATCTTCCATGGTGTTGTTTAAGATGAAGGAGGTCGCAGAAACCTATTTGGGTCACGCAGTAAGGGATGCAGTTATCACTGTCCCTGCTTACTTCAGCAACGCGCAGAGACAAGCCACAAAGGATGCTGGGAAAATCGCTGGTTTGAATGTGTTGAGGATCATTAACGAGCCAACGGCAGCTGCTATTGCTTATGGATTGGACAAGAAAGGATTCAGAGAGGGTGAGCAGAACGTGCTTGTGTTTGATCTCGGTGGTGGCACATTTGATGTTTCCTTGGTGACAATTGATGAAGGGATGTTTAAGGTTAAGGCCACCGTGGGAGATACTCATCTGGGTGGTGTGGATTTTGATAACAAATTGGTGAACTATCTTGTGAATGTATTTAGAGAGAAATACGAGAAGGATATTAGTGGGAACACTAAATCTTTGGTAAGATTAAGGTCAGCATGCGAGAAAGCTAAGAGGATTTTGTCTTCGTCTTCCCAGACCATGATAGAGCTTGATTCTTTATATGAAGGGATTGATCTATATGCCACTGTTACGAGGGCCTTGTTCGAGGAACTGAACAAAGACTTGTTCATTAAGTGTAAGGAGACAGTGGAAAAGTGCCTGGTTGAGGCCAAGGTTGACAAGATCCAAGTTCACGAGATTGTTCTCGTCGGTGGGTCCACTAGAATTCCGAAGTTACAACAACTTCTGAAGGACATGTTCAGCGTCAATGGTAGCATCAAAGAGCTTTGCAAAAGCATCAACCCCGATGAGGCCGTGGCGTACGGTGCTGCAGTTCAGGCAGCAATTTTGAGCGGTGAAGGAGATAAAAAGGTGGAGGAATTGTTGTTATTGGACGTCATGCCAATTAGTCTCGGAATTGAGGGTGCTGGTGGTGCCATGTCAGTGTTGATCCCCAAGAACACCATGATCCCCACCAAGAAAGAGAGGGTTTGTTCCACCTTCTACGACAATCAGAAAAGCGTCACGGTCAAAGTGTTTGAGGGAGAACGAGTGAAGGCAAAAGACAACTTCTTTCTCGGCAAGTTTGTCCTCTATGGGTTCGAGCCATCGCTAAAGGGAGTCCCACAGATCACCGTTAGCTTTGACGTGGATGCTGATGGCATTGTGGAGGTGACGGCGGAAGATAAAGCCACAGGGCTAAAGAAGAAGATCACAATCAATAACAAGCAGGGAAGGTTGAGCCCGGAGGAGATAAGAAAAATGGTGAGGGATTCAAAGAAGTACAGGGCAGAGGACGAGGTGGGGAAGAGGAAGGTGAAGGCAAAGAACGCGCTTGAGAATTTTGCTTATGAAATGAGGGAGAGAGCGAGAAGGATCGAAGAGGCAGTGGAAGAAACCATAGAGTGGCTAGAGAACAACCAATTGGCGGAGATAGAGGAGTTTGAGTACAAGAAACAGGAATTAGGAAGGTATCTAAGAGATGATCCCAATCCGAATAATACCTCAAATTCCGAGGTTAAGGTTCCTATATGGTGCACGTGGAGATGTCCACCCAGTGGGTGGGTTTGTCTGAACACGGATGGATCGGTGTTTGAGAACCATCGAACAGGGTGTAGCAGAGGTTCGTGTGGGGGTCTAGTACGAGATTCCGAAGGATGTTTTCTAGGTGGTTTTGGTGTTAATTTGGGGTCCACATCGGTGACACTAGCGGAGTTGTGGGGGGTTGTTCACGGTCTGAGGTTGGCGTGGGATCTTGGTTGTAAGAAGGTGAAGGTGGACATTGATTCGGGTCATGCTCTTGGTCTGGTTAGGCACTGTCCGGTGGGCAGCGACCCAGCTTTTGCGGTGGTTCGGGAGATCAACGAGCTTGTTCGGAAGGATTGGTTGGTGGAGTTCTCGCACGTGTTTAGAGAATCTAATCGTGCGGCGGATCGCTTAGCTCACTTGGGACACTCCCACTCTTTGGATTCGGGTGCCAAACGTTTTTCGGAGCCTCCCTCTCCCATTCTTCATATTCTTCGAGATGACCTGGCAGGTCTTGCAAAGCAACGTGGCGTTTCCTAGTCAACCCACACTTATAAGCTACATGTGCTAATAATCTAATCACTTTATGTACTTACTTAAATTATCTATAAAATAATTATTAGTACAATTATGATATCACTGGAGCCTAAGTAGTAGTACACCATTTTAAACTTTATCTTTTGCAATCCGTACTGCAAATTATTGCAGACTACTTAGCTAAGAAGTAGTCACCACTTCACAACATGATTCAAAACGCGTTGTTCCAATTTAATGTATATAATTCCAACTAGGAAGGTTCAATCTACGTCAGCTCCTATGAATTGATCTGTATAGAATAAAAAGTTGTGTATGGATGGAAGGTCCTCCTGGCATTTAACACCTAACACTAACACACTCTCTTGGAATATTTTATTTATTTTTATATATTTTATAATTTTATTTAAATAGGATATTAAATAATTTTTTGATTTTTTATTTATTTAGGATTTTGAATGTTTTATAAATTTTATATTTTTATTTAAATAGGAAATTAATTAATTTAAGATTTGTATTTATTTAAAATATTGAATAATTTATAAATTTATTTATTTTATATTTTTATTTAAGTAGATTATTGAATAATTTATAATTTGTATTTGTTTTATATTTTAAATGATTTTAAAATTTTATTTCTTTGTATTTTTTATTTAAATAGGATATTAACTAATTTAGAATTTGGAATGTTTTAAATTTTTCTATACATTTTAAATATTTTTAAAATATGATATTAAAAATTTAAGATTTGTATTTATTTTAGACTTTGAATATTTTAGATTTTTATTTAAATAGAATTTAAATAATTTTTCTTACAATTATAAATATGTTTTTAAAGTTTCACATTATTCGTATTTTTTCTAAAATTAATCCTTACATAATAATAAAAATATTTTAATTAAAAATAATTATAATTCACAAATAAATAAATTTTAACAATTTTTAAATAGAAAGGTCAATTTGTAAGGTTACATTTTTATCAATTAAAAATACAATTTCAATCACATTCATCATATTACTTACAAACTTTCATAAATTATCTCTACATTTTTTAATTTGTTTACCTTAATCCAAATAATCTCATTTTTTTATATATTTTTCATTAAAATGATCTGAAATAAACTCTCTCAAATCTACTTCCTAATTTAAAGAAAGCATAAAAGAAAAAGAAAGTGAAGTATGATTACAAATTTAGATAAGATATTCTTAATTTTAATATAAAATCTCAAAACGAATAAACTTTTGTTTGAATGTTTTTAACTAGGTTATTAACCCGTGCCTTGCGCGGAAAGATTTTATCTATAAAATGGGAAAGATTATATTTATGAAATATTATTAATATATTAATAAATAATTAAATGATTGTAATTTATATATATATATATATATATATATATATATATATTTATTTTGTAATAAAGATGGATAGAGATTGTCTTATAGTGTCTTATATAAATAATTTTATACAACCTTAAATTGAAATATTTTAATAATAAAAATGTTTACAACATATATATTTTCATCTAATACAATCAACTCATACAATTTGTAAGTAAAGAAATTTAACACAATATAACAAAGATACTAAATTTATAGAAAATAACAAAATATCAAATAAAAAAAACAAACAAACATAAATTAGAAAACAGAAATATAATAGTTATAAATATTAATAATGTTTGAACAACCTATATGTTGTCCACAATAAGTTTAACTAAAATTAAAAAATTATCCTTTTTATTAGGCTTAAAAACAGTCATGACTCCCAAATTTATTACAATAAACTTTCAATCAATTTTTTGTCCTTGAAAGTGTTGCCATGCTTTCTCATCATCTGCTTAAAAAATAATTTTATCATTCTCCTAAAGTGAGTGTTCCCTGCAGAATTCTTTCCATCCACCTTCCAATTTGACAGTCTTTTTGGGAACATTCCGCATTAAAACTTTACATTGCACCTGCTCGTTTGGTCCGTGCAAAGTGACATTTTGGAATCGACCTCTTCGCATATGATCTGCGAAAGTCACAGGCAAATCCTACCCAACAATAAAAAGTTAAATATTTGAAATTAAGAAAAAAAAAATACATTATTTAATATAAATAAAGCAAAAGTCAGTTATAAAAAAAAATACCAGACGACACTTGTTGTGCACTGAGAAGCAGTCAAAGTTAGTGTAAAATGCACAAGTGCATGATACGTTAGTGAGCTTCGACTTTCAATCTCTAGAAAAAAATCTACGACAGTATTTTCGGACAACGTCTCCTCGAACATCGTTACATCAAAACAGCTATCCCTATGTAACGGAAGAGAATTTGATGAGATCCTTCTTTTAACGTGTACAACTTACGCATTTCATCACAACCTTAAACGATCAAGGGATTGTACAGGTCCATATTATAACGTACCTTGAATATGTTTTCTCTTTGATCCGCAAGAGTCCATATACAATCCAGATCTGTAACAAATATAATTGCGAAAGATCAATCCAAAAAATCATAATATCATAATGCAGATAAAGAAAGTAGGTAGAGTACTTATTTTTTTAAAAAAATTATCAATATTATTGTTTTTGTGAAATTCCTGTAAGGTTTCTCCTTTGCATCCTCTTATAGATATTCAGAATTTCGGTCTTCGGATATTTGGATATTCGTTCTTCAAGTCCTCGGAAACATGTGATTATATTTCAAGTCTCCGTTTTTTATTGTCATTATCAGGTTGCAGAATGTGTGTTAGTTTCAGAAGAAGGTGTCAATAGAAGTAAAGGCTGAGTTGGAGAAAAGAATTGGCAGGGAGGAGATTGAGAGAATCAAATTTCAGAGTAATGACCGAAAAGTTGAAAAATGGATGAGAGGGTAAGAGAAGAAGATTACAGAGCTAAGGATAGAGTACACAGATGATAGCGTGTAAAAAAGACTGAATCTCTGGTCAGGACCTGACGCATCAGAATTCTGTTACTGTTCTCTTTTGAAATCACCAAAAGAGATTCTCCTTCGTAAACACGCTCCCACATTTGTTGGGATTAATCCAAGTCACGGGAAGAATAATTAAATAATAGAGTGAAAAAGAATGAGATAATTTGAATTAAATAAATAATAAAAGATAAAAACAAAATCTTTTTAGAGGATTTAATTAATATAATAATATATTATTAAACAAAATAATAACATTTTTAATATTAAAAATACAACATGATTAAATACTAAAAAATGGTCTCCTTATAAATTACATGTTTACTTATCAAACAATATATTTCATGTTTTGTAATTTCGTAAGATAATTTTATGCAAGAAAATATTTTTTAAAATACAAACTAGAATAGAAATAAATATTAAATTAAATAAAAAACCATTTTGAAAAGTTTAATACATAAACAAATTATTTTAAAACACAAATTAAATAAACTATTTTACAAAGTGTATTGTTTAGGTCGAAAAATCAACAAGGTTATACTGCCATGTGGAAAAGGTTAAATAAAAAAATAAATAAGTAAAATTAAATTAGATACGGTAACAAAGTTCATAAAACAAACTCAAATATACATGTGTGTTTACAAAATGTTGCAAAAAAAAAAACTCAAGTAGTTTTCAAGACCAATAAGAGAGTCTTATAAATAGATGTTCAACTTAAAAGATAAGTAAAATGAATTTATCTGATAATAATACAAAACTGATTCTAACTTTGGCATCAGAGTGTCTTCCACACACCAAATCATGATCTTTCACAATCCAAATGTCACCTTATAAACATTTTTTATAAGGTTTAAAGTTCATTAATAAAATAAAAAGTTAAAACTTAAAAGAAAAAAATTATAAAAGTTAAAAAATGAAGTTATTTAAATTCACTAAAAATAAAATAAAATATTTTATTATTTTTATGGTAATAAATTATTATTATTGTAATAATAATAAAAGAAAATATAGGATTATGTTTGTTATTATTATTCCGTAAAGTGTCATAAATATGATTAACTTAGTGATATTAAGCAGTATTTTTGCATAAATATAGGATAGGAGCTCAACTCTTGTGAACACAACTTCCTTCCTCAATCTTTGGCAGCACTCAGTCTTACCTTACTCCTCTCACTTGAAAATGGCAGAAAGAACACTTCCCTCTGGTTTCGATCACGCCACGCCAAAAACCGAGCCATACGAAAATGTTGCACCCATAGTGTCTTCTTACAATGAACGCATACGTCCGGTTCTTGATGCTCTTGATAACCTGAGGCGCCTCAACATCATGAAAGAAGGGATACAGCTTCCAACCATAGTGGTTGTTGGTCATCAATCTTCTGGAAAGTCCAGTGTCCTAGAATCTCTGGCTGGAATCAGCTTACCCCGTGGACAAGGTATCTGCACAAGGGTACCCTTGGTTATAAGGCTCAAAAACCACTCAGTTCCGAAACCTGAGTTGGAGCTGGAGTATAATGACAAACATGTGCCCACGGATGAGGATCACGTCTCTGAAGCCATTTGTGATGCGACGGATGAACTTGCTGGGCATGGGAATGGAATTTCCAACACCCCATTAACTCTTATAGTGAAGAAGAATGGTGTTCCTGATCTCACTTTGATTGATCTTCCTGGCATTACTCGAGTGGCTATTAAAGGTCAAGCTAAAGATATATATGACCAGATTGTTAATATTATTATGGAGTACATAAGGCCCCAGGAGAGCATTATTCTCAATGTTTTACCTGCCACTGATGATTTCCCTACTTGTGAGTCTATTACGATGTCACAGAGTGTTGACAAAACGGGAGAGAGGACTCTTGCTGTTGTCACAAAAGTTGATCTGTGGCCGCAGGGACTGCATGAGAAGATAACTGCTGATGATGTGAACATCGGTCTTGGTTATGTGTGTGTAAGAAATCGCATTGGAGAGGAGTCCTACGAAGAAGCTCGAGAAGAAGAAGCCAAATTATTCAACACAAACGCGCTTTTGTCCAACATTGACAAGTCCATTGTTGGCATTCCGGCTTTGGCAGAGAAGCTGGTTCAGATTCAAGCGGTTAGTATTTCTAAATTATTGCCGGAGATTGTTAAGAAGATCAATGACAAGCTTGCTTCTCAGCTTTCCAAGCTGGAAAAATTTCCCAGAAAACTTACTTCCTTGGTTGATGTTATCTCTGCATTCATGCATATCTTTGGGTTGGCAAGAGAGTCCCTCAGTAAGATTCTTCTGAGAGGAGAATTTGACGAGTACCCTGATGACAAACAAATGCATTGCACTGCTCGCCTTGTTGAAATGCTGGATCAGTACTCTAATGATCTTCGCAAGGGCTCTGAAAGTGATGCCGAGAATAAGTTTTTGATGGAAGAAATTAGGGTGCTGGAAGAAACCAAGCGAATTGGACTCCCGAACTTTATCCCACGCACTGCTTTTCTTACTCGTTTAGGACATAAAGTGAAAGCTATTTCATGCATGTCAATTGAGTTCATTGACAAGTTGTGGGACTATCTTGAGGAAGTGGTGATGGCTGTTCTGAAACATCACTCAGAACACTATCACCAACTTCAGACCTGTACAAAACTAGTTGGGCGGAAGCTTATTGATAAGATGAAGGAAAAATCTATGAAATATATGAAAGAGGTTTTGGAAATGGAGAAGCTAACTGATTACACTTGCAGTCCTGAATACACAATGGAGTATAATAAACTAATTGCCAACCGGCATAATTTGGTGGAGAGAGTTAATGCAATCTCTCCTCAGATATATGCTAATGCTTCTGGAGTAATTAAGGTTGCAGCCACTTCTCCGATAAATGTTGGTTTTGGGGAAATTCAGGTTAGTCATCTGAGCCAGTACATAACTTTGCTTCCGCAAGCGTTTGACTTGAAAGTGAGACTAGCAGCATACTGGAAGATTGTGCTTGAGAGACTGATTGACAACACTGCTAAGCATATGCAATTCAGCATTTTCAATCTTTTGAACGAGGATGTTGGGTATGAGGTTTTGAAGGATATGGTGTCTTCTAGTGGAGGTGGAATAGAGAGATTGTTTGAGGAAACTCCTTCTGTTTCTGTGAAGCGTGACGAGCTTAATAGGAGCATTAAGGTTCTCAAAGAAAGCAAGGAAGTGATGGCTAGCATAATTGACAAAATTTCTACAAATGGTAATTAGAATTGAGAATGTGTCTTTTTTTTTTTTATGTTTGTGACTTTGTTATGTTTGCTGCATATTAAGGTTTTAAAGTAGGTGTCGTTTAGTATTAATATAAATAGATATGTAGGTTGTAGGTTGGCGTATGTCCTAGTTGTATAACTTGTACTGTGAGGATGGCACTTGAGGGAGATTCACATGGATGTGTTGAGGTTTTATCCTTGTTCTTGGAAATTCCTAAAGTGTTTTGCTGCAAAATGACTGACTTGAACTTCTGTTTGTCTTCTAAGAGTATCCCTCCCTCAGAAGATGGAGGCCTGAAGGTTACACTGCCTTGAAAATAATATATGATTAGTATTTACATAACAAAACAAAAAATTTGACCCCAAATGTAAACATAAATATTGTATTTACATAACAAAACGGTTGACATAATATGTTGTCCCACGCACGAGCTGTCACTTTCGACGTGAGGCGGTGTGTTAGAGATCCCCCAGTGGGTGCAAACCTCACTCCATGAGCCGGTTTTATGGGATTGAGTTAGGCTTAAAATCCACTTCGTAACATATTTACATAACAAAACAAAAACAAACCTGATTGAAAGCATTGCATAAAGAGTAAACAACTGTAATGATCATTAACATTGACTCTACCTAATTGGGTTAATAAACTTTTCTTTTTTAATCTCTTTTTGTTTTTCAAAATTTAAGACAAAATGAACCTTTGTATGTGGCCACCCGTAATGAGAAGGTTCATACCAATTACCAAAAACATTTCTATCCGTAAGAAACACAATACATTATTATGGTTAACATTGGGTAAGAATTAAGCTTTTACATTATTTTGTGTGTGTAATGCTGGTAGTAGTAAGAGAATCAATCAGAAAACTATATACCACGAGGGAAACCAAAAGTATTTACTAAAGTCAAAATGGCTAAGGAAAAAATAAAGACGGAATATCATAGAAAGCTTTTAACTCATCGTGTAAGGAATAAAGATGCAACCAAATTTTATGATTCAGTGATGGCTTTATTTGTAGCAATATGTTTGTACACTACTAAATAGAAACAAAAATAAAGTATTATAAAGGTGACACAAAGGAAAAATATTCTCGTACTCCTTTGGAAAGACCTCTGCAGAAAGCAGAAAACTGCTTAAGTGGAAATGGAAGGTTATATGCATATGTAAAGATAACTCTGGCTGGTTGATGATAAAAAATTTCAAGGCCTAAAGATATGGAGCAACCAGTGCTAACGGGTAAGTGTGTATCCGAGTTGTTGACAGGGGTAGCTAACTATTGTCAACTGAACAATAATCCTCAATATTACTACTAGTGTGAGTATTACTAGCAGATGCTGAGCTGAATGTATGAGTTGATGAATTCTGGCTCTGGTTTACACTCAAACTCTGCTTTGATCGATGTTCATTGAGATCCCTTAAGGCTTTGAACCTTAAATCTTCACTGTAGGTACTTGGTTCTGGGATTGCATCAGGAATATCTAAATGTCCTTCAAGCATATTCACCACCTCAGACATTGTAGGCCTAAGTGATAGAGAAACATTTGTGCACAGAAGAGCTATTCTGACCACCTTTTCTACTTCTGTTTTATTAAGGTCTGGTCCCAACCTTTCATCAACAAGCCCCACTAATTTCTTAGCTTGATTTAATTGACATGCCTGCAAATATCAATTATTGTTTATCTTCAAAGGATGAGGTAACTTTTAATAAGTATTGAAAAAAAGAATGAAGGGTTTATAATTAAAAAATACAGCAAGGGGCTTTAAGCATACCCAATCCAAAAGACAAGTACTTCCATCGTCTGGTAAATAATTGTTATTGTTTTTCCCACTAACAATTTCTAATGCTAGAACTCCAAAACTGTAAACATCGGCTTTGTATGTAAGATGGCCCCATAATGCATATTCTGGTGCCATATACCCTCTACGAGAAAAAAAAAATGAAAAAGGAAATTTAGGTAACGGCAAATATTATTTAGAGATTTATGTATGATTAGTGCAAAGGCAACCTACATGGTTCCAGCAACTCGGGTGCTGATATGGGTCTTCTCTGCTTCATCAAGCCTAGCCAAGCCAAAGTCAGATATTTTTGGATTCAAATCGCCATCGAGTAACACATTAGAAGCCTTGATATCTCTGTGTACTATCTTGAATCTTGACTCATCATGGAGAAATGCTAGACCCTTTGCTATGCCAATGCAAATCCTAAACCTTGTGGGCCAATCCAATTTAAGCTGACGGTTCTCACTACCTACAAAGATCAAGGGGCCTTACAAACATATTGCCGAAATCCATTCTAGAGGGCATAGAGAAATATATGTAAAAATCAGATTTATTCAAGCAGAGCTTCTTGTATGACCTCATATGATCAAGAAATTCATGGACAAGTAATGACTAACCAAATAAAGCTCGGGCAAGGCTGTTATTTTCCATGTACTCATATACCAACAAAAGTTGTTCCCCTTCAGCACAATATCCATGAAGCTTTACGAGGTTGGGGTGTTGCACACAAGATATCAAGCCTATTTCATTTATAAATTCACGATTTCCCTGCCGTGATTGTGATGACAATTGCTTGACCGCTATAAAAGTACCATCTAGCAATTCACCCTGCATTGTCGCATCCAGGTTACCAGAAACCTAGTATGCCAGGCATAAACAGAAAAATTCCATTTAAATAAATAAAAAACAATATGGAAGTTATCTAAAAACCTTGTATACGGGACCAAAACCGCCTTCTCCAATCTTATTAGCAGAAGAGAAGTCATTGGTGGCAGCTCTGATATGCTCCAAGCTAAAATTGCCTGCCTGAATATCTCCATCTTTTGCACCTGGCCATGTAAGCCATGCAAAATTTGTATTAGTCAGTAGTTATCTATATTCCAATAGTAAACAAAAGCCTCAAAGTTATCATCTCTGCAGAAATAAAATAATGATTGAAAACAATATAATTAGTTTGTGCAAGCTTTTATTCTCACTCCCCTATGGATATTTCGTAGAATACAGTTTTCAAAGTATAAGACTCCACCTTCTTTCTTTTGCAGTTTCCCTCTGAAAAAGCCTTTCCACTTCCACCAAATGAGTCCAGATAAAAATAGCACTGAGCATAGAGCACCGGCTACGATGGCAATGATTATCGAACGATCAACTTTCTTTTCTCCATTTGAGCAAATTCTAGAATCTGTTCAAAGAACAAGGTATCACACTGAATTTTATTCAGCACTAGCCATCATATTCATAAGATCGCTTCAAACAACTAAAAAGTCATCCCATTCATAAGATTGCTGTCAGTTCAGTACTAAATTGTGTAGTATAGCCTTCAATTAATATCTGTAGAAATGATATTGAGAGTATGACCAATGCTTACCTAAGAAGTGATAAGAAACAGACATTGCATTTGATCTTTACTAGAAAGATCAAGAAAGCCATGTGAAGAGTTCTATTTAAAAAACAGAAAAGAGCATACCAAATATAAAAATGAAAGTAGAACTACTATTTCATGACGTTCATTTTTCTTTAAGGGCATTCTGTTTTCAATAGTATCAGAGTAATATACTCTAGAGAAGTGAAGTTAGACTTAGACATCATAAACAGTGATGATGACACCCTTCATTAAATCTAATAAGTTTACACTCATCTTGCCATGGGGTAGTATTCACCTGAAACCACAGATATAGCTGATACAAGTGGACCATAAACTCCAACATCAGGAATTCTAGTCGTTCCTTTTCCAGCCCAGTAGAATCTGATCTCCAAGATATTATTTGTGATTCCGATATTGTGTATTGGCAGTACCAGTGGTTTTTCAGTAACATTTGTCTCATTCTCTATATTAAAATTTTTGCGAGCCCTTCTTCCCTGAGACAAAGTCAACGCATTATTAATTCATATTCTGGAAATTAAAGCAAAATTCACTAGATAAATTGGTTACCTGAACATAGATATCAAATATGCGCTTCCCAAGACTTTTATATGTTTTATCATTTGTAAACTTTATTTCAGCAAAGTGAAGGTTTACAGTATAGTTCCCATTTGCCATGCAGTTGTGGAAATAAGTAAGTGTAATTGGAGATACACGCGCCGTTTTGTATAATTCTGGCATATTTGAAGATGGCAGAGATACAATGTAACGTACGTTCTGGGACTCAAAATCATCCATGAAGTCCCCGGTGCTACTAAATCCCCAGTGATCATCATTACTGTAGAAATAAGTTGCAGCGCCACCCTGAACATCTTCGTCTCCCACATAAAGGTTTTCTCCTTTATCATCTTTAACACTTACATCCTTCCCACCGCAGTTAACATGTAAACAACTTGAAACTGAAAGTTGGTTCAGAAATTAAAACAGTGCGAGAGTTTTTTTTAACTACTACTAACTGTACAAAGTTTCATATGCAATTTAACATAACAGTGTCATACAAAGCAAAAAGTTATTTTGCTACTATGCATTTATTTTGATTTGAATATTGCTACATATTAACACACATATCACCTTATATGTTACAATCTTCATCATTTGATTATGCAACATTTGATATATAAGGGGTAATGATATTTTAAATAATAGAGAATAATTTAGTCAAGTACAATAAGATTTTTTTTAATACAGAGGATATTTAACATCTTTAAATCATTAAATAATTACGTCATAAAATATATTTTCATAGTTGGTAGATGGCTGAGAATAAAAACAATAAGTGAACTGCCAGCACCGATGGCTTGATAACTGATAATAATATAACTTACAGCGTGAACAGCTGAAATTCTTGGAGCAAGGAACATACTCCTCTCTGTCAGTTTCAAATACAGTTTAATTAGTATGTACTGTTGGAATAAAGAAGTTTGAAGGCTTCTAGCAAGTACTAATATATCCTTTGACAAACATTTCTTCCATACATTCTCCTCGATCAAATTTTTGTGAGACATTATAAAATACATTCATTACTAAATTATGTCTTAGAAAGACACTGTCAAAGAATGTATTGTTTGCATTTTCTAGGAAATTTTATACCAATATCCACTGATTTATTACTTTATCATTTTCTCATTAATTAAAGTGGAAATAAATAATGATGTCAAAAATAATGGTCAGAGCTAGCATAGTGCTTGCTTGTTATATGGCAGTTAAATTCTTCCAAATAAATCATTTTTCAATTGCTTCTTCTCTCCAAAACTAGAGAAGGGGATCTTACAACTTATTCTTTCGAATCGAGCTTCTGAACAGATTCAGATTCAAGTTCCTACTAAAGGAAACAATCAGAAACAAATTTCAGTTTAAAAAAATATCAGCTTGAAAAATATAAAGGAAATTCCATTAAAAATGTTTTCACTTACATGCCATCCTTACAAGAAGTTTCGTCTTGCCAAGTAAAGTTGTTATATGATAGATCACTGTGTCCAACACAATATGAGAGCTTTTGTCAAATAAACCATAAATTGAAAACCAAACATGCTTATAATTATGTACTCCCACTAAAAAATGAAATTTAAAGCATTCAAGACCAGTTATGATAAATATCTTCTAGTATCCAACATATATTAAAATGCCATCATGGGTTCCCACACCCTCTTTCAACCTTTTCCAAAAACTAATATATAAAAGATCAGAGGAGAAGAAATACTGCAGAGGAGACAATACGTTGCATTTGCTGTTTATTCATGCCCTTAGAGGAGATTCAACAGTATGGCTTTGTATTTATAAGATAACTTCCTTAAATGTAGTTAATTCCTTTGTACACACAAATGACATCAGTAACAAAAGCCTAAAATGATAAAGAAAAAAGAATCTTGCTTTATAATATTTTCATGTATCTGGAATAACCCAGACGAAGCTAAAAAGGAATAAAGGGACCCTGGCTGCATCATCCTCTTTATGATGAAGACCAATGATGATGCCCATCATGATAATTCTGACATTTTTTGGCATGCTAACCAGAGATTACTTCCGTCCCAGTTTTTCTCAGTGCTTTTCTATTCTGATTCCACAAGCATTGATTATGAAACCATTTACAATTCAATAATATACTACATTTTTTATGCAATTAACACTAAATTTTTACAAGTTTGTTCTGACATTTTATTAGAACTCCCTAATTATAATATTTTATCTGTATTTCAATTTCTTAAAAAGATTGTTGTTGATATTGAAATATTGTCTTTTATTGTTAAAACTCATAGTTCTTAATTTTAAGACCTCCATTATATTATATAAACTTGTTCCAATAATGTTTTTATAAGATTTGAGTTTTAGACTTAAGTTACTTTATAAGATCTCTATATTAGAGATGTTCTAAGCGTAAAAAAGAAATAGAAGTCCTATTGCCCAATAAAGTACAACTTCACATTGGACATACTAAGTTCTTTCAAATACCATTTGAGATTTAGATGAGTGAGTTCAGGTTTCTCTCTATAGGGAATTTGAGTGGGAGTGTTTTCCTTTCAACAAGCTCTTATTAAGTAGATTTAGTAAATCACATCTAAATTTAAAGTATGAATTACTTCTAGAATAAAGATGAATCAACCGGGAATTGTCTATATTTTGACTATTGCTAGAAAATAATCTCATCATGATTTTGAGAGTTAAAACCTTAATTGCAGAAAATTAATATAGATAAAGAATTTTGAACTACAAGAAACTTACATGCTACTTCCATCCTTCAGGATTGAATTGGGTATATTGCCACTAAGCATGTTACCTGTTAGGTAGCTAACAGAAGCAATGCCAAACTGTTTAATTCATTGTGTCAATTGAACATAAAAACAATTATTTAGTTTCATTATAAAAAACTACGTACATTACATGATTATGGAATCATGAAAATTGGTTGAAAATTATCTAGTAGAAAAATAGCTTTCAAATGCATCACAAGTTCTTATCCCTTTTGTTTTAAGTTAAAATTTAAGTGTCAATATACATTAGAGTAAGATGCTTACATAAATCTCAGACGCCTTGCACTTACAATTGATGAAATTTCCCCAACGAGCTTGTTAAAACTGACATCCCTATCATAAATTTTTTTAAATATAGAATTTCAATTTTAATGAGGCAATGTCCTTTTACACGAAACATGTAATCATACAATTTGTAAAGCAAGTCAATAACAAATACAGTGCCAATTCATAAATCTTAATACACTGGAGATTCGTAACTTTTTTCCTGTCTCTCCTGACAAATAGGTTTGCAGTTTATGTATTTAGAGAATAAATAATTCTGAACCTTTAACACATCAAGCACATAGATTTACACTAATATTGCCTGGTACAGTTGCTCAACTTCGGATTCTAAAGTTGCAACCATGAATACTTAGCTCATTCTCATCTAGATATTTGCAATGTATTTGCCCTTTTGCTTTACTGTATTCAAATATGTATTGTTTAGAATTCAGTTAGCAGAAAATCTTTTCCTCTGTTTTTACTTTTTAATGCAGATGTAGATATGACTTATTATGTATGTTTCTAACTCAAACCTTTGATTAGTATGCTAGACAGGGGTGGATGCGCATTATGGATTATGGGAGCAATTGGTCCCACAAGAATTTATATTTTATCTGTTAACATAAAAAAAAGTACCCCATTAAAATTTATATTTTACCTCATATTATAACTATGGTGAAAGGTCAAACATAATATCATATTCAGTATAAGACATTCCTCCAGCATTTACGAGGGAGGTTAAGTTACTCTCTTGATCCCAGTCACAGAAAAAAAGGATTTGACTATGAACCTGGACATGGATCAGCCTGTGTCACTGCCAACATAAGGAGAGAGATCATTTTTTCGTAACTACTCCCAAAACACCATCTCAGAGGTGCACAATGCTAGCTCAAGCAATGGAGCATCATTGTAGGTACTCCCCACTGC
Organism: Phaseolus vulgaris; assembly: GCF_000499845.2. Classification (NCBI taxonomy): domain Eukaryota; kingdom Viridiplantae; phylum Streptophyta; class Magnoliopsida; order Fabales; family Fabaceae; genus Phaseolus; species Phaseolus vulgaris. The sequence goes on from NC_023754.2 coordinate 27,389,063, forward strand.
TCGCTTCTGCACATGGTGCACCCATTCTTCACCTTCATCCATTCATGAATCAGGTCAGTCCTAACTTGGATTGAACACTATGCATGAAGAGAATAGAAGTATCAAACACCTAACTTGGTTATTGACTGGCTTTCATTTTCTATTCTTGATTCTTTTTTAACAATGTTAAAATTGTTAACATGTCATAGGTTATGAGAACATATACGCACGGCGTAACTTAAGTCCTTTTTCTCTGGTCATCCTTAAACAATACTAACCTCTTAAAGAATTAATTATACGATCTCAATATGCAAAATGATTTCATAAAATTAGGTGTAAACTTTTTGTGCATTGAGCAGCAGAAGACTTACTCTACCATCATTTGTCCGGAAAGATAAACTAAAGTAGTCTATTCTTATCAATACAGACATGCGGAATAAACATGTTATAGGTATAGAATCTTCGCACGCTTACTTACAGAACCGCCAAATTCCTCATTGTCCAGACGTATGAAGGTATAACACCAGATAAGTTACAACTCCTTAGAACCCTTAAACACAAAATTGAGTTGCGTTAAATTTCAGACTAATGGTTAAAAGAATATGTATTCCCATTTAAGAAACAAAATATGAGAAAATATTATCACTTGTAGACTTACAATATACTCAACTTTTCCATGTTTTCCAGATGTGGAAAGACCTGGGCAGGACTTTCTATATCACTGATTCTTCTGCATAAATATGCGTTACCATGAGCTAGAATATAAATATGATAGATAAAGTGAAGCACAAAATGTACCATGATTCGTAGGACTAAAAGAAAGATACACTCACAGCATAACTAAGTTCTTCAAGAGAGAGATATTTGATGGGAAGGGTCCCTCTAGTCCACTTGCATACATTTCTCTTCATAGATTTTACATTGGTAAGAGTATGGAGTTAGAAATAATATAAGATTTAATATTTTGCAAAAGAACCGTCAAATCATTTAAGAAAGAAAGGATTAGAATCTCACAATCTTTGGAGAAGTTGCCAGCTCGGTATGAAACTAGGTATTGTTCCAGTAAAATTGTTATCATTTATTCTACTGCAATGTGATAATGAATTGTATGCATGAGATGCGGTGTATGAGTTAAGTAGTTGGATTATATTTAAGGAGAAGGAACAAATATCAAAGCTTACAAGTCAGTCAAATTTTGTAGTCCAGCAAATGTAAGTGGTAAGTTCCCAGTCAATTGATTGGAGGACAGAACCCTTCAGTGTTAAATTGCAGATAAAAAATCATAAGAAAACATGATATCTTACAAGAGAAAGTAAAAATAATAGTAATTATATTAAAAAATGAAAACAAGAAAAGGAATTGTTGTCTTACAATGTCTGCAAGTTAATTAGTTTCCCAAGCTCCGGTGGAACAGCACCAGAAAATTGGTTTCCTTCAAGCATCCTAATTGACAAGACAAATGAAGAGATTAGTAAGGATGATAAACCACATACTACCACAATAACACCTTTAAAGTATACCTCATTCTTTAGGATTTAAATAAACTCTTTAGGATTTAAATAAACATGATAAGAGTATGTAATATGAAATAATATAGGAATGAATTGAATTAAAACTTGGAACATACAGGTATGTAAGAGAGGTAAAATTTCCTAGATGCTTTGGAATTTCCCCAGATAAGCGATTCACAAGAAGAGAACTGCACACAGTTTTATGTAATAGGTAAGTAATATAAAATAAGAATGGCAGAACGAAAAGTTTGCAGTAGTTGGAAAAGACTCGAACTAACATTGAAGTTAATTTCATTGAAGCCCATTCCTCTGGAATCGAACCGGTGAAGCAATTGTAAGCAAAATCTCTGCCCACAGAATAAATTTTTTTGGAAATATTAAGATAAAAGAGTCACTGAACTATTTAAAATGTTTATAACGGGAATGAAACAAAAAAAGTTGTAAAAAACCATTACAATTTATTTTAACAAAGAAACAATGATTAACTTATTTAAGTTGGTCATACACTTCTCGGAGAAAAGGTAGCTTGGCCAGTTGAGGTGGGAGTGTGCCAGGTAGACTAAGGCGCTTGAGAGTCCTAAAACATTGAAACATTGTTCATCAGGGCGAAAAGAGAAACTTGAGATTTCCTTGAGGATTTGCATAACTGGATGAGGAAATTTAAGAGATAATATCATGAACACACTTAATTCAAGAACTTTAGAAAAGAGAAATAAACTAATTTCGTAGTCATACATCTTCACAACATGACAGACAGCATTGTCTTCAAAACTGCAGTCACAACCAATGCTTCTCTCTGATTCAGCTGGTGGCTCTTGCGTTAGTCCAACCATTTCAATACTGCATGAATCAGCATCAAATTTCCAATATTTCGAACCCATCGCACTCGCAATTTCTCTGAGGGCAACAACTAAATGACAACATAAACATGGAAGCATAAGCATTTGTAGTTGTAAACAACAGTAATTGGAATGTGAATCTAATATCAGCTTGAAAACTTCCAACCCAAAGGGAAATACTGTTTCAATGTTCATATAATTAAGAAAATAAAAGTGGATAGATAGAAATATTAATAAAAATATCACTCATAAATTATTCCTTTTAAATCATGAGCAACTACAACAAGAAGTTACTGAAATACGCTGAACTAAAACTTCAGAAGCTCCAATCCGTAGTGTTTCATATCTACAAAGATGAAACTAAAGATACCTTCTTCTTGGGGTACTTTTGATGCAGAAACTCTCAGCAATTGGAAGCAACTTAGAGCAATAAAAAGGAAGATAAAGAAATTGACAGCTCTCATGTTGCTCTGAGGGGTGAAAAAGAAGCACTAGATTGGCTAAGCTTTAACCTCTATGAGTCAAGGCTGACTTTTCCTCAAACTGCAGCTAATATCGTAGGTGCAATAATTGAGTTGAAGGAACCTAACTCAAGTTGGACAATGAAGATGATGCATCTGAACATGGAACTGTGCAAGTCTAAGACCCTGCCACTTTATTAATTACGTGTTTGATTTTTTCAGATGGTACATAAATTTGAAATCTTTGTTAAACTTTATGCATTAAACGAATGAGTACTTCTATACTTCCTCCATTCTAAATTATCTTTTCCTACGTATGATTTAAGAAAAACAAAAAATACATATACGTTTTTATACAATTTTATTAAATACTCACACTTTCAACAAATACGAAGAATAAAGTAACTATTATAATTGAACAATTAGTATATTAATTTATATAAGAAGATACTAAAAATTTAATAATGCAATGTAAAAAATATTTATTTTCGAGTGAATTTTAAAAAGCAAAAAATATGTATAATTTGGAACCTAACTTGTATCATAAAGGCATAATGAATGAATATGAAACATTAAAGTTAATTAAAGTTAGGAAATAAAAACCTTATTTTGTTTGAGTTTTGAAAACGGATTTGAAAAAGTGCAGAATGATGGTGTACTCTCAAGGATTGAATGATCCCAACTATGTCAGTACTAATCTAACTATATGTGTTTGAGCGTATTAATTAAAACGTGTATTAATATTAGTTAAATCATACAAAAATTAGATAATATGATTGTTAATTGGGATGTACGTTTTAATCAATGTCCATTAGTAAAAGAGTCTATCAGATATTATAAATAGTCACAACAATCAAGATAAATATACATTATTATTATAATATTAACATATTATTATTATGTAATACTTATTAGTTGGTTCTCTACTTTACACAATATTGAATATGAGATATGTTTGAGTATTTTAACCTATTTTGTTATTAATGTGTTATTGTATTATTATTATTATTATTTTTCGTTAAACTCCTAACTTTGTTAATTTGATTTTTCTCTCAAGTGTGTTTTTTTAAAAAATTATATTTTTTAAAAATTGTCACATTCTTAATTTTTTTGGGCGAGTGACTTATATGAGTATATAGAGTGAGTTGTAGATCTTTTGCATCAAAAAGCCTTCTAAATAGAACATAACAAGTAAAACAAACAATTTGTTATAATAGTAACTATGTAAATAAGAGTTATTATTAATATACTTAAACTTAAATAATGTTAAAGCATATATATATATGTGGAAAAGACTCATACCTAAGAAAACGTTTGATAATCTTCAAAGGTGAGTTGAAATTGTACATTACATACAAATAGACAAATTGAGCAAAATATAAGTGAAAAAAAATCACAAACCTATCCTTAAAGGTTTGGTTGAAAATGGTTTTAAGTTTTCTTGGTCATTGATGAACATCTCTTAGATGTTTTCTTCTTCTTCTCAAATCATGTTTGGTGAATTGAAAAGTTAAGTAATAACTTTAGCATGTATGTATGTTATGCTTCATTAATTAAGAAATCTAAACAATAATTTAATATGATACCATGAAGAAATGGAGCACAATAAACACGGTGTGTGTACTTAACATTTATTTTCCCCAAAAATGACTACTTAAAATAAAGATTAAATTTAATCAAGACATCTAATATTGACATATAAAAGAGACATTTGGATGAAATGTTTATAATAAAAGTATGCGCTCAACTAAAGATTATTTTATACATATATTAATTGACATGTATTTTAGTGAAAGCAAGTTTGAATATTTAAAACATGAATTAACTTTTTATTATTTTTTTTGAATTATAAAAATGAAAATATAAATGATAAGAAACTGAAAAAATATTATATTAATCTTATTTTTTAAATAAAGATACTACTATAAGTGTATAAACAGGAATTCAGACTCTATTATAAATATTACTTCATATCGAAATATTATATTTTATTTAAAAACATGCATTGTTGGAAAGTAATGTTGCCCGTGTAATTATTTATATTGGTTAAAAAAATTTAAATTAAAATAACTCAAATAATATATAATGTTTATTTAAAAAATATAAATTTACTATTTTATATATTAAGATCGAAATATTAAAGTTATTTAATTACAAAGCTTTGATAAATAAATTGATAATTGGTAAAAAATAAATAAAATAATAAATTATATTAAAATAAGATTTAAATACAAATTTCGTTTTTGGTTTCATCATTTCTAAATACGGTTTTTAATGTACATTTAAAAAATTGAATCTAACCCTATAAAGGTAAAGTTGTTGTATTATATATAATTGTCATTATTATTATTATTTTATGTTTTTCGTGAGAGTAGAGATAAACTTCTGAAATAGATCGTTCAATCACCATTTTCTAGTTCATCGCTTCTGTAGTTTCAACTTCAACTTCAAATTCTCAGGGAAGCGAATTCAGTTAATTTCAAATCTCAAATCCGAATCAAAATTTGGAAGTGAGATTCGCGATGGAGCGGCTTCAGCGAATGTTCGCAGGTGCAGGTGGAGCGCTGGGGCACCCTCCCCCAGATTCCCCAACTCTCGATTCCTCCGAGCAGGTCTACATCTCCTCACTCGCGCTCCTCAAGATGCTTAAGCACGGTAGTTAAAGCTATAAAGTTTGCGTTTTTAACCAATTGAGTCAACGGGTGCCCGATTTCAAAATTAGGGTTTTCGTGTTTTTGTAATCACAGGGAGGGCTGGGGTTCCCATGGAGGTGATGGGTTTGATGCTGGGAGAGTTCGTGGACGAGTACACTGTTCGTGTGGTTGATGTCTTCGCAATGCCGCAGAGTGGCACTGGTGTTAGCGTTGAAGCCGTTGATCATGTTTTTCAGACTAATATGCTTGATATGCTCAAACAAACTGGACGGTATTTTATTTATTTATTTATTTTGTAATATTTCATGTAGCACAAACACGGAAACTGATACGTCAACACAGAGATATACGCATAATCTCTAAAATGTAGGAAAAATGTAGAAGAAGGATACAAATTTATATATTATATAATTATGAATTATATAAATTGACAATAAAGATTTACATACACAAGTATGTTCCAGTTGGAATTTTTTCATGACTAAGTTAATAAGTTTGATATTTTAGAAAATTAATGTATTTTTTCTTTTTAAAATTGTGTTAGAACCGTTTTTGAATTGACACTCCCTACAAGTATCATACGAGTGATACAAGTATCATACGAGTGATACAAGTATCATACGAGTGATACAAGTATCATACGAGTGATACGAGTATCCGACACTGACATGCTATTTAAGAGGAGTGTCCGAGCTTGTGTGATGTTTGGTTTATGAATTCATTGATGTTGGTTTCTTGTGTTGCAGACCAGAGATGGTTGTCGGCTGGTACCATTCGCATCCTGGATTTGGCTGCTGGCTCTCTGGTGTTGATATCAATACACAACAGGTTCAGCTCCATTTCTTTCTTGTATACGTTCTTTGGTTAATTCATGTATTTCCTTATATTGTTTTTGCATCTACCATTCCATTCAAAGGATCTGTGTGGTGGATGATGTTAGTATGTTTCGATTTTAATGATTTTTCTTAGTTTTTCACATCATGGATTAGACATGGATGCTGTACTTTTATGGAGGGTCGCAAGGTTTAAGTGGATCTCGTGGTTTGAATAGACTTCACGTTGTTGTTTTTCTTTCTTCCCTAGTTTCATGTCTTTTTGTTGAAAACTCTTTGGAATTTGGTTACTCGCTCATTTTTAGGAAGAATTCAAGAATGGTATGGAATGTGCAATAGTGAAGAGAACAACATACCATACCATCCAACTTGGGGAAGTCACCTCACTAGCCTCAAATTATGTCTACTATGATATTTACCTATTACGAATCTTATTTAAATTGCTAATGTGGCTTTGATCTTTGCTAGTTTTTGATTAATTAAGTTGATGCCTAAACTATATGCCTAGATTCTGTTAGAAGATGATGACATATGAACTATTCTCTGGGCTTGCTTGGCAGAAAGAGTACTATAAGATGAGTTTGAATAATTCGAGGAGTAAATTATATGCAATTTAAATAATTAACCAAAATTTCTAGTTAAATATATTTTCAGGGTTGATATTGCTATATTACTCTGATTTTCGAGAGATCTGGGATTCATTAATCAAACATCTTAGATTAGATTTTGATGTTCGTTAAAAATCAATAATTGTTTGTTAGTATAAAGCTTGCTTTGATTTCCCGAATAGTGAATATGGTGCGGCTAATTTTCATATAAAAGGTTTCTTGAGCTATTAGTGGAAGCAAACCATTTTTTTGTTAATTGAAAACAGTGTCATGATATGCACTTCCAAGTGCCAACTGTTGTCTACTTAAAATTTAAATTGTAAGTAATTGAAATTTCCAGCCAGGCCAGCCATTTACAGTTAAATTCTGAATTAGTAGTGACTTTTTTTTCTTCTTATTAGTATGGTGCTGCTGATTAGTATGAGTAACTTGCTCTTCTATGGTTTTTCATACAGAGTTTTGAGGCTTTGAATCAGCGTGCAGTGGCTGTGGTTGTAGATCCAATACAAAGTGTTAAAGGCAAAGTGGTTATTGATGCTTTTCGATTGATCAATCCACAGACTATGATGCTTGGTCAAGAGCCAAGGCAGACAACATCTAATCTGGGACATCTGAATAAACCATCTATTCAAGTGTGTTACCAAAGCCCTTTTTTATGTGTATACTATTTTTTCTTTCTTTCTTTTGGAAGCACTTGTTCTGCTTTTTTTAACTGTTAGTGACCTATATTAATTGCCACTCTTTAGGCATTGATCCATGGGTTGAACCGGCATTACTACTCCATAGCCATTAACTACCGGAAAAATGAACTTGAAGAGAAGATGTTGCTTAATCTCCACAAGAAGAAATGGACTGATGGTTTGACACTTCAACATTTTGATACACATTCCAAAACTAATGAACAGACTGTACAGGTAATGTAATGATTCAAAGTGTAAGGTAGATTTGTACTCATCTGATTACTCATAATAAAATCCCTGCATGTATTTTGTTTATCCTACTTTTAAGATTTAAAAATCTGCCTAATATCGTGATAAGAAACTAACTGGTATTGAAATAGATATTGAATTTTATTCTCTGGAACTGGCACCGATATGCCAAAGTACGGAAGACACTAATAACAGTTAATACAGTACACACCACTCTGTCCAAGATACTGAGAGCTTGTCTCTCCCTTTCCCAATTTTCTCTACTGTCTACCCCCCCTTTTTCCTCCTACCCTTCCTATTTCTGCTTTCGCTTGGCAGTTTATACTTGTCCCCTAATAGACATTAGAACTGCAAATTACAGCTAAAACCGCTAGCAAATTGCTATAAAACTGTCTTACTTCAGAACTTTATTTCTGGTTCTATATTCTTCCATTGAACCTGTCTACTTGAGACTCAACAAAGGATTGCCAACCATGGTTGGTTGGAAACATCTAAAACTGCTTTCTGGAAATCCTCCCAAGTTTGCTGGTGCGTTGAGAACTCTCACCATTGATACCAGGTCACTGTATTCCTTTCTATGGCCATCACAGCCTGCAATTTTTTCTCACATGACATCCCTTTCAAGTTGAAATATCGCTCCACTCGAGTTGTCCAACCATACACATCTTCCCCTTCAAAAATAGGTATCTCTAACTTCCTCCACCTATCTAACCTTAAACCACCCCTCATTATGGGTGCCAGTCGTGTCGCCTTGACATATTGTTTAGCTTTCATTGCTGGTCCTTTCCTCCTTCAGTGTGCGAATTTCTCATACAGCAGTCTGCAAGTCAGTCAATTGTTCCACGTTTCTTTTGATGGTGTCCCTCATGCCCATTAAGCCTTCAAACCGCCTCTCCAACACCTCCACCATTGCGTCCATGTGCCGAGTCGTCACCATCAGTGGTCCCTAGAACTGGTTGCTCTGATACTAGTTGATTAGAGACCAACTGTTATAAAAATAGATATGGAATCTTATTCTCTGGAACTGGCATCGATATGCCAAAGTACACAAGACACTAATAACAATTAATACAGTAAACACCACTCATTCCAAGATACGAGAGCTTGGTCTCTCCCTTTCCCAATTTTCTCTACTGTCTGCCCCCCTTTTTTCCTCCTACCCTCCCTATTTCTTCTCTTGATTGATAACTGCCTAACGACAGCAGTTATGCTTGTCCTCTAATAAACATTAGAACTGCAAATACTGCCAATGGCTTAAAAACAACAACAAATTGCTATAAAACTGTCTTACTGCAGAACTTTATTTCTGGTTCTCCTCTTATAATGTTTACTTATAAGAGGTCTAACATATCGTTAGCAGAATAAATACTGATAAATCTCAATTAAATTGCATGCAGGAAATGCTGAGCTTAGCTATCAAATATAACAAGGCTGTTCAAGAGGAAGATGAGCTGCCTCCAGAAAAGCTTGCAATAGCTAATGTTGGAAGGCAAGATGCGAAGAAGCACCTTGAAGAGCACGTCTCAAATTTGATGTCTTCCAACATCGTTCAAACTCTCGGAATGATGCTTGATACTGTTGTCTTTTAGAGTTGTTATTTTGGACCTTCTGGTTTCTCTACTCTAGCATGGTAAGGATGCAAATTGAGTTGTTAAAATTCCTATTTCCTAATCCTTCTCAAACAATATTTGAAGACACTAGACAGTTATATTCTTTGGACGAGCTGAAAAGGTCAAGAAAGTAAAACTCCGCGCATAGTTTGTGTGGTGTCTCCCTAAGTATTACTTACTGGGTATCTTTAATGTTATTGCTGGATTTATCTTCTATAAAATTTGTCAAAACAAAAATTTCAATTATGTTTTAAAATACTATAAGAAGCAGTTAACATTACGTAAACACATTGAAATATACATTTTGTAGTCTATAAATGCAAGATCTACATTAAGCTCCACATATCGACAATTAGATTACATGCAGTATTATTTTAGCTCTGCTACAATGCTGGTCGTACAGCTATTGTGGAGAGGTTTTGTAGCCACGCTGTGGTACTTTCTTAAAAGTAGCCAATATGAGATCGATGTAGAGTGGAAATTGAGCCAAGCCAAAAAGTGTCACTGGCAGGCATGTCACGGCATAGACAGGGAATGCAGCAGATTTGAGTTTGCCCTTTAGGATAAAGAAATGACCAGCACAGAAACAGACCATCATAGAGGTAATGGACATGAACAACGATGTCAAACCCACTATAAGCTTCCTGGGAAGACTTCTACCGAAGTCACGCTCTTGATACCGAGATGTGAGTATTGAGAGGAAAATCACCAGTGAGGTGACAGAACAGCAAAGAGCATTGAGAGATGAGATAGCAAAGGCTTTAAACTCTGGCCTGTATTCAAGAGTTGAGGAGCCGGTTTCATCTTTGAACTCACCGGGAACGATGGTGGATGTGGAAAATGCTACTGTGGCTATCAGTGCTGCTACCAAAGAGCAAGATTCAGAGGTTTTTTTTAGCCATTGTTCACCACTCTCGAGAAGGTCCCTGTGAGTCTCGCTGAAGATATCTCTTGGTGTCTTGTTTTTATTGTTGTACCGACTAAAGAAATGAGGTTGCATCGATTCCTTGACGAACTGTATCACAGCACCAGTGGGAGAGCAAGTAGTTTCAATAACCAAATAATGTAAATCATTTTACAGGGATAATAGTTGAATTCAAATTAACGCACCTTAATATCAATAACATAATGAGGACTTGTTAGGGTAAATAATTCAATAAAAAAATTATTTCACACTTGTCTAATAAGAATTTAATTAATCTTTGATCGAGAGACTTATTAGAATAAGTTAAAAAGGAATCTTAGTAAGATGATAGAATTATAAAATTTATAGAAATAAGTTTAAATAAAACCCTATAGAAACCCATAAATCTCTACTATAATATTGAATAAGCTCTTCTAAACTCTCATAATCCATTTTTGTAGATAATTACGTAAACAACACGTTTGATAATTATATTTTTTAGTGGATGTTATTTGTAGTATTAAAATTTAACTCAACTTCCTCGCTCATCTTATATAATTTATTTCAACATTATCTGAATTATCTCCATTTATGTTCTCGCATAAAAATTGTGTCCCCTTTGAGTTAACAAATTAAAAACAAGTAAGTTAAAATGCGTAATCATATGTAAACTTACCAGGTACCACTTGATTTCCCCATGCATTTGCAGCGCTTCGCCAGGAATGAGCCAAGGTTTATACTCTCCAAGCTTGGCTGCCAAGTGCAATGCACTGTTTCCCTCGCTATCCACTTTCCCAAATATACTCTCTTTCACATTTTTCTTCTTCACCAATAACTCATATAAGTGGATTTGCCTGTTCTCTGCTGCCAATAGCACTATATTTTTCTTATTGAAATCCATATCATTAACAGCTACAGGAAACAAGTCCATGATTTTCACTACCATTTCTGTCACACCGTTCTTTGCAGCTATTAATATCGGTGTCTCACACATCTTCTTTTCTTTTATGTTAACCTTCTCCTCCACTGCGCATAAAACTAAACCAAATAATGATAAATAATTATAACCAACACTATCTAAATATATGATTAAATATCCTCTTCCTTTTTATCTTTCTATTTAACGTACTCTTATGACGGAAAACTTCTTCATACTAGAATTTGGACTCTTTAGGCTAGGACTTGTACCCTCTTGGTCAAATTAATCATAAGAGTATTTTGAATAAAAAAAAAATCTTAAATAGGAGTAACAATGTAGAAACAAGTGACAAAACAATGACTCCCCTCTGAACTAATCTATATGAAAAAATTATAACGCATTAATCGAGTTGTTCAACTCTCAGCCTGTTTGATTCTGCATTGGAAGAGGCTGTAGATGCATGTGCGTGAATCATGTGAAAATTTGAAAAAGTAAATATAAGCTTAAGCAGAATCATACACAGTAATAATGTTATACCATTCTTTTGTTGCTTGGGTTCTCCTTTGGTGGTGAGATGTTGCTGCTCTTCTGTGATACCAGCCAAAGTAACATTACCCTCCTCATCAAAACTATAAGGGTCTTTACGTTGATCTTCATTCTCCAATATTTTCACTGGTATGCTGCCCTCGTCATCATACTCATACATGCTAGCTCCATTCAGAAGTTCATCCATTATTTGAGCTGACCACACGTGCTTTTCCTTCTTCCCACGTATCTTCTTTATCTTCGATGACCCTTTTGTAGTTTCATTAGCAGAAACATTGTCACGTTATTACTAGAAAAAAAAAAGGTGCTATACATTCATGAACTGCAAAATTAAATGTTTTTCTTATATATAAGTAGAAAAAATGACATTCTTTCCAGTGATTTTTTTATACTTATAAGCTATTAAATATATTTTTATAAAATATTCAAAGATTAATAAGATAATTTGTAAGAGTTAATCCATTAAGGATTGATTTATAATTGTTATCAATTTTTGGCAAAAATGTAAATAGCCATAGTTGCATGATATCACCTTATATACTTGACCATCAGTGCCTGATTGATGTATGGGTAGCATTTTTTAATAAATTTTTTTTCTTTTAATTCATCTATTATAACTGGTGTGTGGTTTTTATTTGTAATAATTTTAATTAAATTTAGTCTTATGGTTTTATATACAAGGACTTAACTGCAACAGAACACAAAATTAGAAGACTATATTTATAGCAAATAGTAAAATAAAAGGATCAAAACTGCATATTAATCATAAGATATGAGAGTGACAAGAATACTGCTCACAATGGAAGAATGAAAGCAAATGAGATTGAGAGGAATATGTACTAGACAAGTCAAAATATGAATAAGATCTTAATAAGTTTTTTAACCTGAAAGTGAGAGGAATACATTAAACTTATTAGACAACATATCATGTACGAATTAATGATAAATCAAAATTAAAACAGCCAAGTCAAAATCTCAATATACTAATTAAATTCATAATCCCTTAACTTCCAATTATGAAAAATCCAAGTTATTTGGAGACTATAAATACTATCATCTGCTCTAAATATGTTCATGGAGACATACCTGTTCCCAAGATAACCGACATTATCACAAATACAAACTTGAATAAACCTACACAGCTTTGGTATTTGACAGGATGTGGCCAACTGCTGGTTTCAGATCCTAAACAATTGATATTAAGGTTAATGAAATCTCTGCTAACTCATAACTCTTAGTTCATATTTTTTCAATTTGCTTATAAAATAAACTTTTTCTTTTGGGTCCAAATATGGTGCGTGGAAAGCAGACGTATAAGAATTTTAGTAGCCAATTTAGTGATCACCTGGAGATTTTGTTTCCGCTCCATTATTTGTAGCAGTTTTTTTCGATGCTTCGAGGTCTCTTTCTGTTCCAATTTGATCATTATGCGCCAACTTTCTACGTAAAAATTGTGCCAAGGGCTCGATCACTGGATACACGGAAAACGAATCAAATCATTGTTACAGTACGAACTAGAGGTTATTAAATGATGTTCAAGTCGAAGTTTTCAGCAATAAATTTCTCTAAAATTACCTATATGTTGCAAATAATAGTAAGAATACCGTGGGTGTATTTAGTCTACTTTGCCTATACATTATTCTAACAAAAATACTTTTAAAAACAGGGATTGATTTATTCGTTATCTAAAAAGAGAGAGAATTTATATTTTTTACATACCAACTAAGGCGAACTTTTTTGCCACCCTCAAAAGCTCCCTACGTGTCTCGTAATTTTCTGGATAACTGGGTGCTTCTTTGAGTTCCTTCACGATTATAGCTTCCAAATAAACAACACGTATATACATTATGATTCTCCATATATATACAGAGTGAAATTTCATATTAATAATTTACCATTATAAACAATTTTTTCAAACCATCCCAAGCGGTCACCACTCTTGAAAACAGAAGGCTTATTTGCCAGGAGATGAAGAGGAGTTAACCCACTCTGGTTCACTGAGTTTACAAGATCTCCGTATAAATGAATTATTTGGAATGCCAAATCTGTCAAATAAATTACTCATCAGCTAAAACTAATAAATCACACATTCATACATCAGAAAGTTCAATTATTATTAGATTCAAAGAAAGTTTACCAAAATAATCTCCGGCAATGGCAGAATGAAGAATTGTGTCCCCATCAGTTCTTCTACAGTTGCTGTAGTAGTTGAGAGGCTGTGGGTGGTTGTTGTTAGAGAGATAGTGAAGAAAAAGGAAAGCTTCTTTTCTGCCATGCAGAGCAGCCAGAAAGAGAGGGGTCTCGCCATCAACGTTGCGCATACACAGCAACGAAGCCTCAGCGGAAGCAATGTACTCGCACATTTGCACGCTCCCCATCGAAGCCGCGAAGTGCAAGGCCGTGTTTTTTCTCTGGTTCTGAATTCTCAGTGCCTCTTTACGCTTACCCTCTTCCTCCTTGGAGCAAATAAGCTCCACCAGTTCTCGCACGACGTCGTATTGGCTGTCGGTGACGGCGACATGCAATGCAGTGTCACCTGTCCTCGTTATTCTGGCCGTGTGAGCCGTCTTGTCCTCCTCGTACGTTCTCACCACTTCCCCCCACTCACCTTTCATGCAAAATTGGAACAAACGCTTGCTTTCTTTTTCTGTTTCCTCACTCGCCCTACCATCTTCCCTTTCGGCCATCATCACATCACCTATTATTACTTTCTCTCTTCTCAAATCTAGACCTAGCCACAACTATATATATCATATATGTGTGTGTGGAATGTAGGGGCTGCTATTTTTTTCTTTATCTCTTTTTTGGCTTTCATATCAAGTTATTCCAACACAAAGTGACGAATTCACCACTGCGCAAAATGTCAACTAACTTTCCTCTTCATTTCCCCCCAGTTTGAAGCAGACAGAATATGGCAAGTTATAATAATCACTTTGGACTACAAAACTGGGAGAGAGTGAGAGAGGTGAATTAATTTACTTGCGTTTTTAGATTATATTCATAATTTTGATGCAAATTAATAATGAAAAAAATGACAGTTATAGCAGTTGTTCATTTTTTCTATCTATACTAAAAAAAATGGTAAACTACGATGTGATTGTGGTGAGTATCGGTGCTGTGTTTCCTCTCCAAGCAAAGTGATGAATTTACTTTGTGGAACGTGCCACTAACTTTTCTCTTTCTTTACCCCTCATACACACACCGCGTGGGTTTGGAGAACTGTTCTTAGCTGTGCAAAAGGACGCAGGAGGAGGGGTAATTCCAAAAATAAAATGAAAAAATTACACTCATTAATTTCAACTGTGAAGTCAAATTCTAATATTCTTAAGGTTTAAATCTGTATAAAACTTACCGAACGGAGGGTGAGAAAGACGAAATTCATGATTCTATCTAACCTAACCTTCTTTCTGATGGAATAACTTGAAGTGGAAGCAAGCATGAAAAATCGCGGCGCTGGTCAATTAAGAAGCATGTGTTAGTAGTATAAAAAGTGGTCCCTTTAATACAAAAGATAGAACTGGAAAGAGCAAACAAGCGTTTGTCCAAGATTTACAAGAAAGGAAAAGAAAGTGGTTGAGAGGTAGAAGAAGGACAAGAAAGTTCACACTGGCAGAATAACGAGGACAGGTGAAACTGGATTACATGTAGCGCCACACCGATGGTCAAGATTCCGTCGTGCAGCAACTTGTGGCACTGATTTGTTCTCATCAACGGAAAGAGGCTTTGGGAATTCAGAATGAGAGAGGGAATATGGCTTTGCACTTCGCAACGTTCAGTGCATTGCTTCTGCTGAGGCTTAGATGTTGAGTGTTCGCAACGTTGATGGTGAGAACCCTCTTTTTCTCGCTGCACTTCACCACAGATAAAAGAAGCTTTTCTGTGCCTCACGACAGATAAAAGAAGCTTCACGACAGATAAATGATAATTAATTTTAGTAACATTTTATCAAGTTGTGAATACATAAATGTTACTAAAAACTTTTAATAACATCTAGTTATAGTAAGAATGTTCCTAAACAATTTGGTAATAACATTTATTTAATAAAAGAATAATATATATAAACATGTCACTAAGTAAATATTAGCCACAGGGATCCGAAGGCTTCAAACTACTATTCAATAAGTCAATTATCTCTAATATAATATGAATCCTAATGAATTTATAAAAATTAATATTATTTATCTTTCATTATATTATTAACAATGACTCTATTGATAACATTTTGTTTATTTTTCACGACGACTGAGTTTATTTAATAATTTTAATATGAACTTTTATATAAATTTAATACGTTGTAATTATTAATACATCTGACAAACACATACATTAGGAATGAATACATATCCACCAACACATGCAATTTTGCACCATCCTTCAAAGGTTAAAGCTGAAATTTCTGATAGCACAATATATAGAAAACCCAATTTTTTATACAACCACATTACAACTTTTAATACTATTATTTTAATATTTTTTTATATCATTTAATTATAAATTTACTCTTTATTATATATATTTATTTATTAATCTATCACATCAAAAGTTGTATACAATTTCAAGAATTATCAAACTATCATTTTCCTTTTTGATATATGTATCTTGCTTTTTCTATCGGTAATTGTTGATAATTTAGTGCTATTTCGAATTCTTTGAAGATTATTCCTTTCAAAAGAAAACATTACTAACATTATTCTTAATAAATAAATATTACTTCAATTTTATCCTTTTTGGAATATTAAAAGTATAAATTTAAATTATGTATATTTTGGCTTAAATTTATGTCCAA
This sequence comes from Phaseolus vulgaris, assembly GCF_000499845.2. Taxonomy (NCBI): domain Eukaryota; kingdom Viridiplantae; phylum Streptophyta; class Magnoliopsida; order Fabales; family Fabaceae; genus Phaseolus; species Phaseolus vulgaris. The sequence goes on from NC_023754.2 coordinate 27,405,642, forward strand.
GCCTTTTCAAAATGTAACATGATGTTTTTCTAGCATCAAAGTATAAAATATGCGAACGAATTAAAAAATTTGAAGTATTAAGACGTTTAACATATAAAATATGGATAGTAAAATATATGAATGAATTAAATGATTTGAATGAAATTATTTCATGGAAGGTTAACTAATATTTCAGTTAAATATTGTATTTACTTAATAATATAAGATATATTGAAAAATATTCGTAATAGTTTTATTTATTTTATACGTTGAATATAAAATGTCTTAGAGGAAAGTGAAGATAAATTTTACACGATTTATAGATAGGATAAACATAATTATGTTTTATTTTTGTTTCTCTAAGACAATTTATACCAGAAATATTTACCTTGGTTTTTTTTATTTTAATTTAGCTACTCTTAAATATTATTTTTGTTCTTGTCTTTAGAATATGGAGGTTATTTGCTAGTTTAAATTATTATGAAGCATTTGAATATATTTTGACTTTTAATTTTTCATATGAAATGTATAATGCTGGGACAAAATCTCCTAACTAAACCAAGGTTCAGAATCTGAATGGACCGGCCAAATTCGATCGATCAAGACGGCGACGTTTTCGTAGACGCGTGTCAACACTTCCCCGCCGAGGGCTCGCCGGAGCATTCCGATTCGGCTTCCAGGTTTTCGGATCCACCACCCAAACCTCAGTCATACTATCCGGCTGCCACAATCCGGCGCCGGCCAGTTCGTCGCGGTTGTGTGGGTACTCAATCGTCTGGTTCAAGCTTCGAGAGCGATTTGATCAATGACGACTCGAGAAGGAGTTTCCGACACCGCACGAGGCATAGAAATATCAAGAAAGACGTGAATTCGGAGAAACCCGATTCGAATGAACCGCAACAAGTTAATGCCTCGACGGAAGAGAACAACGAGGGCTCCACCGTAACTTCAGCTGTGAACGATGATGGAGCTGTCGACTCCGTTGACTCGGCGCCGCGACTCGGTGACTCTTCTTCGAGTTTCCTCGACCTCCCCGCGGGGTTAGCGATTAACTTATTAAGGTTTCAGATGAAGTTAATGTTCATGTTCATAACTTACCCCCTGTTGTTCACGTTTTATTCATGCGTGTTTTTCATGGATCCTTTGGGGACAACGAAGAGGGGCAAGATTTTCCTTATAGGAATTTTGAACAGAGGGTGGTGTTTTTTGTTTCGGTGCATTAGGCCTTATATTAGTAGATGTTTCAAGGAGAACGAATCGGTTTGGAGCGTGGCTTTTCGGTGGGGGTGGGGGTTCTTGTGCTCAATCTACGTTTGTTGCGTCATGTTTGGTCTTCTGGTTTCGTCGTTTGTGTTTAGTGGGTTCTTTATGAAGCATTTGGTGGAGAAGCCGATTCAGATGAGGGAGGTTTTGAACTTTGATTATAGCAAGCATAGTCCTGTCGCGTATGTGCCGATAATGTCGTGTGCTGGTGTTATTGGTGGTATAGGTTCCGAGGATAAGGTTCATGATCGGAAGTGGGTGGGTGAACGGTTTATACCTTCTAAGCACAAGGTGCAAGCCACTGTTGAGTTAAGTGTGCCAGAGTCAGGATACAACAGAAACCTTGGGATGTTTCAGGTGCTTATCTATTCCCTTCAATAGAAACAAAAAACTTCTTTTACTTGTTCAAAATCTTCTTCGAATTTAAATTCAGAGTGCGAACTGATCTATGGTGGTACAAGTCCACTCACTGCACTTTGAGATTACAGATATCAAACTATGGTAGCTAGCTTGGTGTTACTGCTACTGGGCCTAGAGATTACAGTCTTTTTTATTTAGATTAAGGGTTGGTTTAGATAAAATTATTTGTAAGGCCTTTCAGGAAAAGAAAATAAGAAAGTAAAATAGATTGAATTTTTTTTTCATTAGTTAAAATGAACTTATTTACACACTACATTATTTATTTTGGTCTTTGAAGTAGTTTTTCCCGATTAATGTTGTCTTTATCCGTATGGATTATTGTTTATTAACTAGAAGGAAAGATGTTGATTCTTTGTTTATTAACTTGAAGGGAAGATGTTGATTCTGTAATGAAACATTATACACTACAATGGTAGAATAGAGACCTCTCTCTGGAAATATGCCAATTGGGTAATTGTGTTCATTAGTGTTGACTTTTGAAGCAAACCGGTGGTAAGATTTGTTAGACACTCAAAATAATTTCATAGGACTTTGTATAATAGTTCAAACTTTTGGGTTATTTGGTTTCTGCACGTTATTTCTGTTCCATTTGTGGTTACTATAACGCGTTGGTGTTCTAATACAATTGTTATATATATTATGCAAAGAATGGAATTAGTTGTACTTGTTCCATGACCGATGATTATAGTTTCGTCAAGCATCTTAGTGCATGCTATCAAACTGTCACTGCTCTGTAATTTGTATCATACTTATGTTAGACAAGTAGAATTGTCGATGATGATATGTGATTATAGATGTGGCAGTTTATAGTTAGTTTCCTGTAGCTTGCTTTTGAGTTTCTTCATTAATTTCTATTGTTTTATAGATCAGGGTAGATTTCCTATTGTCTAATGGTAAAGCTATTGCAAGCTCAAGTCAACCTTGCATGTTAAGATTCAGAAGTGAGCCTATCCGCCTAATCACGACTCTCCTCAAGATTGCTCCTCTTGTTACTGGCTATACATCCGAAACTCAGACTCTGAATGTGAAGATGAGAGGTTTCGTAGAAGGAGATCTACCTACTTCGTGCTTGAAAGTGACCCTTGAGCAACGAGCAGAATATCAACCAGGTGCAGGGATTCCTGAAATATATGACGCATCTCTGATTGTTGAATCCGAACTTCCCTTGTTCAAGAGGATTATTTGGCTTTGGAAGATGAGCATATTTATATGGATCGCGATGATGGCATTCTTCACAGAGCTACTTTTTGCTCTTGTGTGTTGTATGCCTATTATTATTCCGAAAACAAGGCAAAGGGTGGCTTCTGCTCGCACATTAAACCGTCCTCAGGCACTAGATTGAGATCGCTCTTTTTCCAGTCGTTATTAACCATGAAAAGTAAGGTTTTTGTCTGACAAGTTAACCTAGCATGTATTGATTTGTGTTAGTGTCCTAACATCTAATTGTTCTTTTTTTCTGTTGAACTTCCTTCGCAAATGCTTAAGAGCATGTCATGTATAATATGTAATTTATTGTCTAACACATCAGAAGGGGAATATTTTTAGCTAACCCGATGCTGCTGTGCTAATGAAGTAAATATGTCTAGACTAGGCTTTTTGATAAACTGATTAATAAAAGACATTTGTTGGAGTATTCCTGTACCAATTCAATACACTGATTGCATTGTTCCTCATTGGACTGAATGATTTTATGTGCCATGTTCAAATAAATTTTCAATTATGCATAGCTCACTATACCCATTGGAAATTCAAAAGCTACTTCTTAGATTACTTAATATTATAATATATAAGTAAATATTAGTTTTATAAGTGAGTTTTTGTAAAATTGAGTTAAGTTTATATTTTATTTTTTAAGATGGAATTAGATTTTATATGGGCCTATTTTAACGAATTTATTGGACTGTGTCACATTATCAAATTTTTCTTTACTTCTATCTTGGATGTTCTCAGAATGTATTTTATTTAAAATTTTACTTTCTTAATAGTAAAATATTTTTTTTTTTGAAAATAGTAGTTAGTCACTTAATACATCTTTATAATAAATTACAAAAGTTGTCTACTTTAATTAGAAATACCATACTAGAATGCAGAAAAAAGTAAATAAATACAATAGTATTTCTGATTAAAACAATTCTCAGAGTTAATTTATACATTCAAATGTGAATTTTTTTTCATCATGTTATTAAATAACTTACACTTTATAATTAAAAAAAAAATGTGATTTGTGATTTATAAGGTTCTCAAAGGAACTCTAAAACGAAGGAACTAAAAAAGCTCCAAACTATTCATAATTTTTCCCTGTTCTCTTCCCTCTTCTTTCTCTTGTTGTTGGTATTAACTTAAGAAAAAATCATTTTTTATTATTATTAAGGAAGAATTGTTTATATGAGTAACTAAATTTTTCTCTTAAACAACTTCATGCTTTAATGAAAAAAAATCATTTCGAGCAATAATTGTAACATCCCTAATTTTACTCTTTTTTTTATTTTTTATTATGCGTGCAATATCTAATTAACATATAAACATATATTGTTTTCTCATATTTGTATCTCAAAATATATCCTTCTTCATAGGAATTTAATATATACATCCAAAAAGTTTAAAAACAAAACAAAGCAAAGCATTCAATTTAAATCTATCTAATCCTTCTGCCGTTCACTGAGGAGCTCTATTACCTGCAATCTCATCTGCTCCCGTGTAAATACACGATCATCACAGTTAGAGAAACAACACAACCAAAATAATAGGGTAAGCTAGCCATAGAAAACAAAATTCTATAAAATTTCACTTTGAAATTAATAAAACATAAATCATAAGTCTTATACAAATTCTCAAATCATCAAATATCCTACAAATTCTCAAATCATCAAGTGTCATACAAATTCTTAAATCATCAAGTGTCATACAAATTCTCAATTTCATCTTTCACATGTCAGACTTCCACTGACTCTACTTCCAGAAGACTGGTGCGTTGACTTAGACTCAGGGATCGGCACCTGTCATACTATATCACTGTGAAATCCACACAGCTATGCACATATATAATCTCAATATCATCTCTCTCCTAGTATGACAGGGTTAACTCATATAACAGGTCAAGTTAGTTATCTTTCAAACAACTTACCCATTCATATGAACCTCCTTCGACTCTCACCACCTGAATAACTTCATCTATATGATTCCATCATCTCAGTAGAGTCAAGATATCTCCTTCTAGACGAATCCCTAGTCAATGCACATCCTAAACAATCTTAACACGGTATTTTCTTTCCTGAAAATATTATGTCTGGATCTTACTTTCACATCATTGCACACTTCTTTTAACACATTAATACACCATACAATCATAACATATAATTTAACTTTCTAATAATCCAAATATATCCAAAAAGTTATTTAACAATAGTAATCTAAAATAAGCTATGCTAAAATAATAAAAGTAGCAATATTCATATATGTATACAAAATTTTGGTTTGAACGAAAATATTTTAAGTTGATCGAAATCACACCAGAGAGCACCCAGAAATTTTGGTTTGAACGAAAATATTTTAGGTTGATCGAAAACACACCAGATAGCACCCAGAAATTTTGGTTTGAACGAAAATATTTTAGGTTGATCGAAATCACACCAGATAGCACCCAGAAATTTTGGTTTGAACGAAAATATTTTAGGTTGATCGAAAACACACCAGAGAGCACCCAGGAATTTTGGTTTGAACGAAAATATTTTAGGTTGATCGAAAACACACCAGAAAGCTCCCAGAAATTTTTGGTTTGAACGAAAATATTTTAGGTTGATCGAAAACACACAAGAGAGCACCCAGATTAACAAAGACTTTGCTATAGCTAAAATTTCTCTAATCAACATCAAACAACCAATACTCAACAACATTATAATTGTATAACAGCAACCATATATCAAATTTCACCTTCAATCTTCTAACCTAGTGTTCTATTGGAAATTAAGGCTAGCTTCCCTTACCTGAAAATTAGAAGATATTCACTAAGAGCTCCAAAACCACCAAGAACCCAAAGATAACTTAACCTGTAACACAGAGTCCTAATAAAAAATCTAACTATATCACTAAGACCCTGAGCTAACAGAGATTAACCCTAAAGCTAAAAGGGTCACATGCAAGCAAGGAAGAAAACAACCTAACAAGTTCCAAATTTGACTCAAAGAGAAGAACAAAAATGAACTTACCCTATCAGAGATTCTGATCGGATAGTCTTGTAGTACTCACTGCCAGGAGTCTGATGGTGGACTCTGATCGTCGAACAGATGAACGAGTAAGTCAGAATTGTAGAGAGAAGGGAGAGGAAAGGAAAAGAACTTTCTAGAGAGATGGTGGTTCTTTTTAAAATGAAACCCTGAATAACTGAATTTCTATTTATATGCCCTTTTCATTTAAAATTATTCGGGAGTCATTTAAAATATACCACTTCTACTCTAAAGTAATTTTCTAGATCCTTACAATAATTACTTACATTAAGCAAGTTTGATTAGCTTTACCATTCGAGAATGTTTTAATTTAAGGCATATATTGACTGCACTGTTTTATTAAACATTTAAATCATTTTTTTTAGCTTTTAGTAATTGCAATTATATATGGCTTTCGAAAAATAACAATTTTGTTGGCATAAGATACTGTTTTCGGTCACATAACAGCCAAGGTAATTAAAAACTAGCATTAAATTTGCACAAGCCCAAGAGATTTTTTTATTTTCCATTTGCTACTTATATTACTTTATTATCCGGCAAACTAAACCAGTGATTCTTTCTTCTTTACGTTTATAACAGTCACAGAAGCTAATGTGAAGCATGGAAAAATGAAAAAGAAAAAAAGATCTCAGTCTTGGGTTTGTTTTTGAATCAGTGAGCTTGAAGACGCCCTTGGAGGAAAGAGGGAGTCCTGGTGATCTCACGCGCTGGCTTGTTTGTGTAACTGATGAAATTGTAGAGCCATGTAGCAGCTAAAGCTCCAACAATTGGTGACACCATATATATCCATATTCCTCTATACTCATGGTGCAAAATAGCAGGCCCCAAGCTTCTTGCTGGATTCATTGACGCTCCGGTGATTGGCCTGTCAAATACAATTCTTAATCCATTTCAACATCTTAATTTTAGTTGTTGTATATTCTAAATAGTAAAACCAGTTGGTTTCTGATGAGATAGATTGATACCCGGCAATCATCACATTTAGCAGTACCGTTGACCCAACTGCCACCCCTGCCAACTCACCAATCTGCAACGTTTTAGAATAAAATTAATTTGAAACAACAAAAGCTATGATACAAAATGTTAAAAAGAAATTAAGACACAAGCATGGCCAAAGTAGCAAAGTCTTTTTCTTTTCTTCATTTGAATAAGAACAGGAAAGGTTACCGCTCTGTCATCGGTGGCAACTCCAGAAATGACGAACATGAGAAAGAAAGTGATCAAGAATTCCACGACAAAAGCTTGCATATCAGAACCGGCAGGGACTGTTCCTGCAAAATGGTCACCCTTGCCTCGGAATACAAGTCTCAGAGTTCCACTGGCAAGTATGGCTCCAACAACCTGGGCTACTATATATGCTGGTACCTTCAACTCAAAATGTACGAAAATTCAATTATTTAAGACATACCGACTCCACTTGTGTTTTGTTTAGAAATGTAATAACAACTGTCACTACAATATATATCACTTTAAACAACAATATAAAATTGTTATTTAAAACATAAATTTCATAACCTAAACTTTAAACAACATTTTGATCACAAATTTTGAACTGTTAGGGGTTGATTTGATTTGGATGATTGTTACTTTTTTCTTCTTACTATAATTATATTATCATTATTGTTATTAATAGTATGTTTATTAAAAATACAAATTTCATAAATAAACATAAAATTTATAATTCTTATATCAAACAAATTTTGTAGTTATATTATAATAGTTATTATTGATGATAATAATAATATATTATTAATAATTTTGATTTCATTTTTAGAATTGGTGTTTGATTTGGATTTTAATTTGTAAATCAACAGAAATAGATTTAGAAACATGTTAGAAAATAAAAAAATAAAGCAAAATATATTGTATATTTGAAATTTGAAAATATATATTTTTTATTTTACTAATATATTAATTAAATATGATTTTAAACAGTTTCAACCTAAGTGGATTAAACTAACCACCTTTTAATAAATACTATTTACATTAAAAAATAACTTTAATTTAATATAGTTTAAAATATATATAATTATAGGACTACCTATATATTATTTTAAACTATATTTTTTTTAATATAATTTTTTTTTAAAGTTTAATTTGAGTAGATAATGTATGATAGATTTTAAATAATTTTAATAAATAAACTTTAAGTATAACTCAATATTTATAAGTTGATGTTTTCAGTATTTATATATATTATTAAATTTTCTCATGATTTAGGATTTAGAATTTAATGATTTATTAATTAACACTCACCTCCTTTAAAGGAAACCTTTTGATGGAGGCATGAGCAATGGTGACTGCAGGGTTGAAATGAGCACCAGAGATGTGACCAACAGAGTAAACCAAAACCGTAACAGCGAGTCCCCAAACAATCGAAATCCCAGGTTGTGTCACCACCTTGTCGTTACCAAGGTTCACCACAATCGAACTACACCCTGCGAATACCAAAAAGTACGTCCCCACCGCTTCTGCCACCAACTACATGCAACACGTACAATCCAAACCATTATATTTTCAAGCTCAATATATATATTTTAAAATTTTTGAATCATTTTAACCTTGAAATCCTCCTTATACATCACATTCCATGGATTCTAAAAAATGTTCGGATTTTTACAACAATTAGTGTATGAAGAAGGAAAGAAGGGATTAAGAGAGTTACCTTCTGCAAAAGGGTCACAGAGGCTTCGTTGTGATCAGAACTTTTGGAGGAATCAGCGTCATGGTTCAAATCAGCCATCACCAACTACAGAGATTGAAGATAAAGCTAGGAAATGGAGTGAAAAAACAATGTTGTGTCAAAGAATGCTGCTATAGAACACCGGAGAGCAACACCAATTTATGTGGTGCCAAAACATACAGAATAATTTTCAGTTTCCATTTAGCATAAATTTCTTTAGATTTAATTCAATGCAAGATTATCGCCACTTGAGTTGACTTTAAAACTTTAATTACACAATAAGCGTTTAATTTAGATACTAGTCTCTTATAAATGCTCCACTACCTACTACTCTTGTCTTACATAGAATATAATGATGCAAATTTGGAGCTATGCTTGTGTGTGAGTTATGATCTCAGAAATGCATTCAAATCTTCTCCAAAACCACTCACCGGAAATCCAGAAAGAACGGGAAAAGCACTCCCCCACATTAATTTTAGACGGGATTAAGGCTAATTTTTGGGGAAAAAGCTTCTGGTTTTTGAAAACAGTCGTGATATATTGGTAACCCAGAAATACTTCATATTAAAACTGTTAAAATTAAAAGAAAAAATAATTTTATACTAAAATGAAGACTCACGTGAAAAGATAGATAAATTTTAAAAAATAGTAAGCTGGTCTATTTAACTTCAAAGTAACATTTTTCTTTGTCAAAATGTATGATAAGAGATTATCACTAAGAGATTATAATGGCACGAGTTTTATTATCTAAATTCAGCCATGAAATATTGTACTATTTGAAATGTATCAAATATTTCATTCTTAGTTGTTTCATTTTTCTTATGTATAATCCATTTTAAAAAATTTACAGAAATTGTGTGCTCAATAAGTTTTCCAAAATCTGTAAACAAGTTAAATGAGGTTTTCGAATGGATTTTTTTTGTTGCTGTGTTGATGGTAGAGAGAGGATCAGATGACGTGAGCACAATTTCAATTTTAGCCAAATTTTAACCTGAATGATAATGTTTTTTTGGTAATAATAATACCTAATTTGTATATGGGTGTTAAATTTAAATAACAATACGGTCACGTTATATTTAATTTTTTATTAATAAAATATAAATAAATTAAAAAGAACATGACGTCTTAACCTTTAAAAAAAACTTATAACCAAATTATTTTTATTTCAAATCCATAAATATTACAAACTTCAAAAAAAATCATATAAGACCGTTACATTTGGAAGTTTATGTTTCCTGCAAAATTATGCGGTAAGATTTAAATAATAAAAATTGTGATTTAATGTTAAATATGTAAAAATATGATAATTATATTCAATCACTATTTTTTATGATATATTAAAATATTAAAATATAAATTTGATAATAGTTTTTTTATAACCAATTTGATAGAAAAAAGTGTTATTGCATTATATTTTTTTTGTATAAATTTCATTTATTTTATTGATTGTGATTGATAAGTGGAATAAACTAACTAGTAGTTTACTTAATTAACTTATAAGGTAGTTTGATTAGTACAAAAATATTTAATAATATATTCAAAATAACTTATTTTTAGAAGTTAAAGTTTGTATTTTATTTAATCTACATATTTTCATTACCATTTTTTATGTTTTAATACAATTTCTTATTTTCTTTAATTTATTTTTGCATGTTATTACTTATTTTCAGTTTTACATTGTACTTTTTTTAATATTTACTGGTTGTTTTTATTATACACACCCATTGAATTATATAGCAAATATGGTTATATTTTTATATTTTAAAATTAAATCGTATTTCAAAATAGTGATTTAGTTTAATTTTATTTGATACATGTATCAACTCTCGACATGTCTAATATATCTTCTGTGATTTTTAAAATGTTACTTGACTTTCCTCTTAAATAAATTTATAAATTCAAAATTGATGTAATGAGACGAAGACAGAGACATTAAGATAATTTAATACTTAATTAATAAAAAAGTATTGATCTAAAGTCATTTTATGGAAGGAACTTACACCTACAAAGAACTAAATTATCAATATTATAACTTAAATTGTAATATAAAATAAAGTTATATTTTCTTACCTGGATTTTCCTTATACTTTAAGGAAACTATCCTAATCCTAACCATTAAACAACCCAAAAACTCCCTTTATACCCAACAACAAGAATGCATGCATGCACTCAAAATTGATGTTTTGCACACTCCCTTAGCTACCATGTAAAGGTTGAAATTCACAAAGGAATGGAAAAGGGAATTTAGGTTGGTAGTTAGGAGAAAAGGAAGGAGTTACAGAAGAAGATTTTGATGAAGAATGAAAGAGTTGGATGTTTTTGAGAAAAATGATAGTTTGACAATTCAACTCTTAAAGTTGTATACAACTCAAAAATAAATATATATAATAAAGAGTAAATTTTATAATTAAATAATATAAAAATATATTAAAATAATAGTATTAGGAGTTGTAATATGATTGTATAAAAATTTAGAATCGTAAATGTATTGTTACTTGTTTTCTGAGACTAAAAAGAGAAACCTTAATTTACTATATGCACCTCTCACATTTACTAAGTTTATGACTCTTCTATTTCATTTTCGCTACAACACCAAAAGCAAGGGCCGACGTGTGTGTATATATATATATATATTTTGTTCAAATTCATTGTTAACTAAAATGATCATATTAACAAAATAATAATAAAAGTAAATCATAATTTTTTATTATATTAAAATTATAAGTTTTAATTTAAGCGTACACTTGGTGCCTTTTACGTAAACATCCTGGGGTTTTAAAAAAATGTTAAATATATTATTGTGAAAATATTAATTTCACTAAACCAGTAAGTATAATGGAAGAAGACGTGTATTTATATACAGTAAAATAATTACCATTTACGATTTAATTATGTTCTTTTAAATTAAACAGAATGAAAATATTATTAATTTTTAACGAATATCTTATAAAATAATTTAAAGAACTGGCTAAATAAAAAGGACGAGTATAGTGAAGGTGTTACACCGATTGTTAGTTTTAGACGAGTATAATGCTTTTGGATATATGTCTGGTTTTTAATTTTCGTGTATTTTTAATTTAGCCAGGAGAATAATTTGATTTTAAATAGAAAATTTTCATTTATTTTTCCCTGCTTTTTTTTTTCTTTTATATAGTGTTGGGTCATGGGCCTGACCCGATGTTTGGTCATTTATGGGTCGTTTCCCGACCTATGTATCTAACATTATGAGCAAGTCAAGGAATTTCAATCAATCAAACTTAATCATTCTTAATGACTCAATTAAGACAGAATCATGACTAAAGGTGGAGAGGTTACAATTCAGTCTATATATACCTGATTATGCTCTACAGAAAGACATCATCTAAACATCTAATAAACAACAGAGAGAGTAATTTCAACTACTATTTCATATTATACTCATTATATTTATGTTTTTACTGACTTGAGCGTCGGAGTCTCTCTCGTTTTCAGAAGGCCTTTGAAGAGAGACCACAAAGAACTCATCCAAATTCTGATCGACCTTAAGTTGGCTAGAACATATTGGCATATGTTTAAAATTTAACTATCACGGGTTCTAACGAAAATCAAACATGCACACCTACAGAAACAGGGCATTATCTCGTGTATTAGTGCATAGCATTCATGTGATTCTGATAATATTTGACTCTTGACGAGGCACTGCAAAAAATTGTAGATGAACATTATATCATTCAATTTCTTCTTTGATCATCAACTCCTGGTCAAAAATGTTTATCCAATGTTTTCATGAAATACTTCAAATTCTTGTTCAACTTACAAACGTCATATATATAACCCACACAAATGAAAACATGCAATTCTTAGACATGAAAAAATTAAAAATAACTTCAACTATCCATTTAATTAATTTTAATATACAAGATCATATAACCCGTTGCATATCGTTGGTATATGAAGCACAATGAACATATTTCCTATTGAATTGGTGTTAATTAACAACGTCATCTCCTTTATCTTTGGTGGATCATGATGAACCCTATTTTAGTGGTTTCTGGCCTAATAAACTTCTTTCACGATTCTCACCATTCCATCATAAAATTTTATTGATGCAATCATACCGCCTTTGAAGAAAGAGTCAATGAAGTAATCATATATGTCATAAAGGTCCCATTTGGCACATTCTTTAAAATTGTTATTTTTTGGAGGTGGGTTGAATTTTCCCTATGAGGATCATGAAACAACGAAACCTTACAAAAAAAGTTATATATACACACACATATGTAATCTCATCAAAATCATAAATATATTACACTTTTTAAGATTAAATTTATTATAAATTCCATGAGTGTGAAATTGTTTATATAATAATAGCTTCTTTCTTCAAAAATAATCCACTACACCTATAAATATGAATAAAAAGTAAACACATGTAGAAATATTGAAATTATGTTAATATCCGAGTGCATGCTTATTTTTTTTGTTATTGAATTCGAGTACGTAGTGCTTTTAATGTATTTTTTTATGGCGTTATGGTATTTTATTTATTTTGAACGTAGTGCAACATAGAAAAGATAGTTAGAGCATATTATACCTTTTTAAGTAAATGGTTTTTTCAACTGTTACTTTTTATTCTATTTCATGTTAAATAACACATCACCAAGCTTAATGTGTGTTTGTTATAAACATTACACCATTACGTTCCTGATTTACTTTGATATTTTAAAGATCATTTTTTCATATTTTTTGTAAAATAAAATTTTCAATAGAAATTTATAATAAATTCATTTTAACTGTTCAAAACTTATCGAAAGCAAATATACTCAACTTTGAAATAAACAACAGCAACCAAAATCTTCTCCTATGAAGACAAAAACACGTATTAAGTGTTTGTTTATATTGTATTATCATTTATGTCAGTTATTAAGCTGTGCTAATATTTTATTCTGCATTTATTAGGATAAATATATAATTGCTTTAGTAATTTGTCAATACCATGAAAAGAAATTGAGCCGTGCGTATTCATATACTTGCTTGTAACTTTTTCCAGGGCAATGAAAAGCGTATTATATTTATAATAAAAATTTCCAATACTTAATTGTTTTCCTTTTCTATTCATTTATAGTTTTTTCCTTATCTCTCACTAATCTTATGTCACGATTTATCGTCTTCTTACTTCTCAACAACTTATCGTGTTGCAAGTTTTATGCAAAATATCAGTATAGTGATGCCTGCATGGACAAGGAGAATCTGTGTTTTTGATATCCTCTAGGTATATTACAGGATTATTTGGCACTAAATCAGTGATTCTTCCTCAGACTTTAACCTAATCATGATCAACTTTAACATAAGGAAACAAGAAAGGAACATTCTTGCATTTGCTGTTGAATTATTCGGCTGGAGCACTTTTGAGGAAAGAGGCACTCTTGGTGATTTCACGCACTGGTTTGTTTGTATATCTTATGAAATTGTAGGCCCATGCACCTGCCACAGCTCCAAGAGTTGGTGACACCAAATATATCCATATTCCTCTGTACTCATTGTGCACAATTGCAGGCCCTAAGCTTCTTGCTGGATTCATCGATGCCCCTGTGATTGGCCTGTCAAATTTAATTGTTAACGAATGTCAGTACTCAAAACTGAGTTCCGTGTTTCCCAAGGGTGCATCATCTTAATTCTAATTTATTGAATAATGTAAATAATAGTGTTAAAAGCATGCGATTAAATGGTATAATGAATAAGGTTTGAAGATAAGTTAATATACCCGGCAAACATCACATTTAGTAGTACCGTAGACCCAACTGCAAGCCCTGCCAACTCACCAATCTGCACCATTTATTAGATAAAATTAATTTGAATCAACAAAAGCTATAAAATGTGGGTTGAAGAATATTCAAAAGATAGATTTTGATACGCGTTGCATGTGTCCTGTGATGTAAACTTCTTGCACATACAACAAAATTCTTTATTAAACAAAAACAGGATAGATTAATACCGCTCTGTTATCAGTGGCAACTCCAGAAATGACAAACATGAGATAAAAAGTGATTATGAATTCCACCACAAAAGATTGCAAGTCAGAACCAGCAGGGAGTGTTCCTGCGAAATGGTCATTCTTGCCATTGAATATAAGTCTGAGAGTTCCACTAGCTAGTGTGGATCCAACCACCTGAGCTATCACATAAGCTGGTACCTAGAACATATGGAAGAAAAATCAATAATTATAGACAAACTCGAACCATTATGTCTTTTTGTTTGGAAATGAGGTATGGTTAGTGTTTTTTTATCAGCAAAGTGAGGTATGGTTAGTTATTAACCAAGCATAAATCCTTTAATAAATCTTAACGTGTTGTTTCTTTCTGATTTCTTAGATTTTGGTCATGATATTTTTTTCTGGGAAATTATTTTTGGATAATCTTCAACTTATTTCACCATGTAATTGCATATACTTAAAAGTGAATAATCGATCAATGGAGTATAATGAAAATAACACAACATAGTTGACCAAATGTTCATAATTATATATTAGCTCAGACAATAAGCACAAAGTGAAAAGTGACAAGAAAGAGTGAGGAAGAAGAGGGAGAGCGTGTAGGATGACTGGAGCGAGCGTCTAGCACGACTGGAGCGAACTTCTAACGCGGCTGAGAGAGAGCGTCTAGCGCGATTAAGCAAGAGAGAGAACCGGAGAAGAAGAGAAGAAGAGAGATCTAGATGTGAAACCCACGAAGTTTTACAGAAAATGGGGAGCCCAACAGTGGATCCGCGCATGCATTAAAATGAGAGAGGAAAAGAGTATTGTTACACTGTATTTTGCCCATCCCCTGTTTTACAACTGCAATTCATAGAAATTGACTGCTACGACAAGCAACACTCAGCTCTAGCTAACCTAATAATCAACCTCAGTTAACCGAACAAATATAACGAAAAGAGGGTGTAATTGTTTCGCTAAGACTCACCTGCTTCAGTGGAAACCTTTTGGTGGAAGCATGAGCAATAGTGACAGCAGGGTTGAAATGAGCACCAGAGATGTGACCAACAGAGTAAACCAAAACCATAACAGTGAGCCCCCAAACAATTGAAATCCCAGGTTGTGTTATCACTTTGTCCTTGTCAAGGTTCACAACCACCGAAGCACACCCTGCAAATATCAAAAAGTACGTCCCCACCACCTCTGCTATCAACTGTATTAAACATACACAACCAAACCAGAATAAATTTCCAGCTCAACATATTTATTCCACAAGTTTGGAATCACAATAAGCTTCAGGTTTTCTAAAATCAGCTCAGTTAAAGAAAAACAAAACAAAAAAAGTGGAAAGCCACCCTATACATCATCTGATTACTACAAGAAAATATAAAATTTGTCAGGAAATAATTCGCATATAGTTTTTAAGAAATTTGCCACTAAATTTTTCATGATGCAAGTGAGTAGTAGTAAAAAAAAAAACTTTCGTCATAAAATTAGTAACTGATCTGATACTTTGTGGTTCGAATTAGATAGAGAATGAAAATCCATATGGGTACTTTGTGGTTAACAAGAGTACTTGAATGGGAAAGGAAGCATTAGGAAAGGTAAACACCTTCTGCAGAAGAGGTACACAGTCTTGGTTGCCTGAATGGTCACACTTTTTGGGGGTATCATCGGTCACATTTAAAGCCACCTGGTGGTTTCCACTGCTTACTGAATTATCAGCCACCACCGACATGGTCTTTGGATAAAGCTAAGAGACGGAATGAAAAGGGTGTGTTGCTTCGTTAAGGGTTGATAAACTAGCTTTGCCTCATACACCACGAAGTGATGGAGAAGAGAAGCAGCAACTCCAATTTATGGACACCAAAGAGCCTGAGATTCAAAGACTGGACTAGTACCATTTTTTCCACGAGAGATTTGACCAAAACAGCCACTTTTAATGTATTTCTTCTGTACATACGTCTTTTAAAATTCTGATTTCTCACCGAATATATTGTTCTACCTTATTGCATATCGTAATTTTTGGATAAAAAAATGATCTTACTTAGGGCGTGTTAATGAAAAGTATGATAGTAATAGGTTGTGAGCTGGGGTCTGAATAAGGCATTGAAAGCTTTTCCAACTACCCACCGGAAATGCAGACTGGGTCATCAATGGCCAATCCTTTCCTTTAATTTTGGACGAGATTTAGCCTCTTTTTTATTTGGGTTATGTCTTCCTCTTTTGTCGACTGTTTAAATTACAATGGACTCAGCAACTAAAAATTTAAACCAAATTAAAATAAACTACCCTTCCAATAATTTTGATTCCTTGTTAAAAGTGGATAAGATCACGTGAATTATAATAGCTCTAATTTTAGTACAATTAGAACTCTAGTTTTAGTACATTCACGACGCCGTATATCGGAATTCTATTTTTCTTTCTTTTTTTGTTTTTTAATGGCTGCCGTACACGTGCTACTCTCAAAATGTCTCTTCTAGATTTTTGTTTAATTTTCATTTACAAGTACTACTTTTGCAAAAACTAAAATAAAATGATAAATCAGTCTTCTGTAATTATAAAATGAAATAATATAGTATATAAAATTTCTTTTAAATGGTTAACTTTACAGTAATCAATTTAAAAGCTATAATAGATCACTTATAATTTAATGACGGTGTAAGAAAATCTCTATAGTATCTCTAAATTAACTCTTTAAACATCACGATAAAGAATATATATAATATCTCTTTTTTTCCTTTTATTATTAATCCTAGGACAAAAAAACATCGTTTTTAAAGCAGTGTATGTGTTTGAAAATCCGTTGAATCTTTAATTTTTCACTTTTACATACAGTAAAAACATAAAATTGTTAATTTTAACATTGAATCAGATTAACCACAATAACATCATGATTCATTTGGTTATCAAGTACTTTGTATGCGTTGATTAAAAACGTGATCATGTTTCATTAATATGCATCTGTGTTCTTCTTAAGTAATTAAAATTTCTCTTTTTTTGTTCACTTAAATAAAATAGTAAACAATTTTTAAACAAAGGAAATTAAAAGGGTAATTTTTGCTTCAAAATTAATTAACTAAAATAGATATTGTATATTAATGAATACGTATGAAAAATATAATTTTCTAAAGTATACTTATAAAAAGGGCTACTTTAACTTATGAACATGTTTATATGAAAAGATATACGAAGAATGCGCATGATACACTTTTAAGCGAAATAGTCTTATACTCCGTATAATCTAACTGTATGCATGATATTGTTTTAAGAAGGTATTGAGGTAAGTTTCTTAACCTTTGGACGTTAAAACTATATGTTCAAAATCTAAATAGATTTTATAGAATTGAGTAAAATCTAAATTTACTTTCTATAGGTTTTCATGATGATTAAATTAATATATATATATATATATAAACTTTATCTTATTTGTAAATTAAACTCGCTTTCTAACGTTATATTTATAAACAACCTTGTATTTAGATTTTAGTTGAGATTATTGTTATTTTAATGTGAGAGGACTATAAGAGTGTTTGAAGTTTTCATTCTTTCTTTCTCCCGTGGAGAATTGCAATTGTAAAAAAGTATACGAATTCAACTATTAATAGATTCGTCCCTAGTGTTCCCTACATATACGTCCGTAGTTAATGTGTTAGTTCGTGTAGATACCTTCGTATTAATAACCTTCTCCTACAAGTCCATAATTAAATTGGTTGACCTATATATAATAATTTCGTATTTTTTTGTTTATACTTTTTTCACAAATTTAAGAGTTTGGCTTTATGAAAATGATGGATCATATTATATTATATTCATATAGCATGCTAATTAAAGAATTTTTAAATGACATGCTCAATTCATTTAACATTTGCACATGAACTTTGATAAAGTTATGTTAAATACGTGGGGAAAGTGATAAAGGAATACGTCAAATGTGATGGCTGAACTTCACTGCAACGCACGTGCCAATGAAAACCCTTCTTTCCGTAACGCATAAAAGATAGATTTGCTGTGTAAAAGATAGAATGTGAATCATGCAGTGTGGGACAAAGGAAGTTACGTGATTTCTATAATAATTCATATATCTATTATATATATATATATACACACACTACATTTTAAGTATATATAATGTTTGGTCTGAACACATCACTCCAATATTTAAAGAAATTTGTGTTTCAGATTTCAATGAAAGGAGTACAACAAACTTTTACGATAATTTTTATATTTTGTTCCCATTGTTTTTTTCATAACATTACTTTTCTTTTCTTTTTTTCCCCTCTTTTTAGTCATGTAAAAGTATTTTCATTCTGATTACTTATAAAAGTTGTTAAAATTATATAAAGCTAATTAATCACATTTATTATTAGGATATAAGATAAGATGTGACAATATTATACAAATATTGATGTTGGTATTTAAAAGTCATTTCTAATTCAGAGTATATATTAATAAAAATTAATTATTAGTGCGTTAAATTCATTGTAAAAGTAAAAAATAAATAAAAAAATTGTCACACCTCCTTGTTACAAAACATACATTTTTGTTATAAAAAATTTCAAAATAAACTTCATTTTCATAGGAATCAAAATACATATATACATAAATATGTTCCAATAAAATGAAAATAAACAAATCATGAATGAAGTCCTTTTCACACTATTCAACATATCTAAAAAAGTCTTAATATTAAATTTAGCTTATGCATAAAGAGTTTAAATTTAGGTCACATTATACTACTTTTTTTAAATAATGGGAATGTTATAAGTTGGGTTAGTGAATTACGATAAGTTAACGTGGAGTAGAGTGGTGAGTTATCATAAACTCTTTTTTATCTGTTTAATTTATACGGATAACAAAATAGAAAAATATGATTTTTTCTGTTTTTCTTTTTCCTTTTTTATTTATCTGCTTGACTCGGGCTGCGGTCGGGGTTATGAAATTAATATGGGCTGAATCTTTGGACATTCACAACAACTCTTTCTTCTTAGCTTTAATGCTTTATTTCGATTATTAGTGAGATATAGAGAAAATATTCAACTTAAAGAAAACCATAACGTTCATAAACGAATGGTGTTAGTTTTCAAGTATTATTAACTAATCAAAAATTAATGCTAAACGACTTTTATTTCTCCTAGAAGATATTGGACATTGCTCAGATGAAAAGTTAAAAACAAATAATTATCTTAAAATTGTTGATATTTTATTAATATTTAAAATAAATATCGAAAATATAATTAATTATATATTTATGTTGTGTAAATTTTGTCTTTTTATAGGAAAAGTTTAATGTTAATAGTTTTTATTATTTTTGTGTGTATTAATAATTACGTTTTTGTTTTTCATTTTTTATTTATTTTTCTTTTGTACTTTTTCATTTTCTGAGCCAGTTAGAGTGAGATAATTAAGGCGGATGAAAGAGAAAGAGAAAGAGAATTTTGTGTGAGTGGCATGTGCATAGGGAATTTAATGTTCTGGCTGATAGCTTTGCCAAATTTGGTTTATCTTTGTCTCGGGATAATATTTTCTTTTATTTTGTACCTTTTTCTGGTGCAGCCTCACAAGTGGAGGAGGACTGTGTTTACTCTCAAGTAGAGGTTATTTGATTTTGGGTTTCATAAAAATAAATAGAGAACTCATTTTTCATAGGAAGCTTAATTCACTAAAACATTCTTTAAAAATAAAATCTTGATGAAATTTTTTAACTCCAAAACTAACCAATATCTCAAATTTGATACTCTATGCTTTTACTATATCTCTATACTCTTTGAGCATTACAGCACGAAGCTCCATTCTCTCTTTGGTAGGTTTCTCTTCTCATCATTCTCGTTCTTTCTCTACAGATTTTCATTTAAATTATTTTAATCTCTTTTGGGTATTTTTATTATCTTTATAGTTTAATGAATTGTATTATCTTTTTACAGTTTCATAACATTATGAGGTGATGATAACATTTTCCATTTGACATAGACACTGCTACTTAGCTTGTTTTTTTTTCTGTATTTCCATTTTTCTGCAAGATTCGCGTCAGAGATCTCGAAGACCTTCGAATTGAAACTAGAGGAGTTCTGGAGGATTGCATCAAAGCATCAAGTGAAGAGGCCAAAGGTGGATGATACGGTAGTTTCAAAACTCATTCGTATGTCGTTTAGAGGTCGACAAGTCACTGTTGTTGCAGTGGACTTTTGCAGCAAGAGAAATGTATGACAGTTATATAAAAACCTGACATACTGAAAAATCTTAGTAGTTATTTATAACCATATATATAATGTATGTATTAGATGGAGTTAATTATAGCATTGTACCGGTATGGCGAGGCAGACCCCTAGCTTCCCTGCCCAAGACCTGGTCAACCTAACCAAAACTAAAGGAAAGCCGGTCGAGACCTGAGAGACTTGGCCGAGATGACGAGGCCGACTGTCTGTTTGGCCGAGATCTTGGAAGACTCGACCGAGACCTTAAGAGTCTTGGCCGAGACGATCGACACCACCGGAATTTGGCCGAGGACCGACCCATACCAAGGGTATTTGGCCGTCGGCCGACCCCTACTAAAGTTAACGCTCAAACCAAGGTCAGTGAGGTTAATCCATTATTAAGAATTAGGTAATGCAACCCTAAGCGGTATCCACCTCGATAAACGGGCCCAACAAGGTATGCCCATTAGAATAATATAAATAGCACGCATCCCAAGGGGTAAGGTATGTCATTTATTACTGTTCACCTGCCTGAGAGCTGACCACCCGCTTTACTGACTTGAGCGTCGGAGTGCCTTCGCAGGTACCCCACCATCCGGTGTTCAACCGAGGCCGAGTGTCGAAGGAGAAGCAGGAGGACGAGAAGAATCTCAGTTCACCATCCAGTCACCTGACCGACCGAAGGAAGGAGAAGAAGACTTCAATAGTTCTCTAGGCCTCATCTCCCTAGTAACAACAAGCATGATTAAACCTTAAATGATAAAGTTAATGTTTTTCTTTAGCTTGAATTAATTAGTTCTTCTGAAAATTTCAGCAACCATGTGAAAAAACTGTTCGAAGATTGAATCTCTTAATAATATATAAAAGCAGAATAGTAGTGCATTTCTAAGATAATTTTCAACTCAATGAGAAAGACAGGCCCAAGTGTTTAAAGCGAGAGATATGAGTTGAATGCGCATGCAAAGTTTTTCTAACCTCCCACTGTGAGATCCTTCATTTCAACGGCAGGCTCATTTATTCTTTTGACTTTCCTTCACTACCTTCATTCTGGACACTTCGGATATTCTGCATCTATAATTGCCAGGCTCATTATAATTTAAGGACTGTATAGTTTACTTGAAAAAAATTATTTTTTTTAGCAAAAAACGATTACTGTTGAAAGGTACTAAAAATAAAAATAATTATAATATATAAATAAGTATGAATAATAATCTTATCTTCTAACCCTTTGTAAAATTAATTGGACTTAAATTTAATTTTTAATATAATATTTAAGTAGAAGAAGAGGGGTATTAGGTATTTAATACTTGATTGGCGGTCAAAGAGCCTTGGGAATGTAAGGTAGTTACTATTTATCCATTATAATAAAAGATGGGATGTCTTTTGTAAATAAAGAAAACTTATTATACCGATTAAGACTTTATCAATTATAGTAAATATTTCTAAAGTGAAAAAATAAATTTTATTTTGTGTTTTAACATTAACTATTTTTCTTAATCTTATCATAGTAAGTGCTTACCTTTTCACACAGCTAACGTCTTTTTAACCTTTATAACTGAGTTGGGAGTGTTATAAACTCACTAGAGTATTGCCTTTTGATTAAATCCTATAGTTATACATGGGTATTGTGTGTGTATGTGTTTTTTTTTCTTTCTTGTTTGAGTGAAGTAACTATTAGTTAGTTATTACCTTGGATTCTTGTTGGGTGTAAAGTACATGCATTACTTATTGGAAAATGATTCTTTGATTTTTCAATAACGATACGTATAATGTCAAACCATAAAGACTTTTGATGCTTGAATTTTCAACAAGAAAATACCCTAATTAACGCATTCACGCAGTGGATTAATCGTAATCACGGGATCATAATTGTAACCATGTTATGAGAAAACTTACTTAAATTTAAAGATGTGGAGATACAAAAAAAAGGTTATTATAATTTATTTATATATTAGATAATAGTTATAATTTACAAAATTAAATTTCAGAAATTTTTTTTTAGAAATACTTTTTTTTAAGAATTATTTTCTCCTTCAACTTTGTATATATTATTGTATTCCTTGTGTAAAAGCTTTTTTATTTAATTGAAATTAATTATTTTAAATCCCTTATTACCAGACTTTCTCAAACAAAATTTGAAACTGATTTTAATCCATTATACATATAATTTATAAGAGAAACGATTTTATTTAGAAGTTATCAAAACCAAACCTAAGTAATTGTTGGATGAAAATTGTATTCTTTACTATATGGAGTTTGAATCTTATCCGTGGTAGAAATTACGAGCTCTGTCTCCTAATAATTTTTGTTAAGTAGAAAAAAAAAGTCCCAAATAAGTGTGTGTTTACACATTTATTTACAATTTATTTCCAAATTAATTAATCTTCTTTTCAATAAAAAAAAGGTTTATTAAAAACATTGTTATTTTAAAAAGTATTATATTTATTGTTATTCATTCTAATAACATGAATGGAACTATTCAATACACCTAAATTTCTTTTTGTCAGTTACAAAAAGTTCCCTTCTCAATTTGATACTTCCTCTCCTAGTATTTTAATAAAAAAAATCCAATGGTGTTTGTAAATTTTCAAATGAAGTGTTTGTTTTAACATTAATTTATCTTAATATTAATTACCTTATCTATCTGAATAATATTAATATATTTATTAAGGGAGTTAAATTATTTTAAAAAACAATATATTCATTATTTTTGTTAATAACGTGTGAACATTGTTTGATTCTTTCCACACTAATTTCTAAATATGCTCTAAGTCTTTGTTTGGTTGTGAAACAGTGAAGATGGAAATAAGAAGTTTTTGTGGGAGCGAAACAGAAGAAAAATCATTTAAAAAAATTAATGAGACTAACTGTTTTATTTTCTCACATATTTATGTTTATTGTTTTATCTCTTTTCAACTAAATACTTCAATTCTCACCTATTTGTTATGCATTTTGATTATTTTCTTCAATTAATCGACCTATTTTTTCTTGTCCTACAGTAGTTCACGACTTTGTTTAACATTTTAATTTCTAAAGTTTATAAATTTTATCTTTAAAATACAACTGATTTAATAAAACTATATATTGGTATATTATAAATTAAGATATACCATTTACAGACTGAGACTTATACTCTTATTACCTCAAATAAATATTTTTTTCAACATTATCTTTTCTCTAGATCCATTTCACACACTATTACTTTGACATTTTGACTATTTTCGGAATCAAGTTTAAGAATTATTTGGTTGGAGGGAGTGACAGCAGAAAAAAAAGTATGAATAGGGGAGTCATGGCTAGGAACAAAAAAGATGCCCAAAATCCCATATTAGAAAAATATGTTCATAAAAAATTAAATTATTATGATGAATATAAATTTGAATTATATGATGAGCTATTTTGACAAGATATTTATAGCAAAATGAAAAGAAGTTCTTACTTAGCCAGGTAACAAAAAGTTTATTAAAGAAACTACAATTAGAGCTTTATAGACAGCTTTAGTTATTCACACTTTAGTTACACAAGTCAAATTCCAACTTATGCTCTAATATATTATAAAATTGTGTCTAATTAGTTATATATAATTTGCACTTTTAGATATTTTTATATTTTTACTTGATTAAAGATTGCTGCATTAATTTTGGTTAGAAAAGTTGTGTTGCACACTATAAAGTCTTTTTCTTTTTGCAATTCCTTTCACATTTATTTGTTAACAGAGTGATTGCTAAGTCTTTGATGATGTAATGCTTATTAGCATAATGTCTCATGTAGTCCACCAGCAAGATTTACACAGATATAGCAATTTACTCTTTTAACCTACTCCTTTTGGTAATTTTTATTATTATATTAAATTTATTAAAAATCACATAATTTTAGTTTTTATTTCATATTTATGCATGGTATAGTATCCACAGATCAAGAGCTAAATAGACCCCTTTTCCAGAATATATGTGTTGCAAACTAACATTAATTTTTATAAGAAGTTAACAAACTTTTCTTGCCAATTATAAAGGAAAAAATGACATTTTAAAATGGACCATAAACTATTTGATAAGTTGGTTGTAAAACAAGGTTTTTATACAAAATCATTAAAACATATAGGCCCAATTATCAACCAATTTACAAAGTCTATGCGAAAATCAAACTATTAAATGCCCCTCAATTTATGTGGAAATTAAATAGTTCTCTTGAATTAAAGTAAATATGTTTTTTATTCTTTAGTTACTGATTTAATCAAAGTAAATTATATACTGTAAAAGTACTAATGGTTCTATACATACAACAAACAATTTTGGTTTTCTTGATTTCTTTAAGCAATAATAAATTTGTATATGCACTCAATATATATGAATAAGTTATTAACATTTTTATTTTAATAAACATTCTTATCGTTTAAATTAATTTTTAAATATTTTTAAATTGTATGTTTCGTTATTTGAAATATTTGTGTAGTGAAAATTATTGTATCTTAAGATTACCCAGTAATGTTATTATCACGAATTTTTTGTTAAATCGTATGAAATAGTTACATGAGTGTAGTTTTGTAAAACTTAGGATGAAAATTAATGATGGAGTATTATAAAGTAGTTTAACTTTAAATTTAAAGGGCCCAAAAGTAAGCAGTATAATATAAATGCTATAAAATGTAGTTGTGAGTGAGAATTCTTTTCATTAATAATAATAAAGTACTAATGACAATAAATAAAGTACGATATATATTGTTGTTTTGTTTTGACTGATGAAGCAATTAGAAGACAAAAAAAAACAAAGTTAATTGTAGACACGGTTGACTCACAAAGTGTCGTTTTATTGGGTATGGTAGGTTAGTTGGTTAGGTTTGTTTTCTTACATAATCATTATGTCCAAAGTTCATCACAGAATTTTGTTTCAGTAATCAACCTGGATTTAATAATTTTGGTTCGCTGGAATAAATATTTTTTTATTCAAATAATGCTTTACTTTTACAAAAAACAATTACCATGCTACAGTATTTATAGTAAGCTTCTCAATTTTTACATGAAATAATATTCAATTATTTTCCTCCTACAATATTTAAATTTATGTGTGGATCATGCTTTGGTGTGAAAGAGTGCATTACAGTGAAGTTTCAACTTAAGTGGATTTTTAATCACTTTCATATATTTTTGTGTGTACTTTAACTACCCAACATGAGACTAATTCCTTAATACTTTCCATCTAGTGCAACTAGCTTAACTCAATTACAATTTCTCTTCAATATAGGTTTGGTTCAAGGGCAACCAGTTTACCTTTTAATTATTGTATGAATTTATGCATTTATCCTTGAGTTTTCTTAAAAATTAATGGACCAATTGTTTTTTTTTATTTACTAAACACTTATTTTTTTTGTACTAGATTTTTATGTTGTTTAGATTTTGGGTATATAGATTCCAATATGATATTAGATATTTTAAGTAGGTGTAATTTCCAAGGTGTGGGAGAGTGGTTTGGTAAAGTTTTGAATGCTAGTGATCTATTTGTCAAAAAAATGCTACTATACCTTGACTTATGGTCTTCTCTCCCTTTTTATAATTTTATTTGTTTTAATTAATGTTGGAGTTGTTTCCTTACCAAAAAAAATATATTTAATTTTTATTTCACATTGTTTCTAGATGATAATCTACAGAGATATGATCCTAAGAGTGTGACTCTTCAGATTATAAATTATTGTAAACACATGCACACTAGTAAATTTTCAAAAGAACTAAATAAGAATTCATCTTTTATTCAATTATGCAACATCTCCAAAGTAGACATTAGTTTTTTTAATAAATATACATGGTACCTTCTGATTACCAATGTGTGCAGTGAAATACTACCTCTGAAGAAAAAGGGTGAATAAATAGAAGGAATATTACCCAAACTTGTGTGTTCAGTATTTCATTTCTAATTTAATACAAAAGTTAAGTGTGTTTTTTCTTTCTTTTTTTTACTGCTCCTCATACATGATTCTTCCACAGAAATACCATTCTTTTAGGATTTTTAGATTTTGATAATCTTCAAAACCATATAAGAACATAATGCAACATGTATGGTCATGTGCAAACTTTGTATGTATTTCTTTGGTTATTAATTTATATTGGTCCCCATTCAGTTTAACAAGAGAAATAGTGAAATAGATACACAAACCTTATAGGTCACCTTGTGACTATGCCGTTATTATGTTGTGAGTTGCTATGTCATATTCAATTTCAACTGTAATAAGACTGTTTCTTCCTGCACCTCCATATCTTCTTTTGGCACCTCCATACACAACATGAAAATACATTTTTATCCTTCTTGTGCCACTTCCATAAAATAACTTTCGGATTAATCCGGAAATGCATTTGAAAAAAGACTTCCGAATTACATAATCCAAAAGTTAAAAAAGACTTCCGGATTATGTAATCCAGAAAGTAATGCATCTGAGAAAAGACTTCCGGATTATATAATCCGGAAGCTAATTACAAATTTGAAAAATGACTTCCGGATTATGTAATCCGGAATATTACAGAGGGGCATTTTTGGAAATATGAAAATCTATGGAGGTGAGAGAAGAAGCTATGGAGGTGCAGGAAGAAGCAGCCCTGTAATAAACATGCAGCTAGTTATTGGGCCTTGACCCAGTGACTCTGCCTATGATGAACTTCAAGTTATGTCCAAGAATCATAATCAAAGTAATTTTACCATGTAGCTCTAAAATGTCACAAGCAGAAGTACCTTACCGATATTAGTTATTTAAATTTGAGAAAAGTTTGAATTTTTTTTTAAATTATTTTTTATTTAATTTGATTCAATCTTCTATTCAAAAGCGTACCTATGCGTTGTCTTTGTAATTATTAATTATTTTAACAATTTATTTTGACTATATTTAAGACAATATTTAAAAAAAAATCATAGAGATTAAAAACTCAGTTTTAAGTTTAAAGATGGAAAATATTTTAAATTTAAGAAAACAGAAAGATATATATAATTTAAGAAAGAATATATAAACCATAAGCTTAGACTTAGAGGTAATGATGAAGTTGTCATGGACATCAATGCTCTTAAAAGAAATTGACAATGTCTTACCTTCATCAAAAAGCCTATGCAAAATGACAAAGCTCTTATTTCTTTCATCAATTTGTTTAACTCTATCTTTAAATTACTTTTAAAAAACATCAATATTTAAAATAACTTCATTCTGCACATGAAAATCATAGTAAAAGTACATAAAAGAAAAGATGATGCAAAGCTAGGCAAAAGTAGTAACTAAGGGTGGATTTTATCATAAGATTTGTTTACCTCTAAGAGTCGAGAAGCAATGCTAGACAGAAGGGACAGATTCTGCAATCTATTGCACAACTACACTTCTGATGTCTATTACAATTTACCATTGCACAATTACACTTTCAATGTCTTATGCATATTACAATTTACAATGTCTTTTGAGGAATCTGGATTGCCTGCAGTCAGTAAAGTGACTTCGGAATCTTGTCTAATATCAGATCATGGTTGATAAACACGACATATGATATCACTGTTTTATACTAGAGGATTCTGGATTGCCTACAGTCAGTAAAGTGACTTCGGAATCTTGTTTAAAATCAGATCATGGTTGATTTACACATGACATATAATATGAACTGTTTTTTCCTAGAGGATTCTGGATTGTCTGCAGTAAGTAAAGTGAATTAGGAATTTTGTTTAAAATCAGATCATGGTTAAAAAACACATGACATCAGTATTAACTTTTTTTTTCCTACGGAGAATCCATTTTTGGGACGTCTGAGGCTGATGTGACAGTAAACTGCTATATGCAAGCTAAGAACAGATACTGATATTCTGCCACAGACATCTCCATCATACCCGCATTACTATCTCTTCCTTTATATCCGAGTCATTTACTTTTAGGTATGTTTTCCTCATTAAAACAAATTTGATGCAGCCCCAGCCCTTTACAAGTTTCCTTTTCAAGATTTGTTCCCAGAAGAAGGGTTACATCTTATAAAGAAAGCAAAAGAGTTATAATATAAAACAGTCGTCTACTTAATATTTGCATCTTTGACAACTAAGGAAGCTGGGAGGGCAATACTAATATTCAGAACAGAAGTTATGTAGTCCAGGAAAACAACAAAATTAATATGCAAGAATCATCGCCTAATCGTATAATAAAAATAAGAATCCAAGAGAAAAATATCCTCAAGGAACATTACAGGCCACAGGAAGATAGGCTTGAACTACAAATGAGTGAATTGATAATACTCAGCAAAATAAAATGACATATCCAGAACACTAAACTTTACTTTTCAGCATCCAATTTTGGCTTCAGCAGATACAAAAACTGTCAATTTCAAATCACACTCGCTGAACTTCGCAAAGCAAAAACTAGAACACTCCTTCAACTTATCAAAGCAAAAACTAGAACACTGAAGAAGCTGAAAACAACCACAGGCTTTCAATCAATAAAAAACTAACCCCAGAAATAAAAAATAGGATTGAATATCCAAACAAGAATGATTCGATCCTAGTATATCAAGAAAAAACTAAGTCCACAATATAGTACCACGAAGCTGACTATTGTATCAGCACATTACAAGGCAGACACAAATAGCTATCTAATTTCTTTTTTCTTACACAGTTCCAACCAACAAAAAACATAACCTTATTCTTACCAAAGTAAAATAAGAAACAGCTAAAACCACTAGGAAAACCTTAATCCAGATTGAATCTGAGAACCAAGACCAGAGGAGAAGAAGAATCATTCAGAGCGATTGGCGAACCTCTCAACGTTGGTATCGCTCAAATTGATTCCAACCATGGCTTCACCCAAGCCGCAACTGACCTCAGCCAAAATCTCGGGGTCGCTGTAATGAGTCACGGCCTGAACAATGGCTCTAGCCCGTTTGGCGGGGTCACCGCTCTTGAAGACGCCGGAGCCAACGAAGACGCCATCGCAGCCGAGCTGCATCATGAGGGCCGCGTCGGCGGGGGTAGCGACGCCACCTGCGGCAAAGTGGACGACGGGGAGGCGGCCGAGTTGCTTGGTCTGCATGACAAGGTCGTAGGGCGCGGCGATGCTCTTGGCGAAGGTGAAGACCTCGTCATCGTCCATGTTGCGGAGAACCCTAATGTCGCTCATGACGGAGCGGACGTGACGCACGGCCTCGATGATGTTGCCGGTGCCAGCCTCGCCCTTGGTGCGGATCATGGCGGCGCCCTCGCGGATGCGGCGGAGGGCCTCCCCAAGGTTGCGGCAGCCGCAGACAAAGGGGATGCGGAAGTTGTGCTTGTTGATGTGGTTGGCGTCATCTGCCAGGGTGAGAACCTCGCTCTCGTCCACGTAATCGATGCCTATGGCCTCCAGGATCTGGGCCTCTACGAAGTGTCCGATGCGGGCCTTAGCCATGACGGGGATGGTGACGGCCCGCTTGATTTCCTTAATCAGCTGTGGGTCGCTCATGCGGGCCACGCCACCCTGGGCCCGGATGTCGGCGGGTACGCGCTCGAGGGCCATGACGGCGCAGGCCCCAGCCTCTTCGGCGATGCGGGCCTGGTCGGCGTTAACGACGTCCATGATAACGCCGCCACGGAGCATCTGGGCTAGACCGACTTTGACGGAGAAGGGGGACTTCTTGGTTTCAGTGATGGCACCGTTGCCATCATAGAGGGCAACCACACGAGATCCTTCTCCTTCCATTGAGTGAGGTATAGGTGTGGTTTGTGTGTGTGTGTGTGTGTGAGAGAGAGAGAAATGAAGAGAAAAAGAGAAGAGAAAGGATTGTTGTTGTGCGGTGGGAAAAAAAGAGAATGCAAATGAGATGCTTATGTAGTCCTCACATCTCTCCTTTTGTGGCCTTCCCTGCCTTCATCCCTCCCAATCAAAAGCAGCCACGCATTCATCCACTATCTCATCATTTCATATTTATCTTCCCCTTCCCTCTTCTTCACTCTCCCTTTCATCCCTATATTTATACCTTTTTCATTTTTCTTTTCTTTTTTTCCCTTCTCTTTAATTTTATTATTTATTATTTTCCTTTCACATTTTATAAATATATTTATAACACCTTTTTTCTTTTTTTGAGGTCACCTATTTATGAACTCAGACGTGTATACAGATTTTTATTAAACTGGTATTTTAACTTGTGTAAGAAATATTGATTTATATAATTAAAAATTTATTAT
Organism: Phaseolus vulgaris; assembly: GCF_000499845.2. Lineage (NCBI taxonomy): Eukaryota > Viridiplantae > Streptophyta > Magnoliopsida > Fabales > Fabaceae > Phaseolus > Phaseolus vulgaris. The sequence goes on from NC_023754.2 coordinate 27,436,512, forward strand.
AAATATAAATAATGCTGAAAACTAAGTTTAGTGTAATTAAATTTTTCATTAAATTTTGACAATGATAAGGATGGTAATAGTTACCATTAAGTTTTTTACATTAGATTTATAAATAGAAATAAGTTTATTATTTTTTTTTCATCATTAATATTTACTATATTAAATACGAATAAATTAATATTTACTACATTAAATACGAGTGAATTAATATTCATTATTTACTGCGTTAAATAGAAATAATTTAAACTCTTTAAAATTGAAAGCAAAATATTTAATTAGTCTCTCCTCATTTTACAATCGAAAAAAATGTTTTTAAACTTCCTCTATTATTGTTTTGAAATTACATATTTTTTAGGTCTCGCTTGTAAAATGAAAGAGAGAGATATTAAATGAAAATTGAAATTCTTCAGATTTTGTAATTTTTAAATAATTTTCGGCCCAAAAAAAGAGTGTTAGAATATGTGAGAGTGTTTCTAGTACTTTTATTCTTTTATGATTTTCAATAGATTTTACTAGTAGTAGAAGTTGTATTAGAAACAAGATATTAGGAAGTATGTTACTAAATTTATCTTAAATTAAAATTAATTCTATTAAATTTTTCAAGTAAATCAAAAAAATAATAAAGCATTTATTAAAAGTACACAATTTTATAAAAAAAAAGGAAAATAATTACCGAAATAATTTTCTTGCAATGTTGAAAACTCAAATTTATAATCTATATCGTTTTCATAAGTCCATAGATTAATTTGAGCATTTTTAGTTCATAAATTCATAATTCATTTCTTTGTGGCTAGAAAGAGAGATGCATGACATCTCTATATTTTGTTAAACAAGACATAAAATAAAATAAAGAGACGACGAATGTTAAATGAAAAAAACGAAAAGTTGGGGTAGAAAACTATATATTATTATATATTATTGCATATTATGTATATTAGATGGTAGAAAGTAATAACATCTTTTGCATGTTTTTTTTACTTTAAACAAAAAATTTGAAAGAAATAAGAACAAGTTCCTAAAACTACTATTTTACTTATTGTTAAAATATAAGAAGGATATAAATTATTTTTAATATGTTTTTGTAACATTAATTGTTAAGTTTTAAAAGAATGTGAAAATTAAGGAATATAATATTTGATATTATAAGGTAATATGTTGAGAAAAATAGTTGATGTTAAAAATATCATATTTTATATTTTCTACGTATTTAGTGGTATGTTTAGTTTGTTAATTAGAATATTTTATGAATGTGTTTGGTCATGAGAGTATGTAATGATTTTAGAAGTTTAAGTTTGGTTAATTAAATTGTAAAACAAAAGAAACTGATAATTTTTGTTAATACTTAAAGATAAATGATAGTGTTATTTGGTCACAATTCTTAAGTTTTATAACGGAAATGTATATATAAATGAGCTATTGAATAGTTGAAAGTAATGAAAATAGTGAATTTGTACATTTTGTATTGTATGTTTTGGTAATTAAAATATAAAATGTTTGAAGTGGGCTAAATTGATTCAAATTATCTTATTTAGAAAAAAAAAAGTAATATATTATATGTATGAAAAAATAATAGTAACATTATTGGAACAATTTGACAAAATCTATGCATTTACGCAAATTCAGATTTAGTCGTTGGAGGATAATAGAGTCGCTAAACGAAAATAATTTAAAGGAAAATCTGAATTTCTTGTTTGTTAAACGATTAAAAGGTTGTTTAGAAAGTAAACTAGTTACTAAGTAATTTTGCATGTGTTTGATTTGCTAAGCAAACAGAATTGGTGATTGAATGAAGATGATGTTTCTTAGAGTTTAAATAATGTTTATATATATATAACTTATTATATACAGGATAAATAGTAGATTCAATAAATTAAATATTTACATATTTTTTTCAGTATAATAAGAAAATAATAATATTATTAAAAAAATATTAATTTTATAAATTTTTTTAACTCGGATAATGGTGTAGGTAACGAATATGTATGTGATATTTAATAATTTTTCACGTGTGTTTAAAAATAAAATGAACATTAATATGTTATTAGTCTTAAAAGAGTTACTAAATTTTTTTAATTTATAAAATAAAAAATAAAATATTCTCAGTTAATGACATATTAATATTAATCTTTCTTTTAAATAACTTACATAAAAATTATTAAGGCTAGACATTTTTTCTCAAATATTTTAACTATTCACGAAGTTCGAACTAAACTAATGTACTCAAAACGAAATATACAAATATTCTTTATACTAAATTTACTATATATATATAAGTTATTCATAAAGTTGAAGTTTTTATTATTTAATAAATTAAACTCAAATTTTCCAATATTTTTTTAACTATTTATGAATGATTTTTCTATTTAAATTGACAAAGAAGTTTTGTTAGAAATTTTAATTTATATATTATTTATGAAAGTATGTAAAAAATAGCAGTAACTTAAACATACTCTCAGCAGCTGGACTCAACTTAAGTATACACATGTAAAACAATAATGATTGAGAATAGGTATAGTTTGTCTTTTGGGTATGTACTTTTATGTGATTCTATTTTAATGTTTGTTTCAATAGTTTTGCTTTCAATTAAAAACTGTGGAAAAAGTATAACCCATCTATCATTATGATGTCATAAGATTAGCATTGTAGTATGGCGGCGACATGAGTACGTGCAATAAAGTTTTTTTTTTATTGTGGCAATTGGCACTCCACAAAGCTTTTATTTAGAATTGCCACGTTTTAATATATATAAATAATCTATTAACTGAAAATCATGTTACTCTAGCAGTATTGAATTTAATTTCTAGTGAAGTTTTAGGTTTTGGAAAAGGTTTTGTTAACACTGGACAGAGTAAATAAGACTATTCAACAATCCTTTATAATAATATTATAATATTTTAAATTACAAATTAAGATGGAAATAGTTAAAATATTATTTTATTTGTATGTTAAGAGTGTGATTTTACTCTGTGCAGTGTCTAAGGTATAAGGTTCCTTTTGTTTTTATTGTTGTAAGAAAGTGCTTGTGTAGTTCCAGAACCAAAAGTGGTAGTATGCATGTGAACTTCTTTTCCAAAATAACCAATTAATAAACTTCATCTAGAATAGTGATCTCTTCTCGTGACTAATTATTACGAGCCTTATTTTTATACTTTTATTTTGTGCAAACTAATCTTCATTCACAAACTAATCCTTCATAAGGAGTTTATAATAATAATAAAAAACGTGCGTTGCAGATGAATTTTCGATTGCCACTTGTTTAACAAAGCCGCCCCATTAATAGAGTATCAAAAAGCTGTTTCAAAATGTAAAAAAAAAAAATAGTTTTTTCATTAGTTGCGAGAGGATGAACTAAGTATTAGTACCATGAAACCAAAATTTATTTTAATATATAATGTATAACTCTTTAAGACGCGATTGGTTTTATTAGAAATGGTAAACAATGTATAAGTTTTTTTTTATTATTATAAAAGATTTCATGTTATTATTATGCAATTTGAGAACGATTGATATTTCAATTTGTTATTATATAAAAATATTTTTATTAAAATAATAAATATAAAAATAGTGAGGAATTAGAAAAAAAACTCATCAAAACTCATATGTTATAAAAACCAATACATAAATAAATTATAAAAACAAACTAACTAAGAGTTTATTATACCAATAAAAGTTTTAATTCTTTTATAAAAAAAAAGTTCACATGATATGCCATGAATGCAAAATGTACCATGAATGTAAAATGAAAAAGACTAGTTATGTAAGTATTTGTATTAAAGTCCTTTTACATGGAAGTGTACCAGATTTGCTGAAGTTGATATTTGTATTAAAAGGTTTCTCAATAAAGGTGTAATTAATTATGAAAATATGAGTGTGAATGTGAATAAGGGTGTGGATGTTGTAGAGTGTATTCCACTCTTATTATTTTTTAACTTTGAGTGAATTTTTTTTATTGAATTGGAAAAATTAATCAACATAAATTTGTAGAAAAATTTATTAGGTTTTTTTTTTATCAAAATAAGAGTTAACTTGATAGGATTAATACAACTCTATATATTTTATTTAGGTTATGCCAATGTATACGAGTATAAAGAAACAGTGGATTAGAAGTTAATATTTTAATGTTTTAGTATTTGAAATGTTATGAGATCGTCTTTTAATTAACGACAATAGGGATGATGATATATGTATGCGTGGAAGTTTCTGAGAATGATTAATATGATTTGGTAACTAGTACTTATAATTATACAGGAAAATCTTGTATTGAATTAATTAAATTGGTTTGAATTAATGTGAGTGATAATTATCTAGGTGGTAATTTATTTAAGAGATTTAATAATATTGAGCATTAAGTAATTTTCAAGTCGAAAAACCAGAGTAAATCTTCCATTAAAGTGCTTTCACGTGATACTCAAATGTTGCTTTCTCGATTGTTTCTATAGGCAAATTCAAACAACTCAACTTTAAGAATAAAAAACATTTTATGATCACTGAAGCAATAAAATTTATTATGTACAATAATCAAGTGAAACTGAAAATGTAACTGATACATAAACTTAAGAAAGTGTAACACACTGTTTTAAATATTCTTGTTGTATATATTATATATTGAGTTGAATTTGACTAGTTTAACGTTTATTGGTGTGTATGCGGTGTGATTGTAATTATAAAAATTAGTGATACATGAATGAACAATATATATTATATATTTTAAATAGATATCAGAAATTCAAAATACAAACAAGCACAATATTAGATGATATATAATGATAGAGTAATAATTATAATAAAATAATATGTAATTATTATTATTATTATTATTATTTTCACAACTTACTATTAAATTGAGCATTTCTTTTACATAAATTACATATACAAACTTTTATATTAATCTAAAATTATTTAATATGTCTTATATATACATTAATGGAACGTATATTTTAAAAATATACTAAAGTATGATTAATTTTAATAAAAGTTTATATGAATAATTATAATAATAGAAAATTGCAACGTAATTGTTAAATCAACAAAATTTACTTTATATATGAAGTTATTAATTGTATAACATTTAACAAAAAATAGATTTATTCCTCTCCATATTTTAGTTAATATTTTTATTTGATGTTTTTATTTCAATAATATTAATTATCTTCATTTTATGTAAAAAAAAATTATATTGTCCACGAGTAAAGATATCTTGAATGTTTTGTCTCGTGTTATTTAAATATGAACATATAATTTTGTAAGGTTTGATAGCTTTTTCAAAATATTGAATTAAATGAAAAAATATTAGAAATCCACAATTTTGTATAATATGAAAGAAATTTAATTATATAATAATTGATCGTAATAGAATTGTGTTATAAAATAAGTGATATTTTTTTTATAAATATATCCAACACATACTATATTGGTAGACGTAGATGATAAAATAAAATGAATGCAGTGTGTATTAATTAATTAATTATCATTTGAAATGGTGTAATAACTACACGAATCTTATCACCAATTCAAATAATGTGTTTCACATATTAAAAAGAAAAGTTATCGATTTTCTTCTGACGACGATTCAATTATTATCAACGTAAAGTCGAAATATATAACATTTTATTTTTCTTTTCAGATGAGCCTTATTCGAATCAATCTGTGGCCAGAATCTGCATAAAATTTTGATAATAAACACTGTTTTCCTTGATTATTTAAAAACCCTGGTGTCATATCCTAGACCAACAAAAAAAAAAATGTAAAAAACAAAAAGAAAAAAAAAATCTTAAGGTGACTGATTTTTCAGTTATCATCTTACACAAGTGAGACAAGAAGTGAAACATATGGATGTTCTAAAAACACGCCTACGTATATCGTTGCATTTTTAATAAATAAAAAAACTCATCATAGCACATTGTTTACAGAACGAGTAAATAATAAATATACCTTTTTATTGTAATATGTTAACATTATCACATATTTATGTGTTTTCCTTCTGAGAAGATACTTACTCAAATGAATTTGTGGCTACACTGTATTATCCAGCTATTTAATTTGAGAAGGGGATTATATAAATGAAAAAATGTTTAACCAAAGGAATCATAAACATAAGGTTAGAAGAATTAGTATAAAATAATATTAAATTTTGAAATAAAGAGAGGTTTTAGAGGATGAGATAAAGGCGTGAAGGGAGGCATTGGTTTTCAATATCGAGTTTGGTTAGTGGGCAGAGAGAAGAAATTGTATTTTGAATTGAAGACGTCGATTACATTGTTCCACCTCCACTTGTGTAATTAGAAGTACTACGTCACACAACACGACAACAGTGGTCAATTGTTTCGTTGTTTTGTTCGCCATGTGGTCTGGCGTCTCACTCACGTATAACCAATTAGAGTTTGTGGTCTCTTTCATTCAATCCTCCTTTGCTTTTTTTACTTTGACGCTCTTTGGACCAGTTAACTTTCTTTTTAATAAAAAATCTTCCACTGCTGTCATTCTCACTCTCAGGTTGAACAATGTCACGTTGAGATTTTTTTTTTATTGGGTGTTTGGAAAGGGCATCAAAATAATTCCTTTATTTATTTTAGCCAAATTTTTCCTCCAACTTGTAACTTTTTCGTGCACCTTCGTATTAATATTAAAAGGGGATTTTGATCATTTTAAAGTACTTTTACAAAAAATTTAATCTTACTTTTTTTTAAATACGACACTTTCATACTTTTTCTCTAACCACATATTTTTTTTATCAATCATATCACACTTCTTTTTTTCTCTTAGTGTTTCATAGTTTCATTTTTAAACGTAGTGAGAAGATTGATGAAAAAATTAATTATATTTAATGTTTTCTAATGTAACGAATTTTATTTTCTAGTTTTTTATTTAATTTTTGCAGCTCAATAATTTATTTTCTTGAACTGTGATTTTCAAAAAATAAAAAAATAAACAAATGAAAACACTTTTAGTGTTGGTGAAAACATTACAAAATTTATTTCAATCAGCAACGTTTACTATCCACCACCATAAGTAATCACATAAAAAAAAAATATCACACCATTATATTCAGAAAGTGTTGTGGAAAATTAAAAATATCCTAAAGAAAAATATGAAAGTATATGGAAAATTTGCCAATTTTATTTATTATTGATTACATGGGGTCTTGCTGAGATTCCAGGCCCAAAAACATTGATGTCTAACTTGGACCCATATTATAAAAGCATCCAAGCAAATATTCATCATATTCTTCCATTATACAACATCATATACTAAGAAAACTACGTATTGGTATTTGATTTCATTGGTATAACTTTGTCAAACAAAACCTATATTATTAATTAAGACATTGCGAACATGCATAAATAGTAAGACATAATAAACTGATGGATGGTTACGTATAGGAAAATAATATATAAGGGTAATATATCAAATCCACAATATAATTATAATAATAATAATTTATTTTTTATCAAACACAAATAAACCATTAGAAATATGACGGTGACATATTTTTTTCTATCAATATATGTTTTATTTTCATTTTAAGGATTTTATAAGCGACAAGCTAATTTGGGTTAAATGTGACTTTTTTAAATACGTTCTAAATTATTAATAATGGTCAATTTTTGTTTTTAAATTTTTTTATTCCGTACATAATGTTACAACTTTACTTTAAATCTAATAGAGTATTTATACTACATTTTCTTACTTCTTCAAGATAAAATATATTTAAAATAATTATATTTATCCTATTTGATTATTTAAAATCTAAAATCACATTCATAACTATAATTACTTCAACTACTTAATTACTCAATTAAATATCCAAAATATACATAAATATGAATCTCGCCTTATCAAACTTAATAAATTTCTCATATATCAAAATAAACTATTCCACATCATCATGTTAGCTTCCTTACCTAAAGGTAGTTTGTTAGGTAATAAAATGTAATTTCAACATCTAAGACTTTTAACTCAAAATAGAATAATTTTAAAATATTTGTTTGTCGAATCTTTAACTATAAAATCAACACCTTCACTCCTTAAGATCATCACTAAATTTTATTTTTCAATATACTCACACACGTAAAATATAAAACTTACACATATGAAAACAAAGATAACGGGTACACACTTACTAGGATCAAAATTTTAATTGTCATATCTTAATCTACCTTTCAAGGTCACTTGATGAGATCTAAGTAGTAAAAAAGATAGATGAGATGTCAAAAAATCACTTAAAAAAGAATTTAAAGAATTTAGAGGAATATAATTTTATAACAAACAAAGAATACAGTATTTAAATTTATTTAAAGAATTTTTTTAGAAGGCATATTTATTATTTATTTAATTTAAATCTTATTACCTAAATAAATAAAAAAACAGATCTTTAAAAGATAATTATAATTTAGGAATTTTATATTAAATACTGTAGGACAATTTTTTTTTTTTTATAAAGAAACATTCTTAAAAATAAACTTTGATTATTTTCCTAACTAAAAAAAATCATCAAAGGAGGTGACAATAAAAAAATCACCTTTAAGGAAGGAAATTAATTTCATATGTAATTAGGTATTTTTGACATACCGGACATATTTATAATTTTTTCACATAATATCTGAATCACTCCCTTTAATTGTCTTTAGTGATATTGAATCTTTAATAAACCTTTGACAACGTTGAAAACCATTTAAATAATTATGTGCATTAATTAACCATTAATGTTCAATAAAGTTAGTAATCAATATAAGATATTTCTGTGATTTTATATAATTTAGAAGATAAAAGAGAAGAAGAAAATATATAATCCAAACAAGTCAACCAAATAATGATTTAATTAGCAAAACAATTTTAACTAAAATAATGCATTGATAAATACTTAAAACTCAAAGTAACATAAACAGTGACAAATATTTTTATAAGAATCAATCCAACTCAAGGAGCATTTATCTTAATAAATACTAAATAAAAACTTTAATTTTTTTTTTTATATTTTTAGGTGCATAATAATAAAAAATAATCTAATGTACTACTTTTTGGTTAGAAACATAACAAATTATTTATTTTCTGATATTAGTTTTACGTTTGAACAAATTATTGTTTTCACAGGAACCAGTGCAACTCAAAGTTCCACATGAACACCTTATCTTGTTATTCTATGAAAAGAAGTTTTTTATTTCCCACTTTTTAACTTTCCATAAAGAAGTATTATCTGTTCATCTAATTGGTTAATTTAATCTTTCTAATTTTATACGGAAAAAAAAATATACAGTCGGATTATCCATTTCAATTGTTTTCTAAAACTACATATTTGTGTGGGTGTAAATTACACTTTCGTTAATAACAAAACCAATTCTTACCCACTTAGATTTTTGTCCTAAATTTTCATTAATATAAAATAAAGAACAAAATTAGGGAAACTTCGGAAACTGAAGTTAAGATAAGCACAGCAAAGAAACAAAACAACAGTAACTACCCAAAAGGCAAAAATTCGAAACAAGAAGACAATAATATAGCTTCGGTTCCGAAGCTGCTCATTACCGTTGCACCGTACCTAGAGTTTAAAACTGGCTTCAATTCGACAGAGACACCATCACAATCGCATCATTCTTTGCATTTCTCTCTCTCTCTGAAATCCAAAGAATCCAAAAATGGTATCAAAGGTGAAGAGAGGACCAGTGAAGTCCATCAAGGACCTTCGTAACAATAACAACCGTCGTTGGCGCCGGAAAACCCCAATAAAAAATGTGGTGGCGGCGTCCTCCGCTGCCCTGGCCTCCATCCGCCGCCGTATCACGAAACTCTTCTCGAAGATCGCGCGCATCAGCACCACCCACAAGAAAAAAGCAACCTCCTACAAGATCCTCAAAAAGACAACAACGACAGAAGAACACGAAGAACAACTCGATGCCATTCGCCGCACCCTGGTGTTCGACGATGCCACCACCACGCCGCTCCTCCCTCCTTCCCTCTCCATCAGAAAAACCGTGTTCCTCGACCTTGACGAAACGCTCGTCCACTCCCACCCCTCGCCGCCGCCGGAGCGCTTCGACTTCGTCGTCCGGCCGGTCATCGACGGCGAGCCCATGGACTTCTATGTCCTCAAGCGCCCCGGCGTCGACGAGCTCCTCGAGGCCCTCGCCTCGAAGTACGAGGTTGTCGTTTTCACGGCAGCACTAAAGGAGTACGCGTCCATGGTGCTGGACCGGCTCGACCGGAACCGGTTCATCTCGCACCGGCTCTACCGCGATTCGTGCCGCAACATAGACGGGAAGCTCGTGAAAGACCTTCAGGAAACGGGTCGCGATCTGAAACGGGTTGTTATAGTGGATGATAACCCAAGTTCATTTTCGAACCAACCCGAGAATGCAATTCTGATTCGGCCCTTTGTGGATGACATTTTCGACCGGGAGCTTTGGAAATTGAGAAGCTTTTTTGAGGGGTCTGATTGCTGTGATGACATGAGAGATGCTGTTAAGCGCTATGCCGCTGTGCATCAGCAACATTAGATTTCTTCTTCTTATTATTTGCATTTTGTATTTTTATTTTACTTATTTCCTTCCCCTCGTTTGTTGAACTATCAGTAGTTTGTTCAATGTCTGTTGAGAAGGAGGGAAAATGCTGTGTATTACTAATTCTTTAGTTAACTTTAATTCATGTGTTACTTATTGGTTCTTTCTCTTTCACTATTTTCTACTAATGGCTGCAATCTTCCATTCAGACATGATATTGAGTTGAAGGATTTGTAGCAAATGACAATTCCCTAAAATTAGAACCCTTAAGTCATGGTTGCAGTTTTTGTCTTCTACAAACTTTTTACGACAAAGATTATTTCCAATTAAAATGCTCGAGTATTCGAAAACTCTGTTTTGCTTAGAGGAAATAAAGCACGGAGGGAAATTTATTTAAATTTGAATTGAACAGATATTAAAAGGTGAATAAAACTTTAGAACTTTTGTTTTTAAGAGTGAACAAGAACTATAACGGTAGCTGCTGAAATTTCCACACAAAAACTCGATCAAGATCTTAAAATCTAATCAAAATGGTCTGATCATCGCATATTAGCAGGAATTGTAACCTAATAATCTCTTATATGTTTGCTTTCTCTACGCGTGAACAATTTTGGCTTAAGGAAGGACATTTCAGGCACGGTCTAATGCAGACCACGATATCTTTGGTTTGGTCAACTTTCTAACTCTTAATTATCAAGAAGATTTTCTTAAATAAAAAAGGATCTTCCAAACTGATCAGATACCATTTCAACACTCATTCTTGCATAATAATATGCTACGAAGTGAATACAAAATTTTCGGTTCTCAATCAAACTTCTCTGTAATTTAAGATGACAAAACAATCCATTTAGATAATATTCATCTCATCTAAGTAAATTCATCTCGTTCATTCATTAAAAAAAAACATAAAATCCATCCATTTAATTTTATGGAAGAATAATGATCCTTTAATTATTTTTCAAAATCAAATTAAATGGATTATCTAATTAATACAAAACAGATAATTTTTTAAGATAACCCTCTTATTAAAAAAATTACCACAGGAAAATTATCTTGGGAATATAATATGAGTGAATTTGAAAGAAGTTGAATAGTTGAGGAAGAATAAAAAGAATTGTGTAACAAAAGAGAAAAAAAGGAAGACTTACAAAATTAAAAAATATAAGTTTTTTAATTATCCAATAAACTATAAGTGTTGTACTCAAACGTAGGATACGTGACATGTATCTATATATTATATAATTTTGAATTATATAAATTCAAAATAAATATTTATGTGCAAAAGTATGTTTCAAATTCTTTTAGGAACACGAAGATACTTTTCATGACTGTTTTATTCTTATTTTTATAATTATAATAAAAATTTATAAATTTGAGTTTTTAGAAAGTTATTGTATTTATACCTTTTAAAATTGTGTTAGAACCATGCTGGAATTTTAAAAAATCCAACAAATATTTGTTTGAATTGAACATTTCACGGATAAATATCCTACTAGTGATGTACAAGTGTACGGATACGTATATTAGTTATACTACTTATAGTCAGTCAAAATGAGAATTTTACTCCAAAATAAGATAGATATGTTATAACAGTATACATGTGACGGATTTATTTGTCATTCCTATCTCCACATACAATCTTTGTTTTCTATTTTCATTTTTGAGATTGACCTTGTTCAGGAGCTCTATGCCACTGCTTTTATATATGGGTACTCTCTTCTGCTGGAAAGAGAAATTATCTACCGAAAATTTGACATATTTTTTGCCACCACATTTTTTACTTTACTAGTGTGCTCTTGGGAGGAAGAAACATTATAGCTTTGAGCATTGATGATATGAAAGTTGGTCTATGAAGGTAAACTACATCTTTTGTGCTCATCAGTAGGATTTGAATTGTAGTTTCCAGTAGCAGAGAAAATTTCACAAATGACTTTAGATAATTGATTGCATGGAAAATCAAGCTCATCAGCAATTTTTTTCCTCCCCTTCAGACAAAAAATCTCGATTGGGTGATCTGCACCTGCGAACAAAATCAGAAAGACAACAGATTCTGTTTTATAAAGTATACCATTATATCTGTTCACCGGGGCACCTTGTCCATATAGAACTCTCAGGGCTTGCTCATCCTTATTAACACTCACTATTGAGGTATTTCTGAAAATGAAAGATGCATGTGAAGAAATTAACTTGACATGTCTGCACAATTTGTAACATTTTACCCATCTTAAATTCTACCATGCTGACCCACTAACTGGTAGCTGGAAAAGAATGTCTCGGAAACACTGTAAATTGTTTTCTCTTTAGACAGACAAGCTGAAGCTTTGGTATCTTATTAGGATTTCATGAATACAATGAATCAATTAATTAATCTATCAATCTTTCTCTCAGTAAATTTGGAATCAGCTACCCCGTCGCAGTATGTCTCCAGGCATCCCTGAAACATTTTATTTTACTTTTTAGCATATTGGTAATTAAATATCAGTTACAAATATGAAAGAAAAATTTCAGTTCTCTCGCGTATGGTGAAAGTTGTAGCTTCTGGAATACATAAGCCATTCTTGTCACCTTCTTTAATTGCATTTTTCATGCTACAGCTGAGGAAATATAATGACTATACATTGTTGATAAAGAGCAAGAAAATTTTCCTGCTCACGGAGCACATCAGAATACCTCCAAAATACACAGAAGGGATATGAATATATTACAAATGTAGTATCTAAGGTTGTACAATTCAAGAGATCTTGGGCTTCGTTCTCTTCCAGATGTCACACAAGTACAGACTTCAGGCACTGCGTGTGTGGTTTAACGTAACACTATTTATCATGAACAAACTGGGTTTGGAAGTTCTGATGATTCCTTCTCAACAAAGCTTATTTCTTTTGTATATATTTGTGTTAATCTTGGTAAATCTATCTAATATTGAAAGTGCAGATTTCAAGCACCATATAAATGGATTAACATAAATCTCTTTTTGGTCATGGAACCTTTTTTTTGAAGTTTCGGTGATTCATTGTTAATTACACAAGGAAATGATATACCCATTTTTAATTTAGTGGTCAATTCTCTGCACATATATTTCTCATGTTAAGAGTCTTCTATTAGCATAAACAGAGTTCGTGATCTCTCTTTTTTGTGTCACATCCTTCACAACAATAATAATAGCCAAGCCTCTTTAGTTTACAATCTTTAGAGGGGCTTCTACTCTACTAGTCTTCTTCCACAGCCCTATAATCTTTTCTTTAACAGGTGCTATCCCAACTCTGTCAAATGGATTCGTTTCTAATCCCATCAGATCTAGTACGTTAATTCATTAAACGCAACATCTTTATCTTTACTGCATTCTTGAATTAATTCTTATCTTTATCTTTACTGCATTCTTGAATTAACTCTTATCTTTATCTTTACTGCATTCTTGAATTAATTCATTTAAGTTTGAGCAGTGACAGCTATTGTTGACATGGTTGTCACTCGAGCGTGCACAGCAATGGCTGTTCTGATGCTGGTGACTGGTCAGATGAAGAGAACTTGGTCCTCCCACGATTCTGGTACTGAGATTGTAGTATTGGAGCATGCGTGAAGGCAAGGTGTTCTAACGCTAGTGTTTCATGGATCTTTTTTATTCCAAATTTGATGACTGAATTTTGGATTCAATCATGCTTTTGTTCATCATCTTAGCTTCAATTTTTATTTCAAAATATTATTTCATTTATTTTTTCTTGTTGTTGCCTTGGTTGATTTACCTTACATGCCTTGCCGGGCAATATTTTCTGATATACAACCATTGATTCTGCAAGATGGAGTTCTTTATTTCAGATGATAAATCACTCTAAATAGTGTAATTGCATTTATGAATGGTAGCTTGACAGGAAAAGTAAATTATACACCCCTTAGAGATGCTCTAAAACTTTAATATAGGGATTACATCAGTGTGGATTTAGGTTGAATACTATAACTATGCCCCTACATTCTGTTTTCAGAAATCACCTATCCTAAGAACCATACCCTCGTAGAGTCATAATAAGTAGTAGTCTCTGAGTAACTTAAACATCCATACTCAGACCAATTACTTGCAAATCTTTAAAACAAAATCATTCCTATACTGAGTATAGGATGATTGATTGGTAATTTTGAGGGAATCTACTAGGCTTAAGTTCAATTGTCCTCCCTGGCTTCTTCCTTCTTTGCCATTGTTAGCCTTACCATAAAATCTTTGATCACGTCAAACCTTCATTGCCTTTGTTCACAGTCTTACTGATGTCTAATTGACTCTCTTGGACTGTTTTGCAATGAGCAATGCTCAAATCTGTCATCTTCCCTTTCTCCTTTTGATTTGACATTTTCAGGCTGTTTCTTGTGATTATAGCGGGATTGTTGTTATTTTGACTACTGTAATTTGTATGAATCTTTTCAAGAGGTTGTACAGGATTGGGGTGGGTGGTTTGTAGGTGTTCGGCTTCACCAGCCTCTGTTCTAGCAATGGTTCGGTGCTGTTGGGAATAGTTTCCATTTTTTCATATCATGTCCTTATTTTAATTATTATCAGAAGTATATCATCACAATATACAGAGCTTAGTGCTTTATCTTTTGTATCACATCTTCACCTTAATATCAATATGATTCCGTTATTACTACTTCATGAAAGGAGAAATTGTTGAACATTAGTCTCATCGCAATGAAGCTTTTGGATTATCAAAAAAAGAATCAGGTCAACAAAATTACTCAACACAAGATCAAACTTATTCATCTACTTCTGTCTCTCTATCCTAAACATAGTTCGAATCTTAAAATCATAGACCGAATGAACAAAACAACAACAATTACAATTACAATATCACCACCTCCATCAACTCACGATTTCATACAAATTGCAACCCACAAATTGCACTTTCGGGTGGCACCGATCCAAAGAGAAGAAACCAAAAGATAATGGATCTCACCGGATCAGGGCGCAAGAGTAAACCTGTTGTGGCAACCTCCACGCCTCAGATTTGCTGAAACACATATCATCAAGGTCCTCACTGGTGCACCAGCTGCATTTTGAGTTCCGAGAGCATTGAGACTGCGCCACCAACTCTCCACAGTTGTTGGGTTGCTGAGTGTTCCTGGACTCCAACAGGTGCCGACTGGAACCATCCCCGGAAATTCTAGCACCATATCTGGAGAAGCCGTGAAAAGATTCGCAGAGAGAAGAGTTTAGGAGAAGAAGAAGAAGAAGGGTTGACAGCAAAGTGAAGGGTTGGTTGAGAGAGAAGGCCATGGAGGAAATGAAAATCTCAAAGTTTTGAAGTTGGTAAAGCTCTCAAGACGCATACATGACAACGAAGAAAGAATTAGAACCGAATACAAAACGTCTTTTATATTTGACGCATATTTGAAATCTTTTTTATTTTCAAAACGAAATTTTCTACCTCTTGGTAAATGTCGTTTTTTTCATTGACGTGACTGGTAAATGTCGTTGAAAACAAGAAACCTTGTTTTTTATTTTAATATAATATCAATGCTATATAATTCTCCACTTTAATATTTTATTTTATTAATTTATTTTAATTATTTAAACATTTTATAATTTTAAAAATTAATAAAACAGTTTCTTTTAGTTTTAAAATTTTATTTTATTTGTTTTCAATTAATTGAGATGAAAGTACAGAGAAATTAGTTATTTTTCTTTTCTTTACTAAAAAAACAGTTTTTTAATTTTAAAGTTTTATTTTATTTATTTTCACTTGAAAGGAAAATGAAAAAAATATTCTCTTTTTATAAAACAATTGTAAAAAACAATTTTAAATATAGAATAGTTTTTAAATTTTTTTCTCTCTTATTTTATTTTTTTCTTCGTTAAATCTCTTAAAATCTAACAGCATATCTGTTACATATAAATATATATAAATTTATATTTATATATATATATAATAATAATAATAATAAAAATAAAAACTAAAAATTGCACCGGCACAGGCTGTGTTCCGCTAGTAACAATAAAAATCATAGGGCTTTCCATATAGCGACATCGTATCTGTTTTTTTTTTCCCTGATGACAACGAAATAGTTCATAAAATAGTCAGTTATAAATGGCAGAATATTAAAACTAAATTAAAGTGTTGGGATTTAAAATACGTATTAATAGTTTAACCTTTTTATTTAATAATATATAATATACTCTTAGTAATAGTTATAAAGGCCTTTTTTTGTTCTTAGATGTGTATATAATAATATATTTTAAAACAAAAAATCATGTAAAAGATAAAGGAAAAGTGCAGGTTTTCGTATCGTTATTAATTAAACACCTTTAATTATCACTATATCTTAATAATTTTTTTAACCTTTATTTGATACTGAATTGTTTTTTACCTAAATACTGTCACCGATTATTTTTGAAGTACTATTAGTACTTCTATTGCCATAACTCAGGTATTGTTCCCAATTATTTCTAAAATGGTATAAAAAATTTAATTCATGGACGTCTTGTATAAGCCAATATAATATAATAAATGATTTTTTAATTGAATATTAGCTCGTTAATAATTAGCATATCCTACTTCAAACTGCAGAACCATTTTCTTTGTTCTTATCGTTTTCACTCACTTTATTTTTTTTCTTTTTCCCTTTTATCCTACTTCAAACTGCAGAAAAATATATATAGTAGAATATAATTATTTTAATATATAAGAATAATAAACATTAGAAATTATGATTTTTAAGAATGATTAAGTTGTATTTTGTTAATAAAAAAATATTACTTAGAATATTGATATAAGTTTTGTAAAAATGAAAGAGCAATATATTATTTTTGCTAAAATTTTAAATTTAATAAGAGTAACATGATACTTTTTTTATTAATTTTTTTTATATATATAAAAGTTGGATTCTCACATATTTCTTTTATGGGAATTGGTAAAAATTGGCCAAAAATTATTTTAAAAAACATTATTTCCTGAAAATAGTATTTTAAAAAGGTAAACCACAAATTGGCCTCTCTAAACATTAAAAAAATGAATTTTTAATTTCAGATTCAAGAGAAGTTTCTCTTCCAAGCACATCCTTGATGTAAATATATTAAATATGAATTTTAACTAAGTTGAAGCTAACTAATTAAATTAAACAAATAAGAGAGAGAAAAAAAAACTTCCAAATTTAATGTGAATTTAATTTGTCATTTCCAACCATTTTCCTTTCATTAAACTTATTTATAATAAGGATTTAAAACTAATAGTTGCTGTATCCATTCAGAGCTTGTATTTAGGGAGGCCAATTGTTGGGAAACAGGGGATGCCTAGATTCCAGGAGTTTAAGGCTGTTTCTTTTTTCAGAAAAAAAACTGTTTCTTCACACCTCTGTCACAACCTTGCACCCTGCAACATTTTGCATTTTTTTTAGATTTTTGTTTTTGAGTTAGAATTTAATTTTCATATTTTATAGTATATTTTTAATAGAAATAATTGATTAAATAATTTAAGATGTAGTGTTTAAAAATTATTATTTCATGTATTCATTTGAAGGGCTTTCTATATTGTAAAATGATTACTGTAAAGATAGTTACTTAATTTTTTTAAAAGAAGTTTCAAAAACAAATTATTATTATTTTCTTTAAAAGGATCTCTATATAAACACTTTATTATTAAAATAGAGATCACGAAAACTAAAAAATATAGGTGACATGCAAAAAAAAACAACTTAATTTTGTTTTTCTTTACAGTACCTTTATTATATTTTAGTCTTTGAAATTTAATTTTAATTTATTAAATTTAAAAACAATTTAATTTCTAAAATTTTTGAAAATACGAGTAAAGTGGTTTTTTTAATTGAAGAAAAGTTGTTGTAAAACCAAATAAAAAAATACGTGGATAAAATAACAATAACAAATCAAAAAATAGAAGGAGGATAGAGAGGTTGAAAATATAATAATCAGGGCAGCACGCAAGGGAGACGTAAAACCTTGGGGGAACTCTGTTTTGATCACACGCCATTGAAGCTCTAATTCCATTTCAAAGTTTCGTTCTTTTCCAATTCAGTGCAAATCTTTCTTTTGCTGATAGTAATTGTAGATATTATACGCATATGCATGCCCTATTTTGGTGTTTGTCCTAGGTTTGCCAATGGAGGGCAAAATCTTGGAGTGTCAGAATCAGGGGCAAGCTGTGGAAAATTTATCTGCAGGGCTTTCTAGTTTCTCCCTTAGCGACCAGATATGCAATTCCGGTTCTCCTCAGGTAAATTTTCTCCTTTCCTGACTAGATTATACGTATGTGTTTTTGTTTGAGGAATTCGAAATTTCTGCGCAATTTTGGATTTTTTGTTGTCTCTGTATGCATGGAATTTGACCTTAAATATCTGTTTAGGGGGGATTCGTGTGTTCATGTAGCCTTTAAAAGTGAGACTATAAGAGAAAGAGGAATAAGGGAATTATTCAGGAATCATTTGCAAACATGAAATTAATATGTTACTTTAAAGTTAAAATTATATTCATTTTTCCTTTTTGAGACTGGGTGTAGTTTGGGGCTCCATGTTTGATTTTGTTTGTGGTGCTTGATATTATTGACAGGATGATCAGGTGGGTGGTAGGAGGAGGAATTGCGATACTAAAGAGTATTTTGATTCCTTTTCCTCTGATAGTACTGGACGGTGTTCTACAAATGCTTCTAGATTATATCCTGAATTCCCCGAAAAACAATTGGAAAAACATAACGAAGATATGGAGTCTTCAGCTAATCTTCAGGGAAGGTATTTCTATTACGATGCTCCACTGCAGGAAGATACTGGAGTGTGGATACCAGTTTCAGTTCCACCTATGTTGGAAGATGATCATAAAGAGTGGGCCAAAGGTTTTCCATCAAACGGTGGCTATTTTCCTGATGATGACTTGGGGTGGAATCAATATGTAGGAGACGAAAGGGAATTGACTATGTGGGATGTGCTAGCAGAAATGTTACTTGTGGCTCGGGGAAAAGTGACTTCTTTGGCTTCAGGAGATCTTCATATGTGTAATTTTTCGTGGATATCCAGCCATGTACTAGAACAAGCTTGGAGAGAGATGGCACAAACTCTTACAGAGGCCAATTTTGGTAATGTGAGGGAACTATTAGAAGCTGATCCTCCAAAATGGTTAGCTGATAGTGCTGCTTCTTCTTGTATGCTTTGTGGTGTGAGGTTTCATCCCATCATGTGCTCTCGACATCACTGTCGGTTTTGTGGAGGAATATTTTGTGGTGAGTGCTCTAAAGGGCGGAGCTTGTTGCCATCAAAATTCCAAGTTTCTGACCCCCAAAGAGTATGTGATGTATGCTGTGTCCGACTTGAGTCTGTACAGCCTTATTTGATGGATCATGTAAGCAATGCTGCTCAGTTGCCAACCCATGACCTGACGGATCTGAGCACTTTGAGATCTTGGGTTAATTTTCCTTGGGGACAGTCCATGGAATATGAAATTTACAAGGCAACTAACACTATCAAGGCTTATAATCAGGTATCGTTTTCAATTGTTGAAGTAGAAAACATTTACAACTGGTGCTAATTATCACGGGCTTTACATGTATAAAGAACTTATAATACTGATCTGAACTAGAAAGTTCATTGTTGTGTCTTGTGAATGTGGAAGTCTACTGCATAAATTTTATGTGCTAAAACAAGTTTTACTTTATCTAGAATTTCACTTTTGCAGATTGGTTTTCTAAAGCCCGAGAAGTCAATTCCAGATGTCATTCTAAGAAAAGCAAAGGGCCTTGCAATTATCACTGTGGTTAAAGTAGGAGTGGTGGTCACGTATAACATTGGAACAGGACTTGTGGTCGCACGAAGGGAAGATGGTTCATGGTCTGCTCCATCTGCTGTGTCCACCTTTGGTGTAGGGTGGGGGGCTCAGGTGAAGTAACCATTCTGTAACAGTATTGGCTAAACACTACAATTAGTAATGGCTTTGCTTTCGAATGACTGTGGATCAATTGCCAAAATCTGTTACTATGTGCATACTGTTTCCGGTCAACTGTAACACCATAACATTTATTTTGTTTAGACTTTAGAATTACATGGTAACATGTATTGAAATTTATTGAAATATATATTTCACAATAGCTAAATTTCCACAAAGATCCTCATTTTAATATTATTCCATTTACTCCTCAACTGTTCCAAGCACTGATTCTGACTTCCTAAGACATATAAATGTAGGACATCTCAAGGTTTTACTGATATTTATTCATATCTATACATTCTGAAGTGTTGACTTGTTTTGTTTATTTCACAGGCTGGAGGAGAGTTGACAGACTTCATTATTGTCTTGAGAACAAATGATGCTGTCAAGACATTTAGTGGCAATATGCATATTTCACTTGGAGCTGGTTTGAGTGCTGCAGTAGGCGTTGTTGGTAGATCAGTTGAAGCTGATGTTCGAGCTGGTGATGGTGGTTATGCTGCTTGTTATACCTACAGCTGCAGTAAAGGTATGTTATTTGTGATCATGTAGTGTACTGAAGGCCTTGATTTCTTTAACAGTATGCAACTGGATCTTCTCTTTCGTTATTCTATGTAAATATTTCTTAGTCTAGCAGTTCAACTTTCAGTGTACTCTGCGGTCTCTTCGTATAGAACATACGATTCTTGTTTTCATCAACTACCAATGAATATTTATATTTTGAATTGGAATAGCTGTAAACTATAGCAATGCTGTTTGAGAAAACTTTAGTAACTGAAGATGCTATTATTGTCGTAATTATCCATGTATTGGTTTGTAGATAAAATTCTTCAGTAGATATGTGTGCTGCTAATGTTCCACTCTTAAGTGAGCAGTTAGGCAGAAGGTTTTCTTGAGGGTGGAAGAGGTGAAAGGAAAGCATAATCAGAGGTTAACCTTGATTTCCAAATCCCATTTGGCTTTGACGTGCTCAACTTCGTAGTTAATTGCTTGCTATAGAAAACATGAGAGCGAATCAGCAAAGCTTCCTTCCTTATATTTTTCTATCTTACCTCTTCATACATTCTTTAGGTTTTTGTCACCACATGATGGCTAATGTTGACTTCAGTATGGAACCCTTGGAAGGCTGATTGGGACTTGATTGTTTCACACTTAACATGACCCACTGAAACTTGTATTTTAGCGATTACCAAGCATGCTGCAAGTGAATCTCCAAAAGCCATTCTCATAAACTTTTTAGATTGATGTTAATATTAATGTAACCTTTATACCCTAGAATCGAACATGGTTTTATTGAACTTGATGATTTTTTGTTACATTTGGAGGTTTTGCTTAGGTGACCTGACTGGAGTCCATTTTGTTTTAGTTTTGGAGTGTGGTGTTTGACGACAATATTACTACATGCAGGTGCATTTGTTGGATGTTCACTTGAAGGGAGTATGGTAACTACTCGCACGCAAGAAAATTCCCGTTTCTATGGCAGCCAGTCTATAGCTGCAACAGACATACTTGACTCACTGCCTAGGCCACCTGCTGCTGCCATTCTCTACCGTGCACTTACTGATCTCTATTCCAAGCTTGATGGATGATTGAATGCTTCAACATCATTCCTTTCACCCACGGGACATTGGCATCAAGTACATATTTTGTACAGTTTCTAAGTCACACTCATTGTAAACCAACGTGTCATTATTTGTCTTGTAAATGTATATGCAGATATTGATATTTTACAGTTATTGTTGACCAAGATGGAGGGATTGGTGACCTGCTTTAATAATTTTATTTGGCTAGAATTGCCTTTGATGATTTTTTGAGCCCCAACTTCCTCAACTATATTAATGGCCATCAAAGAAAAGTTTATTAACAATTATAATAATACTTTGGCTTTATAGATTCAGTGGCATATTGAATTAAATTCTTGTATATCACGACAAAATATGTTATTTATTTATTTTGAACTCAAATACAACAATAAATATCTAATTTTGATATTTATTAAGAATGATAGTTTGATTCTTTTAAAGTTCTTGATTTTATAAAAATAAAAATCTATTTTCTAAATTATTTTCAATCATATTTATTGAAAATGGTGTTCATCTCTAAACAGAGAAATTTGATTAAAATAGTTACTTTAAATAAAGTTGAATTAGTTTAAATATATGTATATTTAAATTCATCAAGTATTACTATTTTTTTATTTATATTTGAGTTTAGAGAAAATATAAAGTATGTTTTAATTTATGCACATCTATGTCCAATGGTGGTTATTTTAAATAATCCATACAAATATACAGTGTATGATTACAACCTTGAAATAGTAACGTGACATAATAAAAAATTGTACACAACCAAAAGAAATTATGGTTGAAGAAAAAATGTCAAAAAATTGAAAAATGGTTGGGGAGGGGGGCACAGAAAATAGATATATAGTTTCCAATTCAGACGTCCCATAGTTTCTTTCTCCTTTTGACCAACTTAAGGAGGAACCTAGGAATAATCTTCTTAAGGTTCCTACGTAAGCTACGAACACATCCTTTGATGGCCATGAATAGAGGGAACTGCACCAATGCAAATATGCATACAGGGAAGAATGCTGCACAATATGTCAAACTTGAAGTCCATTTGTTCCCCTCTAACTTGATGTTGATCAAAATTGTGGCGCTGAATGCTAGCATTGTTGTGGCCATGGAGAAGAACAACAAGGCAAAACCTGCCATCAATTTTCGAGGGAGAGATTTTCGAAAGTCCCACATCTCACAGGGTGATGTGAGGATTGAGAGGAACATAATCACAGAAGCCAAAGAACCTATAAGAGCCACAATATCCATAATTGTGAAGACGAAGAATATGGCGTGATGAAGAAATCTAGGGAAGCCATAGTCATCTGTGCCTCCAGGGACAGTGTAGGCTGCTGCAAAGACAACAGTGGCAACAAGAACAGCTACTGCAGAACACGATTGAGCAGTTTCTTTTATCCATTCACGAGCATCCTTAAGGAGTGATGCATGCTTTTCCACAAAAAGTTGCTTTGCAGTTTGGTTGTGTTGGTTTTTGTGAATGGTATAATGATAAGGGACTCTCTTTTCTATGCGCTGTATTATTATGATGAGTGCAGACAGTAAATGATTTGAGATATACAATGGTATCAATTAGTGAGATACACACATCAGATACTAATTAGTCCTTTGCTTTACAATTCTCTTACTAGCTAATTTTCTAAAACATCAATGATTGTACTTATAATATCCAAAAGTTGAGTGAACACATTGAAAATGAGAAGTAGGAGTATAATTTCTGATTATGAGAAATTGAAAAGGATACTTACATCAAACCAATGCAACTCCTCTTGCAGCTGCATGGCATAACCAGGTTGGGAACCCCCTTGAAATTCTGCAGTGTGATGAAGGACAGTGTTATTGTCCTTGTCTATTTTTCCAGCAAGACTTCTCACCATTTTCAATTTCTTTAAGATTCGATAAATTTCCTTCTGGCGGTGCTTTACAGCCATGTACAATATGTTTTGCTCATCTTCACTAACATGCTCAATTGAATGAGGATGAAAATGAATTATTAATTCAACAATCTCTGTAATTCCATTGCAAGCAGCCATAAGCAAGGGGGTATATGTAGTAGGTTTGCTTGCACCCTCTTGTTCCTTTTTTTCCTCTTTGGGCTTTCCTTCACGTTGTGATCTCCCCATGGAAACTGTTTTATCCCTTGCTATGGCAGTATTTCGCCATGAAAAGTCTTTTTGTACTAGCAAGTGTACTAGTTCCTTTGCTAAATTATGCATTTCCTTTTTCCTCCAAAGTTTATCAATCTCTTTCCATTCTGAACATCAACAAAGTAAACAAGTAACGCCAGGAAAACAAATTAAGTCAAAACATATTATATATAATTTTTTTCATAAACAATTTTTAGACTAAAAATCAAATTCTTTTTTCATAATTTAAAACTAATTTATGCATAAGTTCATTTTTTTTATATAAGTTAACTTTTATGAATTAATTTGAACTTATAAAAAACAATTTTTTTTTTAGTTTTTCGAAACATGTTCTAAATATATTTTTTTGTTGTTGGGAGAAATGTATGTTGCACCTTTGGCTAGAACCTTCCACATGGAATACCACAGCCATGAAAAAACTGTAGTTGACCAAGCTGCAAAAAAATATTTAAATGAGTTAATCTTGATTACGTAAATCATACATACATGTTGAACATTATTTTAAATAATTATAACTGTTCATTTTGAAATAAAACATTGTTCTTCTCACATTATAATCTAAAGTGTATTAGTGTATAATTTAGTTTCGAAGGTGAGTTGAATAAGAAAAATATTAATAAACTAGTTTTGGGTAAATTCTGAATTATGTCAGACTTTTAAATATAAAAAATAAATTCTCACTTGATAATAAGGGTTGGGATAGTTTCTTATTTGAATACATTCATAAATTTCATATAAATTAGAAGTCGAGATCAAATATTTTTTATAATCTACTTAAGTCTACTCTAAGGACAAGATTCAAGAGTCATTATATAATGTATGATGTTTTAACTTATCTTTTATGGTTCTATTGAGTCATTATATAGGACTCCTTACAAATTTTACTCTATTAAAAGAGTATAATAAAACTCACCCTTCAATTAATGTATTTGGTTTCACAATATGCACACGACAGTCTTCTAAATTTGAGTTGATATTATTTTTAAATCAAATTTTGGGTTTTATCTCAATATTTTATATAATAATTAATTTTGTTAAATATATAACATATTATTAAAGTAAAACTTAAATATAATTGAAAAACAACGTTAAAGCATCCATATTGCATGCAAATTTTCCTCTGAATAATAATGGTTATTATGAATACAAGTAAAGGGAATAACATTTCGTATCCTAATTTCACAAAATATTTTATAATTGCTATGTGCTCAAATTTTACTTACAAAATTAATCTTATATAGATATTTATCCAAAACTGTTATTTATGTTTTAACATGTCAATTGGATACCTGAGAGATTCCTTTGAGTTCTAGGTGACTCCTTTTTTCCTTTCTTGTGTTTTTCCAGTTTTTGCCCTTCTCTCATGTTATCCTCAAGGTGCGTTTCAGTTGAAGATGGTTCATTTCTGTTGTTTCTGCCTCTTTCCAAATCTTCCTCTTTTGTAGTGCATCCATTATTTTGATCGTAGTATTTGTAATCTTGAAAGTTAGGAAGCACTGTGTCACGATACTGCAACTATTAGCATAACTTCCTATATAACTTCAACACTGTGCTTACTATTAACTTCGAATTTCATTATTTATATAATTAATTTGATCAAAATTCTTCATTATTAATATTTCAATCAATAATAATGAATATATACACACAAAAAACACACCAAAATATAAAATATTTCTTTGGATACATATGCATGTTTGGAATTGGAAAAGCTAAACCCAGGAGTATAAATAGATGCAGAAGACATACAAATGTATAAGAAACTTTTGAAAGGACCCATTGGGGTTTGACTTTTAAACGTAGAGGGCATCTTTGCTAGCAATTGGAGAGTTGTGAGATCATTCTGTTCTTTTTCATTAGCGAGGTAGTCATAGTTTTTTAAAATCCATAAAGCTGTGCCTGCATTCAAAATAAACATGTTACCAACTTCATAGAAGGGAATAATTTTATGTGTGTGATGTGAAGATGCATGAAATGATGAGAGAGAGAGAGAGATGAACCAAAGAACTGATCAATGACAGCAGTGTGAAGAATGGACATCTTATCCTCTTGTCGGTGAAAATGGATGTTGGGATCAACTTGACAGTCTTCAAGGAAGAAGATGAGCAAGTCTGTCTTTCCAAGTGCAGCTGCTCTGTAAACAGGAGTTTCTCCCAAATTGTTCCTCATCTCTATCAATGCCTGATACTGATCGGACCCTGCTTCCTCCTCGTGCTCCAGAATGCTCTTTGTCATCTCCACTTCTCCTGTGAAGGCCACCTCATGGAGTGGCGTGTTCCCCATGTCATCCTGCAACCTCAGAACACGCTTTATGTCTCCCTCACCCACCCACTCAATCATCTCCTTGTACATTTCTGGGTTCCCACAGTGTGCTGCGTAGTGAAAAGGGGTGCTGTGGTGCAAGTCGATTTGCTTGTCCAACAGATTCTTGTGTTCGCAGAAAAATTTCCGGAAACCTTCCCAGTCATATCTCTTGGCCATTATATATGGCCTTTTCATTCTTTCAATGTGCAAGGCTAGTTGCCTTGTGACCTCTAATTTCCTCCTCCCTACCTGTTCCTCGCTCATCACTCAGTCATGGATCCTTCTTCACTGCATCCAACAATTCATGTCTCCTTATATTGTGGAAAGGAATCCATCGTAACCCAGAAGCCAGAATTTCAGCATATGTGCTTTGCTTAATTTATTCACAAAGTGAATTGGCTTCCGAGAATAACTCAACTCGGAGGTTTTCCTTTGCTTTCCAACATTAAGTATTCCTGTAATGGCTGGACTGCCTTTGTTAATACTCACATGCACACACATATGTGGAAAACGTTTTTGTTAACACTGCACACACCAACATTCAACAACCCTTTATAATAATATTTTAATATTTTAAATTAAATATTAAAATTTAAAATATTAAAATATTAATTTGTTTATTTGTTAAGAGTATGTTTACTGCAGTATGCAATGTCAAGGTATCAGGTCCCACACATATTCCTTCTAGGTTTATTTACACACATTTACTAACTTCTTATTAATTATAATAATTTTATATACCCTATTCCTTTCACATAGTTAATAGTATGTATAATATAGTGGAAACAACAATAAATATACTATTTTTTAAACAGTTCTACTTAAATAACTTCGTCTTATATTACATGGATCAAGAAACGAAATTATAATTGTTTTTTTTTTCAGTTTTAATCCTACTAAGGCAGTTTCTTCCTGCACCTCTACATTTTTCTTCCTGTACCCCACAATTTTGTAAATTTCAAAACTAACTTTCACCTGTTATTTGAATTCGGAATCTGGGAGTGTGTTATGGATTCATCAATCCGGAAGTAAATCATGTTGCTTTCTAGATGAGGGGGTGTTCTGAAAGCAAAGTTTGCATAAATTGTTGATTTCTAGATTGCTGAATCTGAAAACCTAATTTATATTACGGATTGGTAGATCTGGAATGATTTTTTTCATGCATATTTTAAATTACGGATTGGCAGATCCGGAATGATTTTTTCAATTATGGATGTTTTGCATTTTTTTATTTTGGATTAACACTACCATTCATATACTACCGGAAGCACCAATCCGGAAGATTATCAGATGCGCCAATCCAAAATTTTACCGAAAACGCAAATCCAAAAATTTATCGGATTTCATAATCCAAAATAAAAAAAAAATATAGGGATAAATTTGTCTTTGCACAATCTTGTAGGGATGCAGGAAGAAAAATGTAGAGGTGCAGGAAGAAACTGCCTCTACTAAATATTTTATTCGCGATTTGTTTTTCTCTTTAAATATTCAACGTTATTAAGAGATTATTGAAGATTTTTACTAATACCTAAAATGATAAATATTTTTTGGCAATTTTTACTAATTTCTATAATGATAAATACTTATTTGAAGGATATGTTTCCATATTCCCAATATTGCAACGGGTACTATTATTTATTGAAATATTTTTTCTTCATGTTAGATCGTCTAGTAATTTTATATAGCCGGTCCAAAATATCAATATGTCCAATCGTTTTCATGATAAGTGAGAAGGATAATTCAAAGTATTTATAGTTTTTTAACATAGATAAGATTATTGAAAGTAAATTCTAGTATGAAGAAAACAGCATAATCAACAACAACAATGGATATTATTTAGAAGTTTCACTAATATTGATTTGATCCTATCAAAGTTAACATACACATTTTTCATATGTGTCATTTGATTAGTCATGAATCTAATATCCAAATTTTTACCTTTATCATTTTAGGGTACACAATAATCACAATGAATTTATTTTTGTTAATAATTTTTTCTATTATCGATAAAATTTACTTATAGATGATAGAACAAATTTTTGTCCGTTTAATAATTAATAATTAGTAGTTAAAGCTTAGATAACTAATTAAATATGAATTTAAAATATTTATTAATAATAAAAATAATTTAAATATTAATAAGTTTTTAATTTTTAAAATAATATCAGATTTATTTAATATAATAATTAATTCTTATTTTTTTAAATTATTTTTAATAATACAAATTCTACGTGGCATTCCGCACCTATAACAAGTCTTGTAACGATATAGTATATAAAAAGAAAAGGTGAGATAGGAGAAACAATGTCTATGATTTATGTTATTATTTTTAGTTTAACTTCTGCATGATCATAGCCCTGTGATTAACTATGAATTTATTTATCAACGGTAAAGTAAATGCCAGAGAGTAGGTAGATTTCTTCAACTTGGGAATAGTTTAAGCATATATATTTAAATCATAAAATTGAATATCACAAACACGAAAATTTTGGTAAATTAGTAAGTGTAATAAACTAAACCCTTAAAATCAAAATGATAAACCCTTAAAATTTTATTTCGTATAAAAAATTATATCAAAATATTATTAAAGAATATAATAATTAAACATTATATTAAAATATTTATAGTATATTATGCTACAAATAATTTTTATATATTTTTATTATACTATTATTGTGATTATTGTTATTAGTTGATCATATTATATTATATGTTACTTATAAATAGATTTCATATTTTTATTATTTTTAACATAAAAAGTTACTGGACTTGAAGTGAGAGAGGTCGAAGATACACCAATAGAAAAGGACAATTGCTTCTTGCACCATATCACTGCATACAATTAAAGGAAAAAGACAAAAATACCCTTAAAAAAATGGGGTTCATATAAAATTACATTCTAGGTCCTCTTTTCCGGAACACAATAATCTTTTTTAGATAAATTTTTTCATAATGAATTATTTTCAATTCCAGATTTTTTTTATCTAGAATGTGATTTTGATTTTTTGTTTTCGGATTTTTATATTCGGAACACAATAATCTCTCTCGGATCTATTTTTATGGAATGCATTATTTTCAATTATAGATTTTCATTTCTGAAATAAAAGGTATTTTTGGAATTTTTGAAACTGTGTTGAGTGCAGGTTCAAAAGTGTTGGGTAAAGGAAGCAATTGCCATATAAGAGAGGAGGAAAAAAAGGGTGTTGCATTCTTCACCCCTATGTTTTTAAACCTGTCCCATTATGAATGAAATAATAAAATTGTTTCTTAAAAATATATTTTAGATTGTATTTGATATATATTTTGAACTTAAAAAATATTTTTTAAAATATAATTCAAAATATATTGATATATATGATTGTATAATTTAATATATTTTTTCAAATTAAAAATACTTTTAGAACATACAATAGTACATTCCAGATTATATATTATAATATGTATTTCCAAATTTAAAATATATTTTTTATTAAAATAATGCATTTTTATGTTATAATACATTTACATAATACTTTTTTTATTTGTATTTTAGAATTTATATTTTAAAATACATTTTTTATTTATTTTAGATTGTACAATTTAAAATACAAAATAAAAAATATATATTTTGAATTGTAAAAAATGTATTTCAAATTTCACAATCTAAAATTAAAATTTTAAAAAGGTAAGAGTATAATTTTAATTTATATGCAATTGTAGTTTAAATTTATAGGGGTGCAGAATGCAGAGCCCAAAAAAACCACTAAAGCCCTAAGATGACCCAACCGAGTAATTTGTCGTCCTCTGAAATGAAATGGCGAGAGAAGAGTAAAGAACAGGGAGAGCAGTAAGTAAGATCGCAGGGTGTGCAGGAAAACTCAAAGGAGAATGTGGAAAAGTAAAACGACCTGAGAAAGACACCAACACAGATCTGTTCGTGCTATAGGAGAACGCAACATCAACAGACAAACGGACCCGAACTTGCAAGACAGAACCACGGAATTGCAACCCTGGTACGTTCTGCATAAATCCTGACCTACAAACAAACAATTCCACTGTCTTTTTTTGCTTTTTTTTCTAGTGCCTAACGGAGCATGCTGAATCGACTCTAAACTCGTGCGAATTTGCTCGAGTTCACACCTATTTGCGAGTTAACTAGGTTCGAGGTGTGGGAAAGTTAACTCGTCCCAGTTTACGAGTTGACTCGCGATCTTGATAACCTTATAGTGGCATGTGCAGAGTCTCTAAACTGACGCTTGATTCCCTTGTGGTCACATAATTGAATTATGGCTCTAAATTAGAGTTTGTTGAAATTTTGGTGTATCTCTGTGTGTTTCTGTTGTTTATGAATTTGTTAGGGTGAAGTGATGAATTTTTTTATTATGCAGTACAACCTTCCTTGACTGGAAGAACTTCAGTCTTCAAGAATCTGTCAATTAATTGCAAGTCTTTTCATCCCTTGTTGTGTTAAAGTTTCTGGTTTTCCCATCTGATCCCAATCTAATGTGGTCCTTTTTTGTTGGGGTTAAAAAATTTAGGAGCACATAGCTCTGGAAAGATATGGCTACTAGACGTGTTCGTTACTCCCCTCTTGCCACAGATGACGATGATGGTGCTATTAATAGACCATTTGACCCACGATTTGATTATACACCGAGGGCCTTGGATAAAGTTCCCTGGAAATCCATTGCCCTTGCACTCTTCCTGTTATTCCTTGGCACAGGACTTCTGTTTCTTTCATACTTTATCTTCTCTGGTCATATGGGGGGAGAAAGTTCTCAAGCATATGGTCTTTTAGCCCTTGGCTTCCTTAGCTTTCTCCCAGGTGTGTTGGATTCTCTGAATGTGATATGCATTATGTATGTTTAAGTATCTAGTTTAATTAATATAAAACCAAGAATAATTGTTTTGACAACTTTGAGACTGCTGAGCTAATATACTTTTGGACGAATTGGTTGTTAGTTATGCATTACGAGCCCAGCATCGAGATTGATTAGCTCAAACTGCATTTGATCTTTACCCCCTGAGAAACACAGAAACCATGCCAATTTTGTCATGTTCAATTGAATTTGTCGAAATGGGGGATAGTGGATGCACTTCATGATTAGCAGAGAGATAATTCACAGATCATAAACTATGCCGTTTGCGTTGATCAGCCTTTACAATGAATCAGTTAAAAATGTTTCAAAGAAATGTGACATACCAATACTCTCACCTGATGAGAATATCATTGCATATAATGCGAAGCATACAATTATGGATCCATGTCAGCTGTCCTCTTTGTCTATCCCACCACATAAAATATGCTACCTAGACAATAACATGACATTAATACTATAGTAACATAATTTCATTAGCTAAAACTTTTCCTTGCTTATTAAAAAAGAACTTTAATGTGTACTTAATTGATGAGAGTAGAATATGAGACTGGGCATGGAATGGGTGGAGGTCATGTTCATCTCTATGATTATGTTTACAATTATGAATTAATGATTATTTCCATCATATATATGGAATGATGTGTCTTGCCGTACTTTTTAGCCTGTTTTATTTGTTCTAGAGCTTGAAGTGTCTCATTTCTTTCGTTCACAGATGCTTCTTGACTGCTAAATATTAATTTAGTTTGTATCTACCATGACTATGCACATATTAACTATCTGTCACGTGGATCTTTTTCTGGAAACATAATTCTCCTTAATTTCTGGATACAGGTTTTTATGAGACTCGAATTGCATATTATGCATGGAGGGGTGCTCAAGGATACCGCTTTTCTGCCATTCCTGATTATTAGAGCATTACTGTAAATGAGTACTAGAGCTATACCTTGAAATCTTTGTAATGATCAAATTTGGTTGCAACTGTATGTTTGAATGACACAGATAGAATAAAATGGTAGATGTAATCGTGTTGATATACAAGTAGATGATCCAGTGACAAAATTTAGAAAAAAAATGCATATAACTTAAAATTATTTCAATCAAAATTGGGACATTTAGGCATTTCAGTGAGGTGGGATCAACTCGTTATTGACGTTTGATTGTGACAATTTATAATTTTTTGAATAATAACGGATGTTCTCAAGACTCACTAAGGTGTGTTTCCTTCAGAGGAGGGAGGAGGGAGGAGGGAGGAGGGAGGAGGGAGGAGGGAGGAGGGAGGAGGGAGGAGGGAGGAGGGAGGGGTGTTTTTTTGTGTTTGTTTCCATGGTTTTGAGAGTGGGAAAGAGGATGGAGGGATTTTTTCATTCTTCACAAAATGAAGAGATTCACGAGGATTTAATAGGATTGTTGCATTTTACCAAAATACTCTTGTACATGTATTTTATTTTAATATATAAAATTAAATATTACATAAATTTATTTATTATTTATAATTTTAAAAATATTTAATTATACTATTAATAACAACATATAATTATAAATAATAAAATAAAATTATAATATCAACAATATATATAGTTATATAAAATAACAAATGAATATTATTTTCATAAATTTTAATGTATTTAATTTATTTCAATTTAACACCAAAATATTTTATATTATATTTTTTAATTTTTTATTAAAAATATAAATAATTATGAATATTATATATTAAAAATATTTAATTAATTCAAATCTACACACAAAAAATCATAATTCATTATTTAAATATTTTTTAATAAGAAGGATAATTTTGTAAACTTACAATAAACCATTCTCACAAATCCACACTATCATCTCTCCATCCAAACAACCTCACATATTCTCACACATCCTCTTCAATCCTCACAAATCCATTCCCTCCCATCCTCACAAATCCCCTTCTCAATCCAAACAGAGAGCCTCAGTTTGGGTTATTCTTTTGCAGGTAAATGCGATTAAGGAAATGTTTTAATAAAATTTTCTATAAAAAGGTTAGAAGAAAAAAAAATAGATTTTTTATAAATTAAATTAATATGGGAAAGTTATATAAAAGCCTTTTACAATTAGTTTTTTTATAATTTAATTTTAATTTATAAAAGAATCTTACTTTTCTTTTCGTAGAAATTTTGATGGAGAAGTTTGTTTGAACGGATTTGATGACTAACTTTGGGACATAGATTGCGTGCGAAATGCAAAACGTGCACACGGGACTTATGCAAAAAATAAAGTGGCACTTATCTTTCATTATTATTTTTTTTATAGTTTATTTAGCACAAATAGTTTCAAAAGTATAATTTATTTAATACATGATAAAAGTGAAGAGAATAAACAACCACGAGATCCTTTTCATTTACAGTTGAATTATAGTCTCCTGGAATAATTACAAACTGTGGATAGCCCCATTGAAGAGTTCAACAAAAAACTAAAATTCGTTATCATGGGGTGAATTTTTAAAACATTTACTACCTTTTCAATGATGCAGATTCAACCATGGCATTATAACAATCACATCCAATCATGCATTATTTTTATAACTTTGCAGGGCTTTGATAAATAAGGAACGTGCGGTGAGCTAATTTTGGTTGGGGATAAGGTGAGATGAGAGTATTAAGATAATAGTTTGTGTAATCATTGTAATTAAAATTGTTTTTGGTGGGCCTACACAGAGCACAATAACATTGCTTTTCTTTTTGTCCATCATTATTATTCTGTTTAACAATAAAGATAAGTAAAGAAAGAAATCAGAAAAATAACAAGGCCTTCCTTTTCGAAGGTAAGAGAAAGAAGAAAAGTCAACTGGTTGCATTCTTACTTGTGCAGATGGTTAATCTTATTATTCTTTTTTTAAAACTTCCACGACAGTATTATTAAACACATGGAATATGCAAAAATTACTCTTGCTTACTATTTTAATGATAATTACAACCATCCTTATCTTTACATAAAATATACTTAAAATATAAAGATAATTTTTTTACATATTTGTGTAGCTAAGCCGAGATAGCAACCTAGCCCGTGAAATATAGCACTGGAGTAATCAAGTTGGATACTATTTCTCGATAAGAAAAAAGTTAGATTCTATATAATGATTAATTTAAAATATAAAGTAATTAATAGTTATATTTATAAATATTAATAATTTATTATTTTATAAAATAGTATTTAATTTAATTAATATAATAATTATTTTTTATTTTTAAAATTATTTTAATTTAATTTTACATATTTGTGTAGCTAAGCCCAGAAACAACTTAGCTCGTGAAATACAGCACTGGAGTAACCAAGTTGGACACTATTTCTCGATAAGAGAAAAGTTAGATTGTATCATTACACTGTAATTGAAATTATACACCACACATGTGTGTATAATTTATAATGATTAATCTTAAATATTAATAATTTATTAATTTATAAAATAGTATTTAATTCTGTTAATATAATAATTAATTATTTAATTTTTAAAATTAGTTTTTATTTAATAAATTTTTTATAATATTTAGAATTTATTTTTGCATATTTTTATTTTGTTGAATTTTTATCCTATCCCCAATAATATACACAGTCCAATATCATTTAATGTACATTAATTTTCTTGGATTAGGTGGGACACCTTTCTTTTAATACATTTATTTTCTGAGTCAAATAAATGCATTCTGCACTCTCCACTTCTTTATAATTTAATTAATTTAGAAGAAGCTAAGGGCTGAAAGTGGTGATATCCCTTGTCTCACAATTATTCTAGATTTATAATGGCAGTTTCAGTTTCTTTTTTTACTATTACTTTATCTAACAAATAATGGTAACAAGATTCAAATAATAAACCAACACAATTCTTCTCTCAATCATTCCATCTACAAAACCATATGGATACAAGCCACGCGTTTCATTACGAGCCAAGCAAGCTTTTTCTGTGGAAAAACCTTCCAAATTTTCCGCCTTTTATCGGAGAATATGTGAATCAATGCGCGTAATTTTAATTTAGTTAATAAGTTTGAATCTCAGATATTATAATAATTGTATCATAATATAATATTCTCATACTTTATGATTGGTCCAAAATTAGAGTGAAGGAGACCTTAATTGATTCAGCTGCAGCCACAGGATCCCCCAAAGATAATTCCAATTTGCAGTATCCAACCCAAATATCATAATCATGAAAAACAATATAAGAATATTTAACGAAGAGACAGAAACAAGAAGAAACAGAAATATTGCACTTGAGCCACGAAAAGCTTGAATCCATGCTCTTCATTTTTCAACATTACTCAAGTCATTATAACTCAAGTGAGAACTTACATGTTGACTAAGAAAAAACAGATGCAAATCTCTTATTTTTAAAGGGTCTTAATTGGTGAAGGTAAATGTAAGTTCTAGAATTTTGAAAAATCATGTACGTACATCAAGGAGCTTGTGTGATGATATGGTTCTTAAAACGATAATAAAGTGGTAGTTGAAGTTCTAGAACTTAGAGTGATTATTAAAATCCTAGAATTTATTGAAACAAATCTAACAAAAGTATTTTGAGAATGCTCAAAACATAAGCATTCAAGTAATGTGTTTTACAAATTGATTTTGGGTCAACTTAAGTACTTGAAAAAAAAAACAATTTGTAATTATTTTGAATTATGAGAAATAGAAAAATGAAATTTCAATTTTATTGAATTAGGTACAAATAATGTAGCTATGTGTTGATATATGTTGTTTTGAAGTTAGTGAGGAGTGTGAAGTTGATATTTGATTTGCATAATAAATATTGAATTAATGACGTAGGTACATATAAAGTTCTTGGTATACATAATGAAATAAATTTTAAAAAATTAAAATAAATTTTATTTAGTTAAAAAATGAAAAATGGTGTGAAATGATATAATTAATAAGGTTTGAGATAGTGAAATGAAGTTATATATATTTTTACATTATATTATATTTGGTAGTTGAATTGGGTACATTGATGTTTTTTTTATCTTGTTGAAATAACATATTTTTAAATTGCCAATAATGAAATTAGTTTTTTTTAGAGGATTTTGATTAATGAGTTTTATTTCGCCAAACAAAATCACTCCGGTGATAAAGTCCATGTAGTTTGCAAAAAATCATTTAGCAGATTAGGTCTGGAAAAAAAAATTGTACTTAGTGACTAAATTTTGATGAGTGGCTTTCTAAAATGTTGAAATTTTATAGTTGTTTATTTTTTAAAACGACTTTGATATTTATAATCCTAATATAGTTTAATAGATTTATGTGTAGTGTATGTTTTGAAATGTTTTTTCTTAATGCTTAAAATTAGAATAATCAGTGAGATTATCCTCCAAATCACTTAAATAAAGATTTTAGTTTTGAGAAGTAAATATAGATTTTACATGCAAATATGCAAATAAGTTATCCTAATTGGTTATGAACTATCCTATGTATATATATGTTTAAATTTTCAGTCAGGTGTTAAGTGAAAGTATTCAATATATGTTTTAATATAATTTTGTTATATAATCATAGATTAAGTTGAAATTATTTAAATTCTAAGTATAAATATTATGAATGATAAGACTGATTTGAATTTTTATTTTAATGACTCTAACTTTTATGTTTTATATGAATGTATTATTTTATTTTATTATTATATTTTTGAAAATTTCCTACATATTGTATATATTTGTATTTTAGTGTACAGAAAACTATTTATTGGGAATTATATGGTTATTTATTTATCAGTTTTTTCGGATATTCTTATAATAGTATTTAAATTATAAACATCATTTATAGAGAGAATACGTTACAATTATTTTATTACATGACACACACATGAAAAAAATTATATTAGGATTATTAATACAACATTGTTTATTTACTGTCTTGAAAACTGATCT
Source organism: Phaseolus vulgaris (assembly GCF_000499845.2). Taxonomy (NCBI): domain Eukaryota; kingdom Viridiplantae; phylum Streptophyta; class Magnoliopsida; order Fabales; family Fabaceae; genus Phaseolus; species Phaseolus vulgaris. The sequence continues at coordinate 27,473,684 of NC_023754.2, forward strand.
TTTATGGAAATAACTTTTTTATTCTGATGCTATATAATGTCATATATCTTTTATTCCATTCATAAATATATTGTGGATAAAGGAATTGACTTATTTACACAAAGATTGGTCAATTCCATCTATATTGCAAAATAAATTATTATTTTTAATTCACATCTTTTGAATATATATAGTTAATGGATCTTTGCATGCAGGTTGACTGTTACCAAATCTTCATACCCAGCTATCCTATATATATACATCATAAAATTAAAATGAATAATGCATAAACAATGCATGTGCTTTATATATAGTAGCAGTCCTCTTGCAATAAAGTCATAAAAATATAACAAAATTTCATAGATTGTACTATATTTAATCATGAATGGATCACACGACTAGGTTTTCTATTTATACTTCTTTCATACTTTCTCTACCAATTCTGATTAGATCCATGTACCAAAATTTCCCTAATATGAAAATACCTCCATATAATAAATAATTGCCAACTCACGATATTTATTTTAAAATTTGATAAAAACAACAAATAAATAACATATTAAAAGGAATAATATTTTGAAATTTTAATTAAACTAATAATATTAATCATTTTAAAATAAATTCATAATGTTAAAGAAGAAGTTAATTGTAAAAAAACAATATTCACTAAAAAAAATCATTAAAAAAACAAATTTTAGATAAAAAAAATAATTAGTTGATATATTGATTAAGTTAAATATTATTTTAGAGACTAAAAAAAATATTTGTGTTTAAATTAATTTCCATAATTGATAAATATTTTTTAAATTAATATTTAATTAGCTATCAGATTTTAACTATCAATAATTATTTAGATGTTAAAGTTTGTAGCTAATTGATATTAATAATTTTTTTAATTTTTAAAATAGTATTTAATTTAATTAATATAATAATTAATTATTTTTTATTTTTAAAATTGGTTTTTATTTAATGGTTTTTTAGAAGTGTTTAATTAAAAATATAATTATATATACAAAACTATTTAAAATATTTCAGTACATTTTAGATTCACTAATATTAATTATATTAATGAATTAGAATTAAATATTTTCAATTTGAACATAATTTTCAAGTTAATGACATTGGTTTCTTAGCTCTTTTGCTAATGTTTGAAATTATAAGTCCTTTTCGAATGAATTCAGAGTATAAAAGAAGAATAAAATTATTATGTTGATGACACAGTATTATTTCCTTCCCCAAAAATTATGCAATTGTTTCTTCCACAATATTAGACTTCTCACCCAAGTCCCTTTGGACCCATTTGCACTCAAGCACTCCAAACCAGAAATTTGTTATTTACAACTCAAACATTTTAAAAGTAATTGAAATTAATTCCATATTTTTTAAATTTTTTTTTACTAGACTTTAAAAATTCAAAACTTAGAATATAGATAGTTTTAAAATAGATTCATGTCTAAAAGAAAAAACATAATCGATAATCATTATACTTATATAGTAATTTTATAACTACTGTAATTATAATTTTTTTAATTAAAATATGTTTTGTTCACATGTACATAACTCAAAATTATAATATAGTTAATAGATGAATTTAAAAAATCTGATAGTGATAAAAAACATATATTTTAAAAGTTGAAAATGTTAACTAATTCAAATATGTAAATACCATACCACATCATTCATAATTATATCAAACATATTTCTTATCCCAATAAATTCACAAAGAAATCACATCATACTAAAATTCAGAGCTTATAAAAGACGGCATTGAATAGTTTTATATGAGACAAAGACTTATGATTAGGGTACAGTTGAGTATAATTTTGATTGCAGAAAAGAAGAGACACTTCCTTAATATACTCATGCATATGTCTATCAATCTTTCATCAACGCATATGTCCATCAATCTTTCATCACTTTTATTTCATTTTTACCATTTAATTTGGATATATCTCATTTCTTTAATACCACACTATACTTAATTAGATCATACACCTCTAACATAATTATACTTCATAATTCTTAACTACTAACAGTTATATAATTTTACAATATTAATTATAACAAGATCATACCATTTTAAGGATTATCCAAATAAATATAATTATGTTTTAAATACGGAAACATTACTTCAGTGAGTTCCTTTCATTTAAATAATATTTTCTAGTAAAATAGAAATTACTCTTAACTTTCTCTTTATTTGAATAACAAGTTTTGCTTGAATAATGAAACTCTTTATTTTTTAAGTAACAAATTCAAAAGTTAAAAACCCTCTCTTAATCTCAATCTTACACTACAAAATATGCAAATTATAATACTTTTCAAACATATCAAAATAACTACCCGAATATTTAATTTTTATCAAAATCAATTTTATTATGAGATTAGACAAAGTCCAATTTTTTTTTAAAATCTATTTAACATAAGAAATCACATAAATGATTGAACCAATCAAACTTAATAACCTAATTTAATATCATTAAGTTAAATTACATGCCTACCACCTTTTGATTCACATGTTTCAAACTAACCAAATTTTATTTTTAATCAAAAGATATAACTCTTCTTACACCTAACTTTCTTATTCCTTATATCAGTTTATAATTTTGTACATAAACAACTAATCTTAGATCATTTATAAACTATCAGTACGGACTCAGTTACATCTACTTGTTATAATTAAAAAAACACCTACAATATCAAATATACATAATTTCTACTGATATATTTTATCGCTAACATCTCCACAAAACTATTTTAATTTTTTTTATATACTATTAATTTATTAAAATATAAACGTAAATTAAACTTAATTATCATTAATACCACACAATATATTAAGGCAAATAACAGGCTCTCTTACATTTTATGTTTACTGATATTAATGATTTAAAAATATTATTTTTTTAATATAATGAGAATGATTTTTAGTTTTGACTAGCCGCATCTAAAAGAAAGAAAAAAAGCTAACCATTTGGGATACTAATATATCGTACTTATTCATGAACTTTGAATCCATGTACGAGGTAAGAGCAACACAAATCCTGTGATCGATGATCCAAAAGACTATTGAAATTAGCCTTTTAATTATTTATGGTGTAATTTTTAAGTTTTTATTTTCAAATTAAATTAACCAGAATAAATAAGGTTGAAAGAGAAAACAACCCAAAGAAGAAAATTCAAAATTGTCTACTTCTTGGCCTGGAAGGATCCAACAATATTTGGAAGCACGGATTGACCGAAAGACGTGTTTTCCCCGCACCTTCCCCACCAAAATGGTAATTTATTTAGTTTTAATGTCTTTCTATTTTAAAAAATAGTAATTAAATAATTATTTATATTTACTTGAGCAGCAAGTTCTATTTCTTTTTTTTATGTCTATGAAATTAAAGATATTCCATTTTCTCTGGGAAATTCAAGTCATTAATACAGTTGAAAAACATGGTCAGAATTTAAGCTTTTGGCTACGATGGACAAAGATATGAACTTTCCATATTTGGAGGAGAAGCAATCTCTTTTGTGTTACGCTCTTTCTATATTCATCTTTGTTGTTGGGTTTGAACATTTTAATCTGGACAAAGATTTCACCTTTGGGTTTGTAATTCATCGCCAGCTGTAGCTGGGGGGACTGAAGATAAGGCTGTGACCACTGATTTTCTCGAAGGAGGGTTTCTGAATTGAATTGGCAAAAAGGGTATCTCTTTTTTGGGAATTATCACTTTCTGTAATCTGGGATTGGTGAAACCTATCGAGAGAGCAGAGGGGGAGAACAAGGATGTATTTTTTTAGATACATGTGTGTGTTTTGTTTTGCAGTGGACATATTTGTGAAAGGGTGAAGGGGTTTTAAATTATTTTTTTCTGAGTATACTGAAGGGTTTTTGAGGGTTCACGTTGTTTTGAGATTTGTGTTTTGGATGATGGAGGAAGCTCAGGGCAATTCTAGCTCCTTGCCTCCTTTCCTCAGCAAGACTTATGACATGGTTGATGATCCTTCAACCAATTCCATCGTTTCCTGGAGTGTCACCAATAAGAGTTTCGTTGTTTGGAACCCACCAGAGTTTTCAAAGGATTTGTTACCCAGATTCTTTAAGCACAGTAACTTCTCCAGTTTTATCAGGCAGCTCAACACTTATGTAAGTAAATTCAATCTTCTTCATCTTCATCGATTTGATAATTGTTTTCAATGTTAATATTATTATTACTACTATTTTCTTGTTTCCTGGTAAAGGGGTTGATTGTTTTGAACTATGTCATGGTTTTCTGTTTGATCAGGGGTTTAGAAAGATTGATCCTGAACTATGGGAATTTGCAAATGAGGGTTTTGTGAGAGGTCAGCCACATCTTTTAAAGAATATTCATAGGCGCAAACCTGTTCATAGCCATTCTTTGCAGAATATTCAGGTTCAGGGGTCTTCTCCACTGACAAAATCAGAAAGGCAGAGTTTCAAGGATGAGATACGGAAGCTTAAAGATGAAAAAGATCAAATTCTTCGGGAGTTGGAGAGGCATGAACAGGAGTGGGGAATGTATGAGGTACAACTACAATACTCAAATGATCGATTGGAACAGTTGGAAAAGAAGCAAGAAAATTTGGTTTCTTCTGTTTCTGAAGTGCTGCAGAAACCTGGGATTGCCTTAAATCTCTTGCCACTGACAGAAAACGGGGATAGAAAACGTAGGTTGCCAAGAAGTGGTCTCTTCAGTGATGATGATAGCATTGAAGATCATATGGAAACTTCCTCTGTATTACCTGGGGTAAATGCTGAGGGTGCCTCTATTTTCGCACCGAACATGGAGCGATTTGATATACTCGAATCATCCATTATGTTTTGGGAGAATATTGCACATGATGTTCAAAGTCATGTGAACATGGATTTGGATGAAACAACAAGTTGTGCAGATAGTCCAGCTATATCTTCTGTCCAGCTGGAGGTTGAAGTTCAGCCTAAATCACCTGGAATCAACGTGAATTCTGAGTCAGCTGTAGCGGCTGTACCTGATCTTGATGCATCAAAAGAGTCACCAGTGGGAACAGTTCCTGTGGCTACTGGTGTTAATGATATATTCTGGGAACGGTTCTTGACAGAGAATCCTGGTTCTGAGAATCAGGAAGTGCATTCTGAAAGGAAAGATTCTGATGGCAGAAGCAATGCCAAATTTTGGTGGAACATTAGGAATGTAAATAACCCTCCAGAACAGATAGGGCATTCTTAGTCAAGCAGAGCCAACTTAGTACAATGATTATTCCTTCTAGCTTGAGATGCCCTGCAATTTCATGTAATAAATGTAGGTATGAATGGTTGGCTCTACTATGTATACATATGCCATTTTCATGGTTAGATGGTTGCATCATCTATAGAATTTTTGTCAATTATTATAATGTTCAATCAAGTCTCTTTTAGTTCTACCTTATCAAAACCTGTGCTGAAGGTGATTATGGTTTTTCCCTCTTGATCTATTCTCTTTGTTACTTTTCCATACAATAGAAACCAATTGCATATATACCATCTGTTACTGTCTGCTGCAGGGAGGTACCCAATATTAAAACTGCCAAATATTGATGTTTAAAAGAGGTCTATGATGGGATTTCTGTAAATCTTTTATGTACATAGTTGCATATCCTACATCATTAAGTGCCTCTGGTTTTTGTTTGAGATTAAAGATTGAAGTGAGGTAGTTCTTGTCCCTTTTCTTTCCCTATGATCATGAATATTTTTTTAGATTATGTAGGGTTATATTACCTCACTGATAGGGTGGAAAAACTGTTGCTTATGATTTGTGAGATTTAAATGAAACCAGGTTTAAGAGTATCACATTTAATAACAGATTAATGCAAATTGATATTGTTTGTTTTGGAAACAAAGAAATATTGGGAGTACAGTTTTAATATCATCATTCAATAAATTTTACAAATCTTCTGATTAATAGATTTATTGACAATCAGACTAAGGCAGAGAGTATCTAGAAAGAACTTATTGAAAATTAGAATTTTTCTTATTAGGGAATACAAGATGTAAAGGTTTATGATTGTGGAGTATATTTCTAGTTCTGTTTTCTTTATTCAACTATTTTCACAGGGTTTTACATCTTTTTGTGAAGCTCACTATATATACAACATAGTGCTAGACTGATGAGTGACCACATATAATTACAGGCTACAAGGAAAGAAGTTCTGGATAGATGGTGCAAGGGTAATCAGTGTCCTCACACAGTAAATGATGTGAAATTAACTTCTAGAGTTCTAGTCAATATTGCATTTTTCCTACTAGTTTCTAAATTGTGTTGGAAGTCTTAAAGATGTTGACTGTTAGTTGTAACTTAAACTGAAATGAGACTGGCAAGGGAGGCATTAGCATACATTAAGAATAAAAGATTTCAATGAATAGGATTGATGCTTTGATCAGTTGAATCTTGGTCTGCCTTCTCCATAAAGGCTTTTGTGAGAGAAAAATATAAATAAAAAATGAAACTAACTTTTTCATGAATTAAAATTAGCTTGTATAGACTTTTAAAAAAAAATTATGTTTAATTTGTGAGTAAGTTAATTTTAATTTTGTTCATATTTCTCTCTTCTAAAAGTCTTTATTAAGGAGAAACTAATTTAAATAAGTATTTGTATATATAATTAGGAACAGAAAATATTCTTGCTTCATGTATATTGAAACAAAATATTTTATTTTACATATGAAAGAGGAGGGATTGTTTAGATGTAAGACACTTGTGATCTATTTCTGGTCATTTGTGTTGTATTTTTATATCAACTTTCTCTTTTTCAAGAATTTTATGTATGACAATCTTTTTTTTTTGTACTGAATCTGGATAACATGTCAGCTATGCCAGTTTGATCAATTTATATTGATTTATACTTGAAGAGTCTCTGGCATATTCTTTTATATATATAATGCCATATGGTTGTGATTTGGTAAATCTTTGCTTAATTTCACAGAAGCATTATTATATGGGCGTTATTTGACTCTGAAATTAAATATGAGGTCAAGTGATTTTCTGAGGCTGTACACCTAATCATCATTTTTGTATTTGATTATTCTAATGTTGCTGTTATTTTGCTTTGTGTTAAGATGGAATTTGAAATACTTCTCTAAATATCTCATTATGCAGGACAATTGTTTTACCATTGATAAAAATTTAAGTCAAATTGGAGGATTCTGTTAAAATTTCACTTAGTTATCTTGTTCAAACAAGTCAAGAGATGGAGTAAATAGTAGTGAAAATTCAATTGAACTACTTTAAAATTGGAAAAAAGGTGGTTTAAATTGATTTTTATTTTTATGCTTAAGTTTTTTATTTATTTGAAAAATAGTTTTAGACAAACAATTACCTACAGACAAAAAAAAAGTTAACGTATAGGTTGTTTGTTATTTAGTCTATTGTTAATTATTTTTACTTGTAAGGATAAACATGATTATTATATAAATTTAAAAGTCTGTTTAAGTTAATTTTTATTTTATTTTATTTCAGTTTAGTATTTAATATATCACCTATTTATTAAAAATATATTTACCACTTCGATGATGATTTAATAAGATCCTCAAACGTTCTTGAAAAGTTAAAAGAAGTATTTCCAGCATAAAGTCAAAGTGTACTGTTCCAATATGTTTTCATTACAACACAATAGGTTTTTTCTTTCATCAACTTTCGACATTGTTTTGTTTCTTTTGAACTTTCAGAAAGTTTGTGATAAAAATAATAATATGAAATAATTGTGAAAATGTTTTTACTTGCAACTTGTAAACAAGAATAAAGCAGAAGTTGCTGACAAGTTGTAATCCAGTTCACTTTCACAACCCACTGAAAATGAACTCATTGGAGAAAGTAGTGGAGAGAGAGACCCAGTCAAAGTCAAACTAAACCTTAGATTTTGACCCAAGAGGAAAATTGCATCATCAATGGTCAAATAGCTGTTTCTAACTATAATCCATTACTAAATATACATTTTGACTCTGGAAGTTAAAAATATGCTTATTCAGTCCCTATATATGATTTAGTTTTCGTTTTAGTTTTGGGATGTGCAAAGTTTATTTCAACTTTATATTTTGTATCAACTTTCTTAATATTTTATGATGAAATGTTTAAGCTTATAACTGTTAATTGCACACTTGGAATGTTAAATATCATCCTAGTTAACCCAAAATAGTTACATGGATTTCATGCAACATATATAATTTACGAAAATGTGATAATTTCTTTATATACATATACGTAAATGTGACGTGCCTCATGCTGTTAAAACTCAATTATTTATTTATTTAAAAAACAGTCACATATTGAACTCTATACCACTTTGCCATATAAAAGATTTTGATACCATGTTAACATATAAAGATTATTGGATATAACTTGAGAAATTAGTCTAAAGAATATATCAAAAGTCAAAAAGTTAGTCTGAAGAGTCTATAAAAAAAAGTTAGTCTAAAGAAGAATGTTAACTAAACTTAGTAAAATAATATTTTGCCTGTATTTCTAATAAATATGGGTTATATTAACACTCCTATAATGTTATTCATTTGTATCAAGTCATCATTTTGTTAAAGCTTTAAGAAAGTAGCTTCGAATATTGCCAGAATATGGTATTAAGTCAAGAGTCAAATAGAGTATCATTTTTTTCTATTATTTATTATTTTATACGATATAGTTAGTCAAATTTTGAATGATTGCAACTAAAATTTTTAACTTCATCGATGAGGATGATTTTTAATGATTTCGAGGTAATGCGTTATACTTAAGTCATTTAAAAAAAGGGAAATAGTTTGATGAGATAATTGTGGAAGAAATTACGTAAGAATCCATTTATAATAAGATAGATGAGAGTGTATATAATAGATAAAAAATAATGTTTTATTAATTTAAGTTATATATATATATATATATATATATATATATATATGTGTATGTATGTATGTATGTATTAAGATTAATTTACTTTTTATTTATCTTAATCGTTTTTTTAGTTTTCATCTAACTTGTTTTAAAGGTTGTGAGGTGTCTATTGCTTTTATTTTTAAAACCACAATCTAGAAGATAATATAGAATATATTAAAGTTGGACTACTCTAACTCCTAAAATAAGTTTTTTCATATATTTCCTAATGAACATGATGCCTTCTATGTATACTTAATTATGGAGTGAACTTAATTGCATAACTTCAATTAGAATTATTCTTCGTAAAGCATTTTATTTATTACTTAAAATTTATTACAAAATTAAAATAGTTCTTCAATTACACTTATTCATTCACAATTAAGTTTATATATATTTTTTAAACGTTTAAGTTGACTCAATTATGGTTATTGATATTACCTGTTTTTACTATAAATTTTTTAAAAAATTAAATACAATCTGCGTTTTAGATGAAAAAGTGAATTTTTTTTAACCAATGGTTGAATTTTTTAAAACATTATGTGAGTTCTGTTATGATGGATGCATAAAGATTCTATCACAATTTTAACTATTAATTTACCGAACAATTATTATAACTTTCTTTTTTCTTTTTTAAAATGCATCTTAGGATTTTAGAGTACCTCATACAATTTATCTAATTTTCTTATGCGTGATGTAGTCTTAGTTGCATTAAGATTTTTTTTATATGAAAATATCACTTTGTATTAACTTTTAAAACTAATTTTTAGTTAATATTAAAAAAAATAGTTTTGATTTGATAGTGTTAGAAAAGAAATCAAAATTGATTGCCAAAATAATTATTGAGATTATGTAATTCAAGATTTTGAGTAAAAACGCTCTTTTAAGATGAGCTTATCTCTAAATTGAGTTAGAAAGGATTGTAACAAAAATTAAATTTATTTATTTTAGATAAAAACTTAGATTTTATTTAGTCACAACCATCTTATTGTACTTAAATTAATTTAATGATAAATCTATATTTGTTTACTCAGTTGTTGAGATAAACTAATTTACGCTTTGGATTAGTAACTGACATTAGCTCTATAAACTCTTTACTCCTCGAAATTTTGATTCTAAAACAGAGTTTAGAAGCATATAATCGATTTATTCTATTACATCAAGGAGTCATGTGTGTTTATTTCAGCTATTTATATATTCAAAATATGAAGTTGCTGATAAAAAAGGCAGATGTAGCATTTTGGAGGTAATCTTCTTTATCGACATACGAAGCATAACTGCTTCTGATTTGAACAGTTATCCAAGAGCCATATTTTGGCAGTGCTGTAATTTGATTATAACTAACTTAACCATATGTGTCACTCCCACTTAAATGCTTGCTCCCATATAATATTTTTACTTCAGATTGTATCATCTATTTATCCTTATAATATCTGCACCCACAACTCATCATCAGCAAGCGGTCTCCCGTCTTTTGCGTTATCTCAAGGGCATCCTTGGTGAAGGACTATATTTTTCTCACACTAGTTCACTCCACCTTTGTGGTTTTAGTGACTCTGACTGGGCAACATGCCCTACCACACGCAAAATCTGTCATTGGATATTCCATCTACTTAGGCGACTCCCTAATATCATGGAAATCAAAAAAGCAGCCAACTATCTCCCGCAGCTCCTCTGAAGCCGAGTATAGAGCACTTGCCACCACCACATGTGAGCTACAATGGTTGTCCTACCTCCTTCAAGATTTACATCTTCCTCTCTCCCAACCTGCAAACCTATATTGTGACAACAAATCTGCCCTTCAAATAATTTCCAATCAAGTTTTTCATGAACGAACCAAGCACATCGACTAGAGATTAGAACCTTTCATTGTATATAAGTGGGTGCAAACCTCAACCCTATGAGCCGGTTTTATGGGGTTGAGTTAGGCTTAAAGTCCACTCTTTCGTAACATGGTATCAGAGCCATTTCGAGCCTATCCTAGCGAGTATTTGTTGGGCTTATCAGGCTACCCGCTATCGGGCCGCTATCGGACCACCCATAATATATAGTCCCACGCACGAGTTGGTAGTCTCGGCGTGAGGGGTGTGTTGGAGATCCCACATCGACTAGAGATTAAAACCTTTCATTGTATATAAGTGGGTGCAAACCTCAACTCTATGAGCCGGTTTTATGGGGTTGAGTTAGGCTTAAAGTCCACTCTTTGGTAACATCAGCTGAAACTTCTGATACAAGTAGTGATCAAATTCATGAACTGTGAAAAAGATGTTATGTTTACCATAGACATGCTTCACCAGTGCACTGAGTACTTCCAGAGGAACGCTACTTCCTTCAAACATAAATTTATGCAAGGGTTTGTCTCCTTGGTACCACTCACAGTTCATATTTTCTACGGCCCCATAAATTTACAGTATAAATTTAGTATTTATATTCTTCAAAGTTTTTTTTTTTCCTTTACTCATGCCTCTTACAAACACACACAAAATTATTATTTCATTTCATCCTTTTTAGTTCCATTCCCTTCTTTCTTCCCGAGAAGCCATACATGATTTGCATAGCAGATTGTGCTTTAACTTTTGCCGGCTAATATTGTCATTCGGATTCGTAATTCTCCTTCTTACGTTTCTCTATGCAGGAGTAATTGTTTCAAACTATTTTCAGCAACCTACTTCAACAATAACGTCAACTAGATAATTAAGCATAAATTCCACCTTGCTTCCAAATAACTAAAACTAAGTGTTATCTGTGCATGTTATTTTCATATGCATGCACATTGCACAAAAACACCTTCAATTAATAGAAATTTGGAATTTAAAGAAACACTATTACATGGAGAAAATACTGAGTTCCAAGAAAAACTAAAGCATGGCAAGAACAAGAATAACTGTACATTTTGGTCAAGCGTTTAAACATAACACAGGTTGTTATTCAATAGTAACCACATTGCATATTTAGTTTAATACCCAAAATACCTTGGCTCATGTCAAACCATACCTTCCTGAACACTTTTATGATGAGATCATGATACTCATCTGCATTCAAAGTTAGATAGCATGCCAAAAGATCTTCCATTTCTTCTGGATCAATAATCTGATTCTCTATGATCATCTCAATCATTGAATCTCTGAAATCTTGCTTTGGGTCTATTGAAGACTTAATCACAGCAAAGCTCTCTAATCCTGGTATTTCCTCCACAATCTCCTCCCTTTCTTTCTTCATCTTTAGTTTTGCTTTCTTCATGTCTTCCAAGGCCTTTATTTTGCAAATTTCAACCTTAGAAACCATCCTTGGAGAACGTATTTGGACCCTAGAGCTCGGCTTTGGTTTCCTCCTCTGATGTTCTCTGCTGAGTTGATGTGATTGCTTCTTCCTGTTAGTCTTTACCTTCATCTCCTCAGTTTGTTTCAAGTTCTGCCTCACCGAACTCATTTTCTTGTGAGGTTGCTTTTCAGTTTTCTCAAAGTTTTCTATAATATCTCCAAGGTTGGGATTCCTTGAAAATGCTGAAGAGGAAAAAGCATGTGTTCTTGGGGTGCAAATTGTTCTAGGTGATTCAAATTGCAACACATCTTTTTCCACTGCTTTACTGGATCCAAACTTAAGTTCCTCCATATCTCTTTCTAATGTCAAGAGTTGGTCTTGAAAAGCCTTTTGCGCTTTGCTCTCAAATCTCCTCCTTAAGTTTTCATATTCCTTTTCTCTATTGTACTCATCCATCTCCTTTGAAACCCTTCCATCATTCAACCACTTTCTTTCTTCTCCTTGACCAATATCCCTCTCCTTTAACTCCAGTGTGCCCTTCTTTCCATGCTTCTTGGCATCCCTTGTACCACCAAGACAACTTAAGGAGGGAAAGACACTCTCATCAATATCTTTATTCTTCTTATCCTCACAACTTTCTTCATTTAAAGGTTGTCTACAGAAATCACCATCATCCTTTACACAACATCTATCTCCAATCTCACAAAAATATTTTGGTGAACCACTGGGCTTGGCCTTCTGCTTCCTTTTTGCAGCACTTGGCTCTGAATTGATTCTCATGTTCTTGAACTTGAATAACCAAGAGAAAGGAGATGCATGAGAAATGAAGGAAGAGCCAGAAGAAGAAGAGGAAGTTAAAGAATGCTTTCTTCCTCCCCACTTCATTTGTTTTTATCAAGATGACGATGACTCTCTTCCTTCTGATTTGGTTAGGTTAGTAGTATTTTGTAGAAGACAGAATAGAAGAATGAAAACTACTGAAGTGGAAGATAACGTTGCTTAGTGGCATAACATAACTCGTGAAACATAGTGGGACGGTTAGGATGTTAACTAGGAACGTGGGTTTCCTACTGTTTTCTTGTGCAGTTTTTTAAAGACACAACCACCTAAAACCTGTGATTGTTACCAACTTTGGGTGCTTTTTAGATTGTACTTAGTACTTACATACTAGCAATTTATAATTGCTATTTATTAACAAAAGGACACAGAAGAAATGTTAGTGACATGTTATCTAACACTCTCCCATGAATGGAATTCTTTTTTTGTTAGTTAAAATTTATATAAATTATAAAATTATGTCTCTAACATCCTATTTAATTAACTTATTTCATGTTTTTAAATTTTTAATAAGTTTGAACCAATAATAAAAAAAACTTATACAAACAGCTAGTTAGTCCTGAATGGGGTTACCCTTAAAGAGTAGCGTACCGTTGCTTTTATATAAGTTACAGTAGGAGCGCTTGCTAAGGACTGCAAGGACCAATCATGCAAAAGTTGTAGGGTGCCCTGAACATTTAAATCCGTTCATTTTTATAAGTCTATTCTTCGCAAGACTAAAGTGCGCCGTTGTCGTGAAAAAAGAATATTTTAAATTGAATTATGAATTTTAAAGAATTAAATTTAAAAAAAAAAAAGACAAAATCGCGAATTAAAAGGGACAAAATACAATTTAGTCTTATTTTGTTTCTATTATACTTTAAATTATATATACGTTATAATATTTAAAACAGAACTAGAAAATAAAGAATGTAAATCGACATCTAAGTTTTAAGAAGCCTACTGTAAATTATTTTTTGTGTTAAAGAAGGGGATTGTTCTTATCAATTTATGTAATCTTTAGTACTTTGGCAGCTTGTCAATGAAATAAAGGAATCATAAAAATAAGTTTCTAAACGAAAGCCCAATAGCTATCAATTACTTTTAAAATTTGATAGGCTTATTGGGCCTCAGACAAGCTTTTCAATATGTACAGCGATTGAGATAACAGTTGGAACATCTCTACAATCCAAATATAACCCTAATTTCCAACTGCTGATTCCATTCAAGACTATTATTTATTTTCCTCATATGCTGCACAACCAAATTATTACAATTTTTCATATTAATATTGTTGGGTATAAAGTCAAGATCAATTGGGTTAGGCTGACTAGACACATGTTTAGCGAGTAGGCTTAATCATTATGTTTATTTTATAATTTTTATTTAAAGAGATAATTGTATTTGTAATTTGAGTGCAACAAGATAGAATGAAAATCTAATAGTTGCCCGTGTGAATGTAAGTTGCAATTAACGACCGAACCACGATAAATTTTGTGTCGTTTATTTTTCTGCAGTTGATTCGTGATCATGTACTACTTCCGCGTGCATTTTTTCCATCGAATATAACTGATATTTTTGTGTTTTACTCGTCTCATATATATATATATATATATATATATATATATATATATATTAATTTAACCTTAATCATATTTATTAAAAGAAAAGGGATCTATTTACTCTAAGACTAAGTCAAAATAATTACTCCGTCTCATATTTTATTTTAAATGAACAACTAATTGATTACATGATAATAAATGTAATGTAATTCTCTATCATAGAAATAATAATAAGATTGCTTTAAAATGTGCTCAAAGGTGAATGATATTTATAAAGTGCAATTCTCTTTCTTCACTTTCTCACTAATATATATGTGATTTTAAATTTATATCACATTCAACATTTATATGTAATTAAAATTTTATAACTACTCAAGTAACTATTATTTTTATTAATAAGAATTATTTCTATTTCTATAAATAAGTCTGGACGAAGATATACACGCATAAGAATAAAAACTAAAATCATAAAAAAAAATATTAATATTATTTATATTGACTTTAATAAGAATAATATAATAAGGTATATTCAAATTTCTTAAAAATAGTTAAAAAAAGTATTTTAGAGAAATAAAGTAAACTAACTAGGTTATTTGATGAGAAGAGAAGAGAAAAAAATAATTTTAAAATGTTAGTGAAATTCACTTTATTATTTGTTACTATTTTCTGTATCTCTTTTCTTATCTTTTTATTAAATCAATCAAATTATATATTTTAAAAAATTATTTCTTACCTATTTCTAATTTAAAATAATTAAATATTAATTTTCTTTTTACCTATCTTTTAAATTTGTTTCTTCTCTATTTCTTTCTATTTTTTCTTCGTGGAAACTGGAAATGACTTTACACACTACAAAGAAATATACCCAACTCAACTTTCATCGCACTAGCTACATTTTTACTTAATTTTTCAACCTTGTTGAGCAAGATTCATTTTGCGATTAGAACTGGAGGGAATTTCACATTACTACGCTGAATGTTAATATTAAAAAATGGTTATTTTTTACAGCATTTAAAATTTGTAATGAAGATTAGCACAGAATAGTAAGATTAAAGTATAATTTTGATCAAACAACTCTAACAAAAATCCATTTTGATGCACAAGATAAACTGGTTCTTAGTCGAACAAAACGATGGAGCAACAAAGAGTAATAATTAGTTGGGAAGAATAAAGCAGTTCCTCTTACTCCAGTGTATCATATTATTCAACCCCAACTACCACCATGTCTCTCATTATAACTTTCTGACGGAAACTCCAATTGTTTTTCATTTATGTGTCCTCCACTTTCTTTTCCATTTATTTATGTTTTCATTGGATCAAAGTGGAGTTGAAAAAAAAAGGAAACGAGGAGAAACTCAATAGAAAATGAGATTGTTTAGATGTGAAAAAATAAGTAAAAAATTATATAAAAGTTTGTAATCAATTGAATTAATGAAAGGAAAAAAAATTGTAATATAATAAATATTATTAATATGTTTTTGGGTTATTTTTTTAATAATGTATGTAATTATTTCATTTTAATAATAATTAATTAATAAGAAAAAAAAATTCTTCATTATTTATTATTTTGTTAAATTTGATCTCTTAATAAAAAGTTCAATCAGGTTTTAAAAAATAAACATATGATCACATTTCTAAAAGTTGGGAACATAATTAAATTTTTGTTAATAATATAACTAAATAAACAAATAAATAAAACATTAAAAAGATAATGAAACCTAAAAATATAGTTTTAGGTATCAACTCTATCTGATTGCTAATGAATTTACTAAAAAATTGTAAAATTACTAATATTTGTATATCTTTCAAAATTATTCGCATTAGTTACACTTAGGTAAAGAAGTGATTCTTACATATAGAGGGTATAATCATACCACTTTTGAAATTAATAAAATTAAAAATATATTCTTATAATATTAATTAAATCTTTAAATTTAATTTAAAAAATTAATCATATAAAATATTATTATTAATATTATTAAATTATCTAATTTTTTAATTTTAGAATAATATAAATTATATTTTTAAATATTTTCTTAATTTTAAAGGTTAAGACGACACACGTGGTTTTTTGTCAAACCAAAAACCAATGTAAAATAAAAATTATATTTCTTGATTATATTCTAGATTATAGTCGATTATGATTCTCTACACCAATATAATGGCACTTGAAAAAATTAAAATAAAAAATAATTATCCAAACCTAATTTAAATTGTGTTTTTTTTAGGTATGTTTTCTCTCAAATCAATGAATCCAAAACACAAGATAGTGCTTCAGGTTTCTCTTCTTACATTTCCACAACTACAATAAATGATGCTATCCAAACTCGGTGTTGTTAGTCTTCAATACTGAATAGTCCTCTCCTGAAGCCATACCCCACCTTACCTAATCCTGCAAAAAAAAACATTTATCTCATGAATACTGTGCCTATAATGGAATTACCCTTACCAATCACCTCTTTATGCTCAAGCTTTATTACTATGTATCTGTTTAACTGAAAACTGTTCTAAAGTTAGATAAAATAATTACAATAGTATTAACTTTAAACTATGAAATGAAATTAATATATTTTCAAATTAATTTTAATTATAATTATAATTTATTGATTAAAACGTGTCTACATCTATCAGACGTTCTTAGTCAAACACTTTGAAGTCAAGTGTGGTTCCAATTGCTGCCTAAAAAGTAATGGTAGAAACAAGCTACAACAGAGTCATCACCATAGTTTCATGCATTGTTTTGGACCGCATGGAATTTGGACGTCTGCATTGAATGTTTAAATCGAAGGATTAAGAAATTTCTTCTTGATTGTTGTAAATATCTATGATTTGAGATACTTAAAGACGTAAACAGAAGATAAAAAATAAGGAATTTTCTTTAAAAAATATTAGGCGTTGAGAGTAAACCAACGTTTCAAACAAATCGTTGAACGCGTATTCTTCACATGGAAAATTCTATTCTATTCCATACTTTTTCTTCTTCGTTGGTAAGCAATCCTTTTGCTAACTTTAGAAAAAAAACTAACTATTATTTCTTGTGCAAATATTTGAAAGAAATAAAATAAAATAGTGATTCTTAGCATTGAAAACAAAAGTTAAAAAAAATCAAATCAAAGATGTGATAAAGTTTTTACGCAGTGGAGGAAACCCGGTTGGGTCATCAACGTGATGATTATGGAAAGGAAGAATAAGGATGAGTGTGATGACAATCCTGCACCACTGAAAGGGGCCAATTACTTTAATTTGGAGAATAATATCCATCTTTGAAATAATATCTACCTCCTAACATTGTTTTCAGGATCTTCATAAAATTAGTCCAAGAATTTTGTCCAAAAGAAAATACCCTCGTACCTTTTCACGATACAAATGCACGTCCAATTGCTTCTGAGACCACGTATGGATAAAAAAGCATAGGAAGTCTAGGCACAGAGCATCTCATCTCATCTCTGTGTGATCGACCTTCCTTCTAACTTTATGCCAAGAAAAAGTGTATCAATGACAAAAAGGGATAGAACATTCACCGGTAACATGGTCTACTCTAGATTCTTCTAGGAACAGATTTAGTGGACTGTGCTAACTTAAGAATTCAGAATCACGCATGCTGCACGTTTCAGGCATTTCCACATAATATCCAGCTAGATGCAACTCAATTTGAACACCCCCTTCGTTGACTGGGGAACAAATTGAATTTATGAAAACACACCTTAAACAAAATGTGACCACCCAGAAACTGGATTAAATTATAACACACAAATACTCTAGTTGTTCACACTATGGTCCAACGTAGCAGTTTTAATTCAATACTCACAAATCACTAGGCTGGTCCAACCGCTAAACTTTTGAAGATAAAAAAAATGAAGACAAATTAGTAAGTTGGTACATTGTTTGTGAATTTGTGGTAAAAAGTAATAAGATGATCCGCAAAGATGTAGATGCACCCATTACATATGATATGATCGCATACGTGAGTGGGGAAAATAAGTAGAAAAAAATGGGAGGGGTGGCACTGAACAAATATGATATCAGAAATGGTCCCTGTCTCTTTTGTTGAGCATTTTCTGTTCTTACATAATTTAACTCATTACATGTGTGTTGAGGCTAACTGCTCCACAACACTTGTGGATCTCTTAGATACATGATATTGCTATAATTTCTTATGACTTTAAATTTCAATGAAAGAATCTGTAAAGACTTACAACAAAAATTGGGAACTTAGTAAACACAGAAGTTTTACCACTATAAAACAGAAATGGACATTGGTACTGAAACATCACCGGCAAAGCTGGTATCCCTAGTTGTAGTTGAATTGCTAGCAAACGCATAGCCTACACCTAATCCACCATAAGGTAAAGATGCATGCTCGCATCTTTGAAACACTCTTGCAAGTGAAGCTGCTTTTCTTCTTGCACGTTTTGTCCCTGTAAAAAGAAGGGTTTGAAGTAAGCCAGCCAAAGCCGGCGCCTTCACAACTCTTTCTGTTGCAGCTGAACCTCCACTCCGGCATAACTCAAGCAATGCTGCAACCGCGTTCTCTTTACCTCTCGGCGTTCCACAACGCATCATGCCGATTAAACCAGCAACTGCTGCTTCCTCATTTACCACTGCTTTGGCCCCAATAGGCTGCCGGACGATCAACGCCAGTGCACCGGCTGCTTCTTCTGCAACTCCTTCGTTCCCTAAAGCACCTACAAGTGCTGTCACTGCCCCGGCTTCTATCATCCTAACACAATTCTCAGTGTGTGTGGAAAGATTGAACAAAGCTGTCACGGCATCCTTCTTTCCTCTGGGAGTCCCCTCTTGCAACAGCCCTGCCAGGGCCTCAACTGCTCCAATCTCATCTGCAATTATTTTCTTATAATCATGGACGGCCGATAGGCTGAACAACGTTGCAGCAGCGTTTTCCTTTGCCTCTGTGGTGTGTCCAAATCTCAACACATCAACAATTGATCCAAGACATCCTTCCTCGTCCATGATCCTACTTTTGTTCTTGTCAAAAATGGACAAATTGAGCAGTGCAGTCACAGAATTCTCCTGAGCAACAGCATTGGGCGATGAAAGTAAATTCCTAAGATAGGGAATCGCCCCTGCTTCTGCAATGAAGGCGCGGTTTTCCTTTCCCGTTTTTGCAAGCAACCTAATCTCCCGAGCAGCCACAGTCTTCCCAGCCTGAGACCCACCAGCAAGCTGTTGAATAAGAAGCTTTGCTGTGGCTCTGTTGGCTTCTAGGGCAGCTTTGGTGGGACAAGCCGATGCAAAAGCTTCACCCATCGCATCCATGACCTCTGGTGGCTCGAGAGGAACCCCATGTGCAGTGCACCACTGCACAATCAAATTCCTTAGAGCACGGTTCGGAACAAGGCGAGTGTGTGCAAGCATTTGACCTGTTTTGGGGCAAGTAGTGTGCCCTTCTTCCATCCACCGTGAAATGGAACTCCTATCATATGTTTGACCAGTGGAAATAATTACAGGATCTCTCATCAAATCCAACGAAATTGGACAGGAGAAGTCCTTAGGAACGGTAAAAAACGTTTCAGCGATTTCTCGAGTAATCAACCTCTTCTTAGGCTTCTTCTGACTCCTGTTCTCCAGACCAAGTTCATCCTCCTCAAAGCCAAAAAGCAAAAACCTGCAATATCTAGTCATAGCCACCAACCCATTAAGCACAGAAATAGTAGGCTCAATGTCACCCTCGTGATTAACAATCTGCTCCTCCAATGCCTCAATTTCAGTCCTACAACTATCTGCATCCACAATCTGCAACTTCTCAACATAGAAAGATCTCAATTCAGCAGAATCAGGAATCCTTCCATTCTCAAACTCGTCAAGAAAGGAAAAAAACCGAATCCTGAGAGCATCATCCTTCATATCTATAAAAAGCTTAGCTCTCCTCGACTGCTTCTGCAAGAGCTCAACCTGTTCCCTAATATCCTTACTCAACAAAACATCCTTAACGGGAAAAACATCCAAAAGGGTCGAAATCTCCTGGTTCAAATCGTGGAAGTGACCAGAGATGGAATCGTTCTGAAGCAAGAGCCACAACTTACTCGATTGAGCGCAGTAGTCAAGGAGAATCTTGGAGCGGTAGAGCAAGAGGTAGAGCTCCTTGAGACAAAGCACCGTCGTGGGTGGAAGACACGACGAACCTGAATCGGAATCATGCAAATACTCCAAAAGCAACTGGAAAGCCTCGACTCTTCGGATCAGAGACCACGAGTTCTTGCGCTGGAAGAAGAAGCAACGCTTCGAAAAACAAGACACAATTTCGCGGGCAACACAGAGAAGGGTCTGAACCAAAGCGACGTCGCTTAAGTCAACGGGGGCCAGAAACGCGTCCAACGTCGGCGACCTCCTCCGCCTGAGCGAGGAGAAAATTGCTCCTGAGGCCATTCCAGAAGTTGTAGGGTTTCCGCGTTGAAGCACACTTGGGGAATTCAATATGTTGTTATCTTGGATACCCCGATGGCAATTTTAAGAACCCAGAAGTGTTCAAGGAGAAATATAAGAACTTGCGGAAGTTTCAGATCTGGGGGAGCGGGAGAGAAAGAATTTTCCGGGAAAAGAAACTATAGCTTGGCAAACAGAGAAAGAAAGACTATGAAACAGTTGTTGTGTTTCGGTGGTTATGTCGGGTGGGGTTTAGAATGTTGAAAGGGTTAAGAAATAAGAAGATGCGATGAGGATGGAGGAAATCCGCGTATGAGTTAGAGAGGAAAAGAGAGAAGGACTGAAACTCTTAAGACTTTGTTTGTTGTGCTCTTTTTTTTCTCATTTCTTTTCTTATTTTTCAATCCCGTAGGAGTTTCGATGCAGCCTGCGTGACAAGGACTTTCCTAAGTTTGACGGATTGATCATGCAGATTCTAGTCCATTCGTTTTATTTTTTTATTTTTCTATTCATTTTGGATTTGCTTTGCTTTGCAGTGAGACAGGGAAAGAGTAAAGGAAAGGGTTAAAGATAGGTAGATAGATGGGTTTGGCTTGTCAACCCCAAAAAGAAGGGTTCGACTTTTGAAGGAAATTACGATTGTGGTGTTATTGGCATGGTTTCAGAAAGATAATGCTGTTTTTTCATATAAGGCTTAAACGGTAATTGAAGAAGAAGTTGTGAGTGTTTGTGTGTGGTTTTGGGTTTGACTTTGTGGGTGGAGCAGTGCCTCTGATGCCCTTCGTCCGTTTTTGCTTTCTTCGGCCATGATTTCAAATTTGTTTAAAGTCCACACTGTTTGCAGTTCCTCGATTTCTGTGCATCATGTTTCTTTTTCCCTCACAACACAAAAAAAACAGTAACTATGGATAGATGCATTTGCTACCGTTTTGAGCTCTTTTTATTAGTACTTCCTTTGCTTTAATTCGAAAATGTAAATGCCTTCATCATCCATCTTCGTCTAGGTTGTTAATGCCGTGTTTTTTTTCTTACAATAACATAGAAATAGATATAATTTCCATTATTATTGTCAAAACTTCAACTATAGGATAAAAAATGACACTTCAAAAAATAGAGGGTAATAATTGTCATTATTAGATTTGTTATTTTCTACTAATGTAGTGTTTTATTAAGGATTTTATCATACTATTTTAACAGACAAAAATATCAGATAGTTTTTATGAAAAAAATTAGTTGGCAGACTTTTTCTAATAAAGAAATATTTTTTACCTTTTTGTCCTGATCATCTATTTCCTTTCCAATCTATAAATAATTATAAACTAGAAAAAATGAATCAGAATTAAAAAATAAAAATAGAGAAATTAAATGTCTCTATTTTATAAAATGACATATTATACCAAATAAGATACGGAACTCTATTCAAATTAATTTTTTGTTAAAAAACATTTTTAATACAAAATAATAACAAACAAAATTAAACATATTTATCGAAATCGAACTAGGTCGGCCGGTTCAATTGGTTGAACCAAAAACTGACCCAGGATTTTGTCCAAATCTTTTAAGAAATAGAATTTCAATCAAATTGAATTAAAATTGATCAAATCAGTTATGATTGGAAAAAATAAATAGTGAGGTGAGGAGTTTAGTCGAATGGTTAAAATATATATATATATATATATATATATATATATATTGTTGATTTTTTTAAAAACATTGTAGTTATTAATTTATTTTATTTGTCACGAATGTATTATATGTTATGGTTTATTCGGGTTTACAAAGTTATGTGTGTAATCTTATTTTTATTTTTTATTAATATTGTTTTGCGTATTATATTACTATATTAAAATAATAATATTTTGTTAAATTTGGTTAGATTTTGATTTAGCCGGATTAAAGTTTGACGTCATGTTCCCTGTATAAGTTGGTTTGGAGAAATGGGGAAAGAGAGTTGACTTGAGAAAAGCGATGGGAGCATTATTATGATATATAGCGTGCTTAATGCTTAGCTGTAATTTGGAGGCAAACGCGGAGTTAGGCTCTTTTGACTAACCAAAGAAACACTTTAACTAGCAGCAGTAGGCACCACTCCAAACGCCAACTTCACTGCTCAACACACATTTTCCAACTGCACAAAGGCTGACGCCACATAACTGATTCTTCAAACACATAAATAGTAGTTTCTTTCCTAAAAGCATTTTTCCAAAATTCATAAAAAATACTATTTTTTTATTTAAAATGCATTAAATGAAATATTTTATACAAATAATTTAATTTCAAAAAATACAGGACATATTTATAAAAATGTAAAAATAAATAAGTCTAGAAAATAAAAACAACAACAATAAAATAAAAACAAAAACCATAAATAAATAAATAAAGATTGCAGAAAAAATAATAATAACTAAAAACATAAAAGGTATAAAATAAAGGAAAAATAAAATAAGATAAAGATAAAAGATATAAAAAAATCAAATAAATCAAAACAAGATAAATATAAGAGATATAAGACGATATTAAATAAGTATATGTTGATCATAAAAAGGAAAATAAATGAGAGATTATCATTCATTTAAAGGAAAGTATATGTTACATCATCAATAATAATAAAAATAAATACTAATTTATGTTTATAGATTCAACTTTTATGTTGTTGTAGAGTTTAATTTTTTATTTTCTTCATTTTAAAAAAAATAATTTTAAAGTAAATATTTTTAATTTATTACTTTTTTATTTTTATTTTGTAAAAACTCATTTATTTAATCATTAATTATATTTCTAATTATTTTAAACATTAAAAATATTTATTTTTTAATGCATTCAAAATTAAAATTATTAAAAAAATAAATTATTATTTATTTATTTATTTTTAAAATGGTGCTAGATAGAGAAATAAAAAATAAAAGAGTGCTAGATAGAGAAATAAAAACAAAAGGGTGATAGGGAAATAAAAACAAAAGGGTGCTAGATAGGGAAATAAAGATGTAAATGGTGTAGATAGGAAATTGAGCCACTATATTAACTAATTAGATATTATTTCAAAAATTAAAAAAGTTATTAATATATAAAGTAATTTTTATTACTAATAAAAAATAAATAAATTGATACGTAATTAAGTATTAAGTTTTTAAGCTACTAATAATTATTTTAATTTTATTTAATTAATTAATTTCTTAGTTTTAAAATATTTTTTATTTAATAATTTTTTGTAGGGTAATTTTAGGTTGTTTTGATGTAGTGGCAAGGGTTCACATGTTATATGTAAAAAGTTTATGCAGTGAAAATATATTTTTCTATATTCTTCGGTCACATAGTGTTTTACTTCTTCTTTTTTCTATCATTAGTTTAACTCGTTTAATACTTATTAGCTCTCTCAAATTTTAAGGTATTTTTTCTTTTAATAGCTATTATACTTATCATTAAATTTAAATTACACATAATTTTTTTAATCTTTTATTTTTTTTATAATTACTTTGATATTTATGTTATTGTTATTGGTATGACATTTTAAATTTTACATAATTATAATTATTTTTTTAAAACTTAACATTGAAGAAAAGAAAGTGCATGTCCGTTCAAATATTGAATATTTAGTGTGACTTTTTTATAAGAAAAATATTTAATAATATATGAAAGAGTAGAACGAGAACAAGATTGATGTAAATAAGATACAAATTTTATATATGATACAAATGATTATAAATATGAAGATGAATATTTAACTCACTTATATTATATTTCCATTATCTTCACCAATAATAATTTATCATAGTATTATAATATATTAGAGAACATAGTAACATTATTTTATTTATTTATCTCTTTTTATAAGATTAGTTTTTCAATTCTCTTTTTGCATTAAAATTTTAATACTATTAAATCTTAAATCACTTTTAAGGAACACGTGTATATATATTATTAGTTACTAATTAATTTTTAATATTTAATCTTATACTTAATATAATAGATTCTGTTTAGCTTTTTAAAATTGATTAAAACTAAATAAAAAATAAAAAAATTAATTTTACTCATTTTCAAAATCCGACTAACAAAAATGTTACTTAACTTAAGTACGACGCACTGCCAAACACATATTTTTTGGGAAAAGTCAAAAGCTAAAAAGAGGCCACGTGTTGCACGGTCAATCCAGGACTTATTCGATAGTTGAAGGAACATGTGATGCTTACGTAGGATTCCTTTGACCTGTGCCAAACATGTTTTGATTTTGAGCGAGTAAATCACGCTATCTCTTGCCCCTTTTTACACGATCTTAGTTGTTACCTGTCACTAATTCTAGTTTAAAAAAATGGTTCTCATATTATGATTCTTCAACAAAATCACTTTAAACGGTTCATTAAAAAGTGCTTGTTATATTTGTTCCTCTTCTCCCTCTCTTTCCTTTTCAATGCAGATATATTTTCCTATCAAACACTATAATCTTAACAATATATACATTCCTTTTCTAATAAATATCCAAAAATCAAGTGCATTCCATGAAAAAAATGTGCTAATTCTTTCACTCGGTTCAGAATTAGTTTTTTTTTTCATTTTAATATCCAAATATCATATGCATTCTATTAAATAAATTAAGTCAAGTCAACTATACTTACTTTGATAATTAGGCAACCTTCTTTAAAATATTTAAAATATGTTTTTAAACTTCATAAATAGTTTAAAATTTAATTTTAATTCTCATAACACTTTCGTTAAGTTCGGGACTTTATTTTTAAAATGAATAATTTCAGTTTCTGTTATTAAGTATTTTACGTTCAAGTTTTATTTCTCTATGTACTCCTAACTTAATATTGCCACATGTATTTCAATAATTACTTAAATATATTTATAGTTTTAAAAATATCTCAAAATTTAGTTTTATATATATATATATATATATATATATATATATATATATATATATATATATATATATATATATATATATATATATATATATATATACATCCTATTATTTAACTGGGAGAAATTGATGCTATAATTAAATTTAGAAATCATTTAATAATTATAGAAACTAATTTGGAAGTCATTTAACAATAATAGAAATTAATTTAAAAACTATAATTTTTTTTAGTTTCTAAAATATCTCTAATTTAATTACTATAATAACTAATTATTTTTTATCTCTAAAATTAGTTTTTATTTCATGATTTTTTTTAGTGATAAAAATAACAATAATAATAAATTTTTAATATCATAAATAAAAATTCACTCACAAATCACAGTATATTATGTTTAAATTAAACATAACAATAAATAAAACATGTCAATAAGTTTAAATTAAATAATACATAATAATATATATTAAAAAATATAAAAAAATATAATGGATAAAAATATGTAACATATATAATCATGTTATCAACTGTATTATAAATTAAGTATGAAGTTGAAAGTCTCAAAATTAAGAAAATATGAAGAAGATGATCATATATGAAAAAAAAAATCATTAGATATATTATTTTAAGGTTTTTGGTAAAAAAAGTATGTATATTTATTTTATGTAAATTGACTTATGAAATGATTTATTGATATGTATGAACTATTTTTAGTATACTTTTTTTAAATCCAATAAATTATTAGATTATACTTAATTTAAAACACATACTAATTATAAATGAAAGAGATACCAAGTGGATTTTTTATTTGTCATTAGAGTATTCAGAAGAAACAATGAAATATAATCTATCGTATTTCATCCCAATTTTCATTCACTCTAATTCTAAAGAAATAAGGCATACAGGTAATTTTGTTTATTTTATCATAAACTATTTAAAAGCAACGAAGTGGAAATTTTATTACATTATAATTACACGCTATTCCATTTTAATTGAATCAATTCAATTTATTTATTTTTTCAATCGAAGCATAACTTTGGGTATATTGTCTCTTACATTTTTTCGATAAACTATTATCTTCAGACTAGTGGTGTTATATACTCAGTTATTTGAGTCCTAATATTATTATTTTTAGGTAACTATATTTATATATTAATTCTTTTACCCTCTCTTTCCAATTTATTCTTCTCATCTCTCAATTTAATATTTCATGATTTTTCTTCTTCAAAGAACACTTTATAAAATATTATGAAAAAACTCATTTTCTTATAATTTTTCATAAAAAAATTCACATGAAAATTTTCAATGTGTTCACTCATGTTTGTTACATTCATCCACCTCCAAGTGAGCATGTTATCTATTTGGCATTATTTTTAACGAACCTTAAATGCACACCTACAATAATTAATCGAGTAGATAGGAATTAAAAGGGTTGTCCTTTTATATGTCAAAATTAAAGAGGTGTCTATTACAAAAAAAACAAATAAAAAAAATGTGTCAGAACCTTTCTTGATACGGGTCTAATCCCCTTTTTTTCTTATAAACTTTCCACCCAATTCCAAATTTTGTAGGTATAGAAAACCTTAATTATATCACAAATATATAAAATAAATTTGAACATACACTTATTTAAATAGAAGGCATACAAATAATTTAGGCTTGACAGTGAAAAATGTTACAGTAAAAGAAAAACGCGATTCTTGATATTCCAATCTCTATCCAATTAGTTTCACTGTTTTCAACCTCAGGAAGATGAGTGGCTATCCATGCATGAGATTTTGCCAAGCGTCGAAAGCTCCAAAGTGCAAGTGTCTCTGCTTAGTTTGTGGTTAATTTTATTTTAAGAAGAAACAAAAAAAACACAAACATCAAAAAGCACGAGGCTGTGCTATGGTTTGACGAACTCAGTGCCCTTTGAGAAAAGGCACCAGAAAATACTTTTTTTGTGGCATAAGAAAATCACCGACCATGGAAATTTTCATGTTCTTAAGATCACACATTTTTCTTTCCTTACCATGAAGGAAGCAAGCAAAAGTCCTATTATATGTGTAAATGTCACTGCTCCTAGAGTGTACACCACAAACATAGAAATCAAAATTGGTCACTCCTTCTAATTAATGTGGATCACGAGAAGGAGGAAACTAGAAGCTAGACAGGTATGGTTAGTTACCGATATTATTTCTACCTGTTCCTTTTAAACTTAAATAAATAGTAGTGATTTGATTTCCATTAAATTAATTTTCAATAGATGCCTACAATGTCAAATAATTAATCTCATTTGAAACCTGTGTGTATCTATAAAACATTAAATGTTGCCTTTTCAAGAATTTAAAAGTAGGTTTGCCCTTTTGCTCTCTAAATATTTATTTCAATTAAACAAAACTGAGGGAAGATAGAAAAATGTGTTCTCATAGATAGAAAAATAATCAATATGTTGGAAGATGTTAGATTTGAATTTGAAATTAGTTATATCCTATTTGAATTAGTTACATAATTTTTATATTTTATAGAGATATTCATATAATGTAATTTATATTTTTTAAAGTAGATTTATGTTTCAAAACTAATCAACGAATTTCAAATACATGAACATCAATTAATACGTTTGTGATCCAGATAATTTATATCATTTTATCAACCATCTTGAATTTTTGTTTAAGGTTTTTTCTACTATTTAATCTTTGAAATTGAATAAAAACTTCATAACAGTATAACAAAGGTTTTCAACAAAAATGAATAATAGCGTGCATATATGGATTAGGCGGCTAAATCATAATCGACCCAATAATAGAGGATTATTGGGTTAAAAGCCCAGAACAAACATATGAAGGAGAAAATGTAAATTATGAGTCAGTCTACTCGGCCCACAATTAGAAAGGATTGGATTGGACCAACGTGAGTTGCGCATCTTAATGGACCCACTCTGGTGTGTTAAAAAGATGGGCCAGTGATCCAAAATTCCTCAATTGTAGAATTTTGTGATCCATATATGTTGTTCAATGAAGCGTTTAAAACAAAAAGGAGCTACGTTATGTGTGAAACTGCAGTTAAGTTATGGTCTGACCAGATAATAATCTTGTTAATTTCGTATGTTATATAATTCAAAGTTTTCAACTGTTAAGAATTTCATTTATGGGATTAGGGCCACCAGTTACATTTTATTATTGAACAAGAGTACCCGTAATACCACGTTCCTTGTCCGATTAATTTTTTAATATTATTTCATTTACATTTTATTAAATATATTATATATTACAAAGGTCAGATTTAAATATAGCTGGAGAAGAATAGTTACTGTACTGTATTTGTAAATTTTTCCATTATTATTTGAGGAATTATCATCACATGGTAGAAACTAAATAATTGGTAGTTAAAACATTGATGGCTAATTAGATACCAATTTAGAAACTATTTAACAATAATAAAAACTAATTTAGAAATATTTTTTTTTTAGTTTCTAAAATGATCTCTAATTTACGTACTATTGTAAGCATTAATTTGGTTATGAACAATTTCCTACAGTTATTTTCTATACTTAATGAGTTTTATAACAGAACATCTTAATTAGAATTATTCCTTATGGATTCAACATTCGTACTTTAAATAGTATTATATGTACTATATTACAGTTGATTCGGTATACTTGTTGAGAAAAATCAATATAATTCGTGTTAATCACATATTATACATATTTTCTACATTAATAATTAAGTGTCTATATTTTCATTATGAAAAAATTGTACTTATATAGTATTACGAAACCTTGGAAAGTAAATAAAAAAAAGAAAGACAATAGTGTAGTAGTGTTAGGTGGTAAAAGAAGAACAAAGGGTTTGAGAAAATTGTTGGATTATTTTGGTTCAACATTTTTATTATTTGTCACATAATTTTGTATATATGCACCTCCTAGAAGTAACGAGCATTTCAAAACCGTCGACAATAATGGGGGTTTCAAAACCACTGATAATAAAGAGGGTTTCAAAATTGGTGACAATAACGAGGGTTTCAAAACTGTTAGGAGTAACGGATTTTTCAGGCGCTTGTAGAAATCGCTGGTAATCTGTTAGTGACACTGGATCTTTTAGGAAAAAAATAATCCACAGGTAAGGTACTTAACGGGGATTAAAACTATCGAAAACGCCAAATATAGTGTAAGAGGTGGTGAATGCATCTTCAATCTTTATTCTTCAATAATAGTTTATTATAATTCAAATTAGATAAAATTGCGAGATAGTTCAAAGTTTTCTTGACTTTAGCAAGGATATGAATGTTTAGAATATGAAGATCATGTGAATACCAATTTTTTAGAGAGAAAATCCCCATATTAAAATGTAAAAACAATCTTAAAACAAGAAAGGTTGTGCAAACTTTTCATCTTATTATCCTCCAAAACTCTTGAGCACAATCTCATATTTTAGTTCATTGAACCACATTTAAGCTTCTTTCTTTGCTAAAGTGAGGAAGACATGAATTATCTTGCAGATTGGCCAAAATATTGTTTTCCACTTCGGTGGAGCCTCCTCCAAATAAGCTAGCACTGAGTGTAAGACAACAATCCATCGGTTAAACTCAAGTTTAAGATGCACAACCAATGCCACTAAACCAAGTGCATAAATGAAATAAATGATCCAACTGGATAAGAATTCAAAGATCAACACGCAACCGGAAATTATAGCAGTAAACATGAGTCCAAGTGAGACGAAAAGTGATATATTCCCAAGTATCAACTTTGTTTGCTGCAACCGGATAGATGCTTCCTTTGGTGTTGCCCAATATTGAGGAAGAATAACTGAAGCGTAGAAGAACATAGACAAAGCACAACAACATGTTCCAAATGCAAGCGATAGAAAGTAAAACGTATACCATATCTTCCTTGGAAAAAAAGGAGTACGTGTACCATCAATATCCTCAATAGGAACGGTTATAGCTGCGGTGATCCCTAGGGTGATGACGATAGTTGCTACCACTAACAATGTATTTGCCACAGTTTGCAGTCCTGATATTGATTCTTTGTGCAACACTTGATGTCTCTTATAGAACAGTTCTTTAGGAGTCAAACCTTTCTTGTTTCTCATAGTTTTCATTGCAGGTGGAACTATTTTCTCCACGGTCTGTGTTTGGTTAAAAGTGAAGACTATTAGTGTAATAAGGAAGAAAAAGAACATAAGTACTTAGCAAAGTAAGTATAAAAAAAGTATTATAAATGCATTGAAAAAAGAGAATAAGTAAAGAGGAAAAACATTATTGTTACAAAGAAATGCTAATCGTGTAGATATATACGTACCCGAAACCATTTCTCCTCACTGCTCATTAGAACGTGGTGTGTTGATAATCTGGATTGTTTTTCAGCTTGTTCCATCTCTCCAGCTAAGTGAAGAACATTGTTATCCTCAGAATCAACTAGTTTTGTCAGAACATTCTTTGCACCCTCCTTGCTTAATATTAGTTTGTATACATTTTGTTGTCGATGCAGAATAGCTATGTGAAGTAAGCTTTGTTTGCAGGAATTCACTTCAAATAGCAAATCAGGATAGTTCTCCAAAAGAAGTGTTAAAATATTAGTGTTTCCTGATTTTGCTGCATTGAACATTGCTTTTGACAATTGTGCACCGATAGTATCTTTCTCCTTTTCCATTCCATTATACACCGAACTTACACTATCTGGATGGCCAACAGTATCCTCATAAAGGTCTGCCATTGAGTTTAAATTATACGTCACATTGACTTACACGCTATTTAGTCAAATAAAGTCATTACTACACATTAGCCCATCTTAATTAATATCTAAATAGTAACTCATGAGGTCACAATTGAGTTAGATTTATGAAGGAATTTGTTTGAATATATTACACATATAATGAAAAATAATTAAAATTATTTAAAGTAAGTTATGTTGAATAAAAAGTAAGTTTTGCACTAAATACTTTTTTTATATATTTTCTTCTAATACATAGAGTATGTAGTTATTTTAAGATTTTTTTTCTTCTATAAGATATTATTGGGACATTCAAATGTAAAATATGTATGGCTATAGAACTATTAATTCATATGATAATAAATATAATCTTCAGTCATTTTGAATTACATGGTTTTTGGAATCGAAACAAGAATTACAAGTTTTGGTTGACTTACAAGATCCAACAAAGGTGCTCGAAGGTGAGAACTGATTGTGAGTCACATTGTTAGGTAAATGAGGAGATTACAGTCAAAGCACAATGTAATACAACTAAGTCTATCATATAATGTGTTATGATGAGTAAGAAGACTCCAATGAAAGGTATAGGAAGAGTAGTTTTTAAAGAACTTATCTGAAAGTTTGAAGAATATAAATTTTCGTTGTAATTAGACAAAACATACCTAGTAAATATATCGATATCAAGATTATTTATGAATTTTAGAGTAATATTTTATCCACATGAACCAACTCAAATAAATTTTTATTCACATCCTAAGTTATATGCAGATAAAATTCTCTAAATCATGAATCTCCATAATACCGAATGGCTCATTACTCCACAACTAGTCAAATATTGTTATTTGAAGTTATGATATTAAACTAGAAGATGGTATATATTTCTAGGACTTGGAGGGCGGCAAATGGATACAAATTGCAGTGAAAAAAAGTAAGTTCTCTAACACTTGGCATTTTTATACATTAAAAAGAAGGAGAATAAAAAAAAGGTTATTTTCCTCTCTTTAATTTCTTTTACCAAACTAGGTATAAAAGGGGTGTTTATAAAGTATGATTTTACTGCTATGATAAAGTAAGTGTCTATTAAAAAAAATAATGGTTGATATTATAACACATTTATGATAAAGTTATACAAGTTTACAACATTAACTAATTTTTATTAATATAAGATAAATAGGTTGTTTGCTTTAGAATTAGATTCAGAAGCTAATTGACATTTTGGAACTTGAAAAACAAAGTGTTTAAGGATTGTGAGAACTCACATTGAGCATGCCTTTCCCAAGCTGTCAACCTCTCTTCGTCAACAAGCTCTTTTGATATTCTCAATAATTTTGATGTCACAGCTGCCATAATTTTGAAGAACACATGCGTAAGAAAAAAATGGCATCATAACATACTACTGTTAAATATGCGAAAGAAATGTGCATCAGCTTACTGTCAATGTTGTTGTTGATGGTGAAGAAAAGTAGCTTCTTAATGTCTGGGAAGGATAGCTTTTGTTTTAATAAGTCTTCTGAAGTCTTTTCAAATAATAATTCTGTCATTGGAATGTGGCCAGCAGAAGAGGCTAATTGCATTGGAAGCATATCGTTTTGGTCTCTAATCCATAGCAAACTTTCATGATTGAGAAGCAGAATTTCAGCAATTTTCACATTTCCAGTTATCGCTGCCAAACGAAAGGCCTTTTCCAAATCTTCTTGCTTCATATGTTTCACCAACTCTCTTACAAAAGCAGTTTGTTCCATTCTCATTGCAACGTGTAGGGCCGTTGTTCCAACATCGTTTAATGGAATTCGCCACCAATAAGGATGAATTTCAGAATCACAGGATGAAGCCTTACTCAAATCTCCTGAAGCTGCTGCTGTATATATTTTCCTTTTTTGCGTTTCTGCATCTCATGCATTTTCTAATCAATTTTTTTGTACAACTTTGGCAAATATATAAACCATTATATACATACATACATACATATATATATATATATTTATATATATGTTTTTCATTCATAATATATGCAGGAAATTGGTACCGAAGCAAAGTTCCTTTGGGGTCAAGAATCTAACTCACTCAGTCATGCTTTGGAAGGGAGGTTAGGATCAAAATCTGGTTTTTGTTTTGCTGTTTTATTCATGTTCCCCTCTTTTGACTGCTAGAGTAGTGTTAGGAGCCTATACAAGGAGTATTATCTTTTTCTTTTTCTGGTTTAGGTACTGTTATTCTTTGGGTATACCCTGCTTTAATTAATTATACGGTGCTATTTGTAATTATTATTTTTTTGATAATTTTAATTTTGAATACATTAAAAAATAAATATTTTTAATGTTTAAAATAGTTAGAAATATAATTAATGAATAAAGAAATGAATTTTTACAAAATAAAAATAAAAAACTAATAAATTAAAAATGTTTAGTTTAATTTTTTTTAAGAATGAAGAAAATAAAAAATTAAACTCTACAACAACATAAAAGTTGAAAATCTATAAACATAAATTAGTATTTATTTTTATTATTATTGATGATGTAATAATGTTAATTTCAAGTAAAAAATACTGGACATAATTATAAAAAAATTAAAGTCAATTAGTATTAATTAATATTGAACGCACAAATAATATTGAAGTGTCTATCTACCCTAAATGCAAAATCCTAAAATAAAACTAATGCAATTGCTACACTTAATGCTTAAAAATGAGAAGAAGAAAAATGTAAAAATAAATAAATATAGAAAATAAAAATAACAACATTGCAACAAATCTTTCTTTCCTCCAGGTTATTCATTCATGCATGTTACGAAAGACTATTTGATGGAACTCATAAATGAAGAGTATTGGTCTGCATACACTGGTCAAATACTATGCCCAAGTCCCGACATGAAAATAACCTCAAAGGGGAGACCTAAGTCAAGTCGAATAAGGAATGATATGGACATAAGAGAACAACATGATCGAACAAAAAAATGTTCATATTGTCAAACACCATGACACACAAAAAGAACATATTCCAACATTATTGGATTGTGCACTTCTCGTCATTAATTATGTTTCATTTCGCACAAACTATTTAATGTACCATTGAAGAAAATATTAAATAAATGATAATCTTTCATTTATTTTTCTTTTTATGATCAACATCTACTTATTTAGTATTGTCTTATATCTCTCATCTTTATCTTGTTTGATTTTCTTTTTTATATCTTGTATATTTATGTTTTTAGTTATTATTTTTTAATGCCATTGTTTATTTATTTTTGTTTTTATTTTATTATTGCTGTTTTTATTTTCTATACTTATTTATTTTTGCATTTTTTTCTTCTCATTTTTAAGCATTAAGTGTAGTAGTTGCATTAGTTTTTTTTTTTAGGATTTTGCATTTAGGGTAGTCACTTCAATATTATTTGTGTGTCTATTATAAATTAATACTAATTGACTTTGGTTTTTTTATAATTATGTCCTGTATTTTTTACTTGAAATTAACATGATTACATCATCAATAATAATAAAAATAAATATTAATTTATGTTTATAGATTCAACTTTTATGTTGTTGTAGGGTTTAATTTCTTATTTTCTTCATTCTTTAAAAAATAATTTTAAACTAGACATTTTTAATTTATTATTTATTATTTTTTTTTTGTAAAAACTCATTTCTTTATTCATTAATTATATTTCTAACTATTTTAAACATTAAAAATAGTTATTTTTTAATGCATTCAAAATTAAAATTATAAAAAATAATATAATTTATTATTTATTTATTTATTTTTGAAATGGTGCTAGATAGAGAAATAAAAAATATAAGGGTGCTAGATAGGGAAATAAAAACAAAGGGTGCTAGATAGGAAAATAAAAACAAAAAGGTGCTATTTAGAGAAATAAAAGTGTAAATGGTGCTAAATAGGTGTACCCATATATCTTAATAATTGTAACTTAATATTTATTTTCTAATTTAACTAAAACTAACTTATAATAAGTTACGAAACTAGCTAACAGTAACTTCTTCTTGCACCACTTCTAGTCTATCAAACAAATATGTATTATACTAATTGGACGGAATTAAACATTAATTTTATCAACTTGAAAAGTCAATCCAACATATTTTTTTAGTAAACCTATTCAAAGTGTCAGACTTAAATAAAATTAAAATAAAAAAAAAAATCATAACAAGATTAGTTAACCAAATTAAATTATAAAATATCCTTATCTTTATTGTTTTAATATATTTGTTGGATCTCAATTAAGTTGTCACTGAAACTTAAATAACTCTAGAATGAAAGAACAACAAATAAACCAATTAAAATCATACTGTTCAGTTCTGGGAAACTTATTTCGGGTGGCAGTAATTGTGAGTGCTCTGTAGGATGGACAGCAATATTCAGTTCTCTACCATCTGTAGATGCATTTATCAAAGGATATATGTCATTTATGATATCTTAGATGAACCGAAACATACATAAAAAAAAAAGAAGCAAAGTGCAATGTTATTTATACAACTAGGAACTTAGAAAGTAAATACCGTTTATAATTGAGTTTATGGTTATACATAATACTAAGGAAAGTACAAAACTTAAACAGTGCAGGTACGCATTAATGTACAGAAGTTAGAATTGAAAATATTAACAACGTCATTTATAAGTTAGGAAGCATACTCTCAGGCGTACTTTTCATCATTATGATTCCGGCTACTGGGAAAGAGACAGCAGATAATTTTCCTTGCGAAAAATCTATTTCCTGGACCGGAAAATGAAAGAAAGTAATTTGGGGAAGGTTTAAAAGGGTCACTTTGCTCCTGAAGCCATTCCAGAAGTTCTAGGGTTTCCGCGTTGAAACACACTTGGGGAATTCAATATGTTGTTATCTTGGATACCCTGATGGCAGTTTTAAGAACTCAGAAATGTTTAAGGAGAAATATAAGAACTTGCGGAAAATTCGGATCTGGGGGAGCGTGAAATAATGAACTTTCCAGGAAAAGAAACTATAGCCGCCGGCAAATAGAAAAAGAAAGAAAGACTAAGAACAGTTGTTGTGTTTCGGTGGTTATGTTGGGTGTGGTTTAGAATGTTGAACGGGTTGAGAAATAAGAAGATGCCATCAAATTTCTAAGACTTTGTTTGTTCTTTTTTTTCCTCATTTCTTTTCTTATTTTTCAATCCAGTAGGAGTTTCGATGCAGCCTGCGTGACAAGGACTTTTCTAAGTTTGACGGATTGATTATGCATATTCTAGTCTATTCGTTTTATTTTTTTATTCATTTTGGATTTGCTTTGCTTTGCAGTGAGACAGGGAAAGAGTAAAGGAAAGGGTTAAAGATAGGTAGATAGATGGGTTCGACTTTTGTAGGAAATTATGATTGTGGTGTTATTGGCATGGTTTCAGAAAGATAATGCTGTTTTTTCAGATAATGTTATTGGCATAGTTGAAGAAGAAGTTGTGAGTGTTTGTGTGTGGTTTTGGGTTTGACTTTGTGGGTGGAGCAGTCAGTGCCTCTGATACCCTTTGTCCGTTTTTGCTTTCTTCGGCCATCATGATTTCAAATTTGTTTAGTTTAAGGTCCACACTGTTTGCAGTTCCTCGATGCAACATGTTTCTTTTTCCTCTCACCACACAAGAAAACAGTAACTATGGATAGATGCATTTGCTACCGTTTTGAGCTCTTTTTATTAGCATTTCCTTTGCTTTAATTCAAAAATGTAAATGGCTACAAAAATATCAGATAGTTACTTTTAAGAAGAAAAAAATAGTTGGCAGACTTTTTATAATAAAGAAATATTTTTTACTTCTTTGTCCCGGTCATCTTTTTCCATTCGAATTTATAAATAAATATAAACTAAAAAAAATTGAATCAGAATTTAAAAAATAAAAATAGAGAAAGTAAATGTCTTTATTTAAAATAAAATGACCAAAATGACCTACTATGCAAAATAAGTTACAAAACTTTATTCAAATTAAATTTTTGTTAAAAAAACATTTTCAATACGAAATATTTCTATACAATAGTATTGACAATCTCAAACCTAGAGAATGTATTCACCTGCAGAAGATACTCTGCAGAAGATACTCTGGGGCTCAAATCAGTAAAAGCATAAAATATATTGAGTATAATGTAAATGAATTAAAAGTACTCAATGTTTTGTTGTGTCTACTGTGAGTTGTTTTCTTTATCTTATATAGGGTAGTACTCTCCTCCTTCTCACTGTATCTGATCTTATTATTAACTTAATTTAGTAATAAATGTTGTCTCCTCCTTCTCTTTGAATTTGAAATTAGTTATATCCTATTTGAATTAGTTACATAATTTTTATATTTTATAGAGATATTCATATAATGTAATTTATATATTTTTTAAAAATTAGATTTATGTTTCAAAAATAATAAACGAATTTCAAATACATGAACATCAATTAATACGTTTGTGATCCATATAATTTATATCATTTTATCAACCATCTTGAATTTTGGTTTAAGGTTTTTTCTACTATTTAATCTTTGAAATTGAATAAAAATTTCATAACAGTATAACAAAGGTTTTCAATAAAAATGAATAATAGCGTGCATATATGGATTAGGCGGCTAAATCATAATCGACCCAATAATAGAGGATTATTGGGTTAAAAGCCCAGAACAAACATATGAAGGAGAAAATGTAAATTATGAGTCAGTCTACTCGGCCCACAATTAGAAAGGATTAGATTGGACCAACGTGAGTTGCGCATCTTAATGGACCCACTTTGGTGTGTAAAAAAGATGGGCCTGTGATCCAAAATTCCTCAATTGTAGAATTTTGTGATCCATATATGTTGTTCAAATGAAGCGTTTAAAACAAAAAGGAGCTACGTTATGTGTGACACTGCAGTTAAGTTATTAAATGGTCTGACCAGATAATAATCTTGTTAATTTCGTATGTTATATAATTCAAAGTTTTCAACTGTTAAGAATTTCATTTATGGGATTAGGGCCACCAGTTACATCTTATTATTGGACAAGAGTACCCCTAATACCACGTTCCTTGTCCGATTAATTTTTTAATTTTATTTCATTTGCATTTTATTAAATATATTATATATTACAAAGGTCAAATTTAAATATAGTTGGAGAAGAATAGTTATTGTACTGTATGTGTAAATTTTTCCATTATTATTTGAGGAATTATCATCACATCATTTACAGTAGTTGAGATTCTTTAACATTCTATCCTGATGTGATATGTACAATCAAATTTAATCTCTTCAATTCACAGTTTAACTACTTGATCCACGTAGTTACACTTTTTGTTTAATTTCGTACTAAAAAAATATCCTTTAATTCTTACATGCATATAGTCTTTAGCTTTTGTATTAAGGAAGATTTATTTAGAAATGTGTATAATTTATCAAAATTTAGATTTTTTTGGTGTACATGATTTTTTTTGTTTAATTTTTTATAATACTTGATCTCTCTTTAGAGCAATCAATTATTGAACTTTAGGGTGTCAAACTAGTTCATAGACTAATATGATGGTGAAAAGGGAAGAAAAAAAAGGTATGTAGAAAAAAGTATTTGGATGTAAGAAAAATATATTACTATTTAAATTTTAGTTCTATTATATTAAATAATTATTTTATTATAATGAATAAAAACATAAAATTTTAAAAAAACGAAGAAATAATGGAGTATGTTTTCCACGTGATAATTATATTGTAATTACAACATAATCAATTAAATTAAAATACATAATTGATAATTAATACATTTTCACTCAAATCTTTGTATATATAAAAAAATGGACAAAAGTTTTATTTTATTTATTTTTTAAAATATTTGTCTCGTTTTTTATGCTTCCCATCCCTTTCTCGTTGATCACTTTCTCCACTTTCCATCCACATATTCAAACAAGAGAAAAAAAAACACTTCTACTTACAAAATTTTATTTTAGATTAAACGTATTTGTTTTTTATGTATATATATTTGAAAGATATATTATTATTTTTTTGTAAAAAAGAATGAATTGATTAAAAAGAATTGGGTTACGGTGACCAATGTTGATGCAAAGGGAGAAAGAAATAGAGCGTGTATAGGTTTGAATCCAAGGCTACATGCAAACAATTAAAGCAGAAGAGCAATGAGAAGGATCCATCACTCACAAGACTCAAAACTGAAAACAGCAGAACTGAAACACTCGCCCTTTCTCACCCTCTTCACATCACATCATGGCTTCACCTATCAAAGCCACTCCAATAACAATACCCACCAATATTCCCTTCGCACCAAACTTCAAACTCATGGAACCGGCAGAGGAAGCTTCAGCGGGCAAGTCCTTGTTGTCACCATCATCACTATCATCACCGGCGGTACCTTCACCGGCCTTCGTTTTATCAGTCTTCGGCGATGCACCTTTAGCCTTGGACGGCGCCGGCGCCGGAGCCTCACTTGGAAGCACCAGGTCGAGAGGGAGAAGCACCTTGTCGACCTGGTATATGGCAAGCTTGTTGTCCGTGTAAACGGTTCCGGTAACGGAGGCGTTGACGGCGCCGGTGGCCATGCTGACCTGGCTGCCGCCGAAGGTGGTGACGTTGAGCTGCAACCGTTTGGGGTCGTCGCCGGCCTGAGTCTGAACGGGGTTGGTGAGGGTGTCGAAGTTTGAGATCGAAATGAAGGAAGAGAGTGTGTGGAATTGTAAGAGTTCTACTTTTTGCCTGTCGCTAAGAGAGTTGAGGAACCCAGCTTTGAGTTTAGAGAAGGCACCGTCTTCTGGGGCGAAGAGAGTTAACCCTCCTGAGCCTGAGGTTAGAAGCTGTGAGTTGAGTTGGTTGATGAGTTGCGTGGTTTTGAGGAGCCTAACAAGGACGGAGAATCGCTTGGCTTTTCGGAGGATTTGGACTATGTCAATGGAAGATGCTTTTGGGACAGTGGGAGTGGGGGCTCCACTTGGCGTCACGGGAACTAAGGGTACTGTGTTGAATCCAGGGGCTGGAGCAGTGGCTGGTGGAGAGGGTGGTGATGGTTGTGGTGGAGATGGGGGTGATGAAACTGGGGCTTGAACCGGTGACAGTTGAGCTGAAATGGTATGGAAGAAGGAAAGTGTTATAATTAGTAAAATGGAGGCTGAGAAGAGAGTTTGTTGTGTCTTCATTTTAGGGCACTTTGAGGCTGCTGCTGCTACTTGGTAGTGTAGTATTGTGATGAAAGAGGGGGTAAGAGGTTGGGTTTTATTTTGGGTATAGATAGGTGTGTAGGAATAAAGAAAAGGTGAGTTGCATCTTTCTTATAGCTATCATGGAAATGGAAAGGTGGTGCATCTTGTTTGATGAGTTGTGTGAGGCAGAAGAGAGTAGGAGGCCAAAGTGCATAGTTGCAATCAATTTGTCCCTGAAAATGCAGTTGCTGGAAAAGGGGCTGTTATGGTGTGTGATCTGTTTAGAGGTTGAGTTATAACATCATGATGAATCAGGAAGAAAAGGAAATCAAATTATTAGCCCCCTAAGATAAAAGGACTGGGGAGCTAAGAATCACACTTCAAACTTTAAACCTAACCATACTTTTATATTCTAGGGACGGTTTTTTTTTACTATGATACTTATTTTTTTTGTTTTTACTAAAATGGAGTCTGTTTAAAAAAAAATACAAATTTAGGCAAGTCGTGCCTAATTGGACGACTTCATATGCAGAAGTCGTCCCAATTAGGTACGACTTCTGCCATGTCATACTAAAGTCGTGCTAACTTGGTACGACTTCTGCCCTGTTATATTGAAGTCGTGCCAACTTGACACGACTTCTGTCCTGTCATACTGAAGTCGTGCCAACTTGACACGACTTCTGCCCTGTCATACTGAAGTCGTGTCAATTTGGCACGACTTCTACCACGTCATAATTTTTTCTTTTATTTTTAATTCTATTGTTTATATATTGGGTAGTAAATTATGTAATGTTAAAAATTAATTTATTCTCATCATTACGTGTTTTGTAAAATCATTACTTCTCAAGCTATTTATTTTGTAAATT
The DNA here is from genome assembly GCF_000499845.2 of Phaseolus vulgaris. Taxonomy (NCBI): domain Eukaryota; kingdom Viridiplantae; phylum Streptophyta; class Magnoliopsida; order Fabales; family Fabaceae; genus Phaseolus; species Phaseolus vulgaris. The sequence goes on from NC_023754.2 coordinate 27,515,081, forward strand.
CACAACAATAATTCTCTATTTATTTTTCAAATATAATAATTTTTCATTTATCTATTTATTTCCAAATTCAATAACAATTTTCTTCATTTTTTAATTAATCAAATAATCAAGTTATTGTATTACATTATCCTCAAACATGATCCATACACGATTATCCAATTTTTTGTTCCTTAAAACTAACACTCTTAAAAAATTATGTATCAATTAATTTTAACATTACATAACTTACTATCCAATATATAAACAATAAAATTAAAAGAAAAATATGACGTGACAGAAGTCGTGCCAACTTGGCACGACTTCTGTATGACAAGGCAAAAGTCATGCCAAGTTGGCACGACTTCAGTATGACAGGGCAGAAGTCGTGCCAAGTTGGCACAACTTCAGTATAACATGACAGAAGTTGTGCCTAGTTCGAACGATTTCTACATATGAAGTCGTGCCGAATTGGCACGACTTGCCTAAATTTGTAAATTTTTTTACCCATTTTGATAAAAACAAAAAAAAAATAACGCCATCATGGTCAAAAAAACCTCTGGGGACACTAATATAGAGTGATCATATATCCAAAACTATGCACCACATTATAACTATTTTTTTTTCTGAAATAAACAATTTTAAAATTTTCACTAATATATACTATTTCTTTCCTATTTCACGACCTTGCTTTTTGTACCCCATCTCCACCGTTTTTACACTTCATGATATGAAGATTTTACTGTTTCATTGGGCCGAATGCAGCCTCAACATTAGTTATAGCAGTTTCTCTCAGGTAGGCTTTGTTTTCGGTTCTCTATCACAGCAACATTTTAAGAAAGAAAAAGAAATGGAGGATATGGTCCCTATCAATAAAAACTCGTACCATAAAAAAAAAAAAAACTTTAAAAGGTGAGGAAAGTTATGTTTGGATTATCGTTAAATATCCGTTAAATTGTGCTAAACGTATTTTTAGAAAAAATATTCTTTGTCTTTTACTTCCAACTTACTTTTGAAAAGGTACAAACGATACTTAAACACGCACAAAATAAAATGAAAAGGAAGTTTCTTTTCAATTGATATTACATTTAAAATAAAAATTACAGAAAAAAAGTTATCCCACTTTAATCATATACGAAATGAATTTTGGAAAAAAAAAACTAAGGCAGATAGACTAATCTGTGCCAAGACTGTTTAATTTCTTAGATCTTGTGTATTTTAAAGTTAGAAAATAAACTATAATATTTTTTAATGAAAAAATTAGCTTTTAAAAAAAAATAAAAGTGTTGGATTCTTAGAATAGAAATATCACGGTGATTCAGTACTAATAAGTCAAAATCTATATAAAAAAAACCCCTCTAACCTAAAATCTTAAGTGAATGATTTTTATTTTTTTTTATATATTACTTATGTAACATATCTTTACTTAACGTGTAACTCCCAACCCATACATGAATTATCTTGTTCAAGTAGAAAACTTTACCACACATTACAAACTTCTCATCCAATCTAAATATTTTACTCATAAATTCCTTATTCCTATAATATTTTCAACAAATGACACCAATCGTTAAGTATTTTCAAAGGAAATAATGAAGAGATTTAATACCAAAGAATCAGGAGTAAAATCTATATAAAAAATTATAATATCATCTTTAACCCAAAAACTTTAAGATAATATATTTTCGAGTTTTTTCTTCTTAAATGTTAGCCATTTTGCTCACTATATCAAATTTATTGATTTAATCAGATGAACTGAAGTCAATAAAGCTTTAAATTTAATCCTTTTGAAAATTAGATTTCATTGGAATTAGTATCAAACAAACCATGAAAAAATAGGTTAAAAATTTCAACTAATTAATGAAAAACCATGTATTCTTTTTGTTGTATGTAGTTTTTTTGGAAACCTATAGTTATTAATAATTAAACTACTTCATTGTATCTGCATTTATAGGGTTCATCACAACCTCCGTTAAATAAAAACCCAAACACCCACAATTAATATTGCAAAGAAAGCACATCAACCAAGATTTGAACCCAAATCCTTCCTTGGAAGGATTAACCACTAGACCAAAGAAGTTCTTTGGTCATATTATCATTTTTATTTTACTTATTATTATTAACATAATTTATACATATTAATATTATATTAACATTATTATTAATATTATTATTATAATTAATATTATATTCATATTATTAATATTATTAATATTATTAATATTATTAATATTATTAATATTATTAATATTATTAATATTATTAATATTATTACTATTATTATTATTAATATTATTATAAATATTATTATAAATATTATTAATATTATTATTAATATTAGTATAAATATTATTATAAATATTATTATTAATATTATTATAAATATTATTATTAATATTATTATAAATATTATTATTAATATTATTATAAATATTATTAATATTATTATAAATATTATTATTAATATTATTATAAATATTATTATTAATATTATTATAAATATTATTATTAATATTATTATAAATATTATTATTAATATTAATATAAATATTATTATTAATATTAATATAAATATTATTATTAATATTATTATTAATATTATTAATAATATTATTATTAATATTATTATTAATATTATTATAAATATTATTATTAATATTATTATAAATATTATTATTAATATTATTATAAATATTATTATAAATATTATTATAAATATTATTATAAATATTATTATTAATATTATTATAATGAATAGTTTCCAGTGTATGATTCTTCAAAATTTGATACTGCAAATGTAACCAAAAAATAAATTATGATGATGTATATATGTGATAAGTTAATGTCACTTCACACACAACTTATTTTTACTTATTGAAATTCATAAAAACAATCTTTAAGAATTGAATAATAATTTCAATTAATGAAGTGCCTTCTAACTTCAATTAATGAATCAACCTCTAAGACCTAAGTTCAAAGCATATTTAAATATGTATACCAGTTTAGGCTAAACTCACTAAAAAATTTAATTATATCTATTTATTAAGAATTGAGAAAATATATTTTATTGATGTTTTACAATAAATTTTTGACACTTAAAAAAAATTAAAAAACTCTATTATTTTGATGAGATTTTAGAATAAATATTTAGAATTTAACGAAGGTTTTAAAATAAACCTTTGAAAATTAACGAAGGTTAAAAAAATCTTTGTTATTTTATGGAGGTTTTAAAATAAACCTTTGTAAATTAACAAAGGTTAAAAAAACCTTCGTTATTTTGTGGAGGTTTTAAAATAAACCTTTGAAAATTAACGAAGGTTAAAAAAACCTTCGTTATTTTGCGGAGGTTTTAAAATAAACCTTTGGAAATTAATAAAGGTTAAAAAAACCTCTGTTATTTTACTGAGGTTTTAGAATAAACCTTTGGAATTTAGCTAAGGTTAAAAAACCTCCGTTATTTTGTTGAGGTTTTAGAAAAAACCTCCATTAATTAAATCAATTCCTAAGGTTATATTAACCTCCACTAAATAACCTCTATTAAAACCTTTTTTTCTTGTAGTGTACCTATTCATAAAGAATTCTAAGAATAGACAAGGTGGAAGCCTATTATACCAAAGAAAAGATTCTCTATGAAAAAATCCTAAATTAGCCAACTTATCAGCACACGCATTTCCTTCACGAAAAATATGAGTAACTGTAAACCTAATTTTCCCACAGTAATTAAGACAAGCATTCCATCGATTACAAAGCATCCAAGGAACATTTGTCCTAGCAGTAAACGCAGCACAAACCAAAGCAGAATCACATTCCAGCCAGACATTAGTAAGCCTCATCTTTTGAGCTTCCTCCATAGCATGTATAACCTCATAAAACTCAGCAACCAGAGCAGTCTGAACTTCAAGAAACGCAGAAAAAGCTCCAATAAATTCCCCCATACTCCCACGAAAAATACCTCCGCAAGTAGCAAGACCAAGATATCCCTTAGCAGCCCCATCAGTGTTAATTTTTACCCAGCTTGGTGAAGGAAACTCCCATATAACAGGAAGAGGACGTAGAACTTTACCAGTACGAGTGTTAATACCAAAAAACTTTAGCACATTGAAATCAAACATATCATTCTTCATTGAAGCTTTAGACGAATTACCCACTAGACAAGTTAAGTCTTTAATAACCAAAATAGCCCTAGAAACCTCAATCTTATCCTGAAAACAAACATAATTCCTCATACGCCATATCATCCAAATAGAAAAAGTTATCACAACTAGCTTAATTAATTTAACCAACGGACTACCATCACTCTTAATAAAAGAAAGAAGATCATCCTTATTAGAGAAATGATAAGTAGGAAAAATGTGTTGAACCCAACTCCAAATACGCAAAGCATTAGCACATTCAAAAAATAAATGTTGAATAGATTCCTCGTGTTTTTCACAAAGCGTACACATAGAACAAATATGTAAACCTTTATTTTGAATATGCTGATATGTAGGAAGCCGCCCATGAAAAACTTTCCAAAGGACAAGAGTTTTGGAAGGCGGAATATATGAAGACCAAATAAATTTACCCCAACCACAGGAAACCCCTGGATCCAAGAAAGAAGTCCTCGCTGATTTAAGAGTGAGACGACCAGACTCATCTAGAATCCAATTAGGAATATCCTGTACCGCCCTAACCATGATATGACTAAAAAGATGAGGCATCTGCTGTAAAGACAATGGAATATTCCAATCACCACCTGTCCAAAACTGAGAGACTGTATCCGGAATACTAGCACCATTAGATAATCCTGCAATATTTGCTAAAGAAGTGGTAGCACACCATTTATCATTCTAAAAATTAATAAGAGAACCTGTACCAACAGTCCAAGAAGTATAATCAAGTATAGTAGAATAAAACTGCTTAATTCCAAGTCAAAGAGATGACGATCTATAAACCATTCGAAACTCATATTTTGATTTAAGAACCCTAGCTTTCAAGAGCAAAGACCAAGGCTTGTTGCTATAAGCAAAGTTCCAAGCAAGCTTAAGAAGATATGCATTATTTTTATGGTGAAGGTTAATAATTTTCAAACCTCCATTCTCAAGGGGAGAACAAATCGTATCCCAATTAACAGTTTGTTATTACTTATATTTATATTAATTTTTAATTAAATATGTTTAAAACAATTATAAATCAAATGTAATATTATTGAAGAACTTAATATTTTAAGAATGTGATTCTTAACTAAAGAAATTGAAGTTATTAATTTAATTATAAAAGAAACTAAACATCTCTATATAAAAAATAAAATAAAATGTATACATTGTTTTTATATTATTTCTCTCACACAGTTTTCTTATATATCACTCTTTTAGAATCTCAAAATTAAGATTTTGGAGACATTAAGATGTTTTTATATTATTTCTCTCTCACACTTTTCTTATATATCACTCTTTTGCCTTAAAAAAAAGTAACCGTCCATAAATCCACATTTCACCATCTCCCTCCACTCTTCCCTAATAAAAGGTACCAATCTCTCCACTTTCCTGCCAGTTAGGTGAGAACACATAAAATAAATTTTTTAAATAAAAAATATGCTTATTTAATAAAGAAGAATATCAGTTTAAAACATAACAAAAAATAAAATTAACGTACCAATCTCTCCATTAAGTGAGAACAAATAAAATATTTTACTTCCAAGATACTAAAAAAAAAGTGGATCTTTAATAATAAAATATTTTCATCTATAACATCAAAATATATTAATTTTTCAAAATAATATTAATTATTTATTTTAAAACATTAATAATCGATACCTTTTTAACACTACCTTAATAATCAACACCCTTTTCTATAAAATCTCAAACTAACAGCGAATAAAAAAAAATTAAAAAAACAAATCATAAACTTGTATCTATTGATTTTTTTTGTTAAATTCTTTTTGTTTTAAAAAAATTAAAATCTACTAACCGTTTCTGTTATTATACAACAATTAAATATACACAATTTTTATATTACAGAAATATTGAACAAAAACAATTTAAAAAATGAATGATTCCATTATAACTCAGATCAACTCAAAGATAATGATATTTTTAAAAAAAGTTGGTATAGTTAGTGGAGAGGGGAGAGACGTAAATAATAAATTATTATAAAAGAACGAACAAAAAAAAGATAAAAAAGAGAAGAGGGAAGAGAGACGTAAATAATAAATTATTATAGAAGAACCAACAGAAAGAAAAAAAAATATAGAAAGGGAAGAGAAGAGGGAACACCTTTCAACATAAAAATAACTACAACTATTCATTATTTAAAATAAATTACTAATCCTAATCAATTCAAGAAAGTCATTAGAAAAGGGTTACCTCCATATGGTCTATATGGTACCCAAAGACTATATCCTACAAATGAGGCAGAGTTATTCCAAATGACTATACACAGGCGCTCTCGCGCCTCTACCCGCTAGTATTATTAAAGTAAGTTATTAAGTGAGTATTTTTATTTTTGGAGGAGTTAAAACTATCATTTTCCTACATTAATTTAAACATGTATGTCATTTAACCGTTTACTCTAATTATAGCAAACTTTCAACTAAACTCGAAGTTTCTATTTAAACATTTATTTATTTTTCCCAATAAGTTTTATTAACATAATTGAGACATTTTATTACATGCTACCCCTGCAATCGAATCCTGAGGTCACTATTTTCTCTCTCGTTGCTTTTACACGAAAGAAAGAATAAGGGTCTAATTTCTTTTACGTATTTAAAAAAATATTATTTATAATATTATCTTTCATTTCCTTTTACACTGAGATCTCTATCTTTTAATTAAGTTCGTGTCATTTATTTTTTTTATTAAATATTAATGGATTACTATCTTATCTGTCATTTCACCTATTAAATAAATATAATGTTTTATGTATAAATTATCATTAATGTAAAACATAGTCACCATCACGTTTTATATGTAAAAAATAAAAAATATTTATTGTTTTACATTAAGTACAATATTCTTTTACATTAACTATAAAACTAATATTTTTTTCTAACAGATATAGATAACTAAGTAAGACGAAGGAAGAAGATAAAAATCACGTCACTCCAAATAATAAAAAGATTAAATAGTAAAAACTCACTTAAAAATATTAAATACTTAATAGAAAATAATATATTTAGGAGAGACCGAATAAAAATACAAATTTAAAAAAAATTCAAACTTAACTAAATTTTAATTTAATTACATTGAAATCACAGTAAAATTTGAAATGAGATCCATGAAATTTGTAGCGAAAGTGGTGTAGTCGCTTAAGTAAAATGAAAAAATTTCTAAAGTCCTGAGAAAACATTGGAAAATCATAACTACATCCCTTAAAGAGTATTTGTAGGTTCAATTAAAGGTTTGAGTTTCACTCTGAGTGGTGTGTAGGATGAAGTTTATGTCAGGTTTTCTCAGAAGCTGTTTTATTTCTTAGATATTTCAAAGATATTATGCAGTTAAACACCTTTTGAATCACCTTTAAAATGATTATTGTTTATATATATTTTTTTATGATTGATAAAAAAACTCTATAGTCTTTTTTCTCATTAACAAGAACCAGACGTTTGCAATTAAAAGGCATAATGAAAAGGTTAATGCTTTCATTTCTGTTTTCTTACAAATAAATTATGTTTTATTGTGTGAAGTAATTATAAAAGAAAATAAGGCAAGGTAGCTCTCAAAAAGCATGAAAAAAATACACATGAGAAAAAGCCTACAAGGGCTATTCCTTAAACGGGGATTGTTACTGCAGCGACTAAAGCAACACCGAGGAACACCGAAATTGTTCCATGAAAGCTGATTAAGTTGATGGTATTGGCACCTGAAGTGGCCCTGTTTGTCTTTCCCTGATCACCATCTTCTGCAGATGCGTTATCCTTATCAGATTTAGGCGCATTTAAATTTGCCAAAGTGGGAGCAGGAGCTGGAGGCTTAGGCTTTGAGAAATCCAAAGGGACAAGAACCTTCTCCACCTGATAAATGGCAAGTGTCTTATCACTGTACACAATGCCTGTGAGAGTGGCATTCACCACCCCAGTCGAAATATTCACACTATTCCCATATGCAGTCACATTTATTTGATACCCATTGGGTTTATCACTGGCCAGTGTCATCACTGGGTTGCTAAGGGAATCAAAATTAGAGCTTGAGACGTAAAACGGAAGAACGTGAAACTGTATCAATGCTTTCTGTTGGCGATCATCCAGAGAGTTGAAGTAACCTGCTTTGAGTTCTGAGTAGGCACCATCATCAGGTGCAAGAAAGGTTAAGCCTCCTCCTGATTTTGTAGTGACCAACTCTGCATTTACTTGGTTGATAATTTGTGTTGTTTTGAGCAAGCGGATTAGCGTGTTGAATGATTTTGCCTTCCTTAGAATCTTGATGATGTCTTGATTAGAAGAAGAATCAGTCATGGGTGATTGGGGTAATGAAGGGACCAATGGTTTTGCAGGAGCTGGAGCAGGTGTGGCAGGGACAGGTTTGGCTGGGGGTTTAGGTGCTTCAGCAGGTGACTGGGCTAAAGTGGGGGTAGAAAATGTGAAAACCAAAAGTACTAGATGGAAATAGAAGATGAATTGCTTCATCATCTTTTTGGCAATTAAAGATTCTAGATTGATTGGTTGCTTTTGGAAATGTGCAAATTTGCGATTAACAGGTTATTGTTATTATATTACAGTGATTGTTTGTTGTGTGAAATTTTTAATGGAACATGCTGGTTTTATAGACGATGCTATAATTGATTGGTTGTTAAATTAATATGCAGTTATGAAAATAAGCTATAGTGCTCGGAGATTAAGGTGGTATGTCAAGTCTGATAAGGTGACAGAAGGGGATTTCACTGTTGTTGCGGCTGCCTCTTGCTTAGAAGTGCAGAAAGAAAGCTTGGTCGTAAGAAGATAAAAAGGTATATTATACATTAATATTTCATACGGATAAGGAAATAAGAGAAAATGTAAGTTGGGAAACTAGATTTTTCCTTTTGAAATATATGATTATGCTTCCTTCCTGAGAATCTTGAACCATTGTACTTATCAGTTTTTTCCTGTCCCCAAATGCTGAATTGTCAAGGGATTAGTTAATTTTATGTGTCAGATAACAGAACAATTTTGTTCCATTATTATGAGAAAAATAAAGTATGAAATGCTGAGGAGCATTTGGTAGAATGGTACCTCGAGACTACCAGATGTAATGTTGCAATCCTTATAATAATGTTCAACCTGCTCTACTCATCTTCAAGAATGACAAGGAACCTGAGCTACTCATCTTCAATCTTCATTCTTCAATAATAGTTTATTATAATTCAAATTAGATAAAAATGCGAGATAGTTCAAAGTCTTCTTTAGAAAGGATATGAATGTTTAGAATATGAAGATTATGTGAATACCAATTCTTTAGAGAGGAAATCCTCATCTTAAAAGAAAGATCTTGTAATGGAGAGAGTTTTTTTTTTCTCAAACGTGTCCATAAAGCTTTTAATAAGTTTGGATATAATGTAATACTTTTGAGATAATTATGTAGAGATTATGCAATTAAAAAAAGTTTGAAATTTTGATTTTACTTACACTGGAAAAAAATTATGATTTTGATTTTAACTTCTTTTGTTTCAGTACTTCTATAGCCACATTTACAAATATTAAAAAAATTAATAAAAAAAGGCTTCTAATATAATTTAGTAACATTTTATTAAATGTTTAATAATTTTTAATAAATTATTTTCACATATTAATAAAAACATTTTGCTAAAAATTTGCATTGACACTTTTTTTTTTCAATTCCAAAAGTCATACATATTTAGTATAATAATTAAATATAATACTCAGGAATGTTAGTAACAGTTATAATCAAATAATCATTAAAATTATTATTAATTTTTTAGTAACATTTCTATAAATAATTTTATTAATGTTTAAAAATATTATAAAAAGTTATTAGTACATATACTTTAATAAAATGTTACGAATATTTTTCTTATTTTAGTAATTTTTTTAATAATACCTTATATAATATATATAATATATGATGATTGTGAATTTTCATAAAAATAAAAAGAACACTATTTATTTATTAGAATGACTAGGATTCTTCAAATTTCAAATGTCTACCCTCAACAAACAAATAATACAAAGAAAACAATTACAAGTGTAGTTGAAATGTAAAACAGTCTTAAAACAAGAAAGGTCGTGCAAATTTTTCATCTTATTATCTTCCTAAACTCTTGGGCACAATCTCATATTTTAGTTCATTGAATCACATTCAAGCATTTTTCTCTAAGAAAGTGAGGAAGAGACGAATTATCTCGTGGATTGGCCATAATATTGGTGCCCACTTCGGTGGAGCATCCTCCAAATAATCTAGCACCGAGTGTAAGATGCCAATCCATCGGTTATAATCAAGTGTAAGATGTACAACCAATACCACTAAACCAAGTGCAAAAATGAAATAGAGGATCCAACTGGATAAGAATTCAAAGATCAATACGCAACCGGAAACTAGAGCAGTAAACATGAGTGCAAGTGAGCCGAAAAGTGACACATTCCCAAATACCAACTTTGTTTGCTGCAACCGGACAGACTCTTCTTTTGGTGTTGTCCAAGATTGAGGGAGAATAACCGAAGCGTAGAAGAACATAGACGAAACACAACAACATGTTCCAAATGCAAGCGATAGAAAGAAAAATGTATACCATATCTTCCTTGAAAAAAAAGGAGTACGTGTACCATCAATATTCTGAACAGGAACGGTCATACCTGCGGTGATCCCTAGGGTGATGACAAGAGTTGCTACCACTAACAATGTATTTGCCTTAGCTTGCAATCCTGAAATTGATTCTTTGTGCAACTCTTCATGTCTCTTATAGAATAATTCTTTAGGAGTCAAACCTTCCTTGTTTCTCATAGTTTTCATTGCAGATGGAACTATATTCTCCACATTCTGTGTTTGGTTAAAAGTGAAGACTATTAGTGTAATGAGGAAGATAAAGAACATAAGTACGTAGCGAAGTAATTATAAAAAAAGTATTATAAATGCATTGAGGAACGTGTAAAAAAGAGAATAAGTAAAGAGGAAAAACATTATTGTTACAAAGAAATGCTAATCGTGTAGATATATACGTACCTGAAACCATTTCTCCTCACTGTTCATTAGAACGTGGTGTGTTGATAATTTGGATTGTTTTTCAGCTTGTTTCATCTCTCCAGCTAAGTGAAGAACATTGTTACCCTTAGAATCAACCAGTTTTGTCATAACTTTCTCTACATCCTTTTCTAATATTAGTCTGTATATATATTTTTGTCGATGTAGAATAGCTATGTGAAGTAAGCTTTGTTTGCGGGAATTCACTTCAAATAGCATATCAGGATAGTCCTCTAAAAGAAGTGTTAAAATATTAGTGTTTCCTGATTTTGCTGCATTGAACATTGCTTTTGACAGTTGTGCACTGATAGTATCTTTCTCCTTTTCCATTTCATTACACACCTTTTCCATTCCATTACACACCGAACCTACACTATCTTGATCGCGAACATTATCCTTGTAAAGGTCTGCCATTGAGTTTAAATTATTAGTCATATTCACTTATACAATATTTAGTCAAATAAAGTCATTACTACACATTAGTCCATCTTAATTAATATCTAGATAGTAATTCATGAGATCACAGTTGAGTTGAGTTGGATTTATGAAGGAATATGTTTGACTATATTACACATATAATGAAAAGTAAATAAATAAGTAGGTTTCGCACTAAATACTTTTTTTTTATATATTTTCTTCTAATATAAGTATGTAGTTATTTTAAGATTTGTTTCTTCTAAGATATCATCGGGACATTCAAATGTAAAATATGTATGGCTATAGAACTATTAATTCATATTTAAAGATGATAATATAATCTTCAATCATTTTGAATTACATGCTTTTTTGGACTCGAAACAAAAACTACATGCTTTGGTTTGGTTGACTTACAAGATCCAACAAAGGTGCTCGAAGGTGAGAACTGATTGGGAGCCACATTGGTAGGTAAAATGAGGGGATTATAGTCAAAGCACAATGTGATACAACTAAGTCTATCATATAATGTGTTATGAAAAGTTATGAGTGAGAAGACTCCAATGAAAGGTATAGGAAGAGTAGTTTTTAAAGAACTTATTTGAAAGTTGGAAGAATATAAATTTTCATTGTAATTGGACAAAACATAGCTAGTAAGTAAATATATCGATATTAACCACAATTGGTTTGAAGAATCACACTAGATATTGTCCGATTGACTAGTGTTCTAACTCAAGATTGTTTATGGAATTTAAAGTAATATTTTATTCACATAAACAAACTTAAATAAATTTTTGGATTCCCCTTTCTTCTTCAATTTTCTTATTTATAGATACTTGTATCTCTTCTTCCGAGAATTTCTCAATTTTTATCAATTAACTGAATTCGATTGTTGATCAAAACTGTTTTTTTTCTCTTTTTTCGTTATTTATAGTGTGTTAAAACAGAAAAAAAAAATTGTATTTTCGCTTTTTAAGGCATAGTTCTCTAAATCATGAATCTCCATAATACAGAATAGGGGCACAACTAGTAAAATATTGTTATTTGAAGTTATGATAATAGACTAGATGGTATATATTTCTAGGACAGCAAATGGATACAAATTGTAGTGAAAAAAAAGTAAGTTCTTTTACACTTTGCATTTTTATACATAAAAAAAATAAAAAAAGTTATTTTTCTCTCTTTACTTTCTTTTACCAAACTATGTAAGGGGTGATCGACTTTCGCAAATGTTCACTTTGACATAATTAAAGGCTTGGTCCTGAGTAACATTTAAAACTGTTTCTGCTAGTTTTACTTACTCTGAGTGGTGCATTATATGTTTTCAATTAAGTGAGCTTTTATAAGAGGTACATCTTCGATTGGGTTGTTTGTTGTTCTTTGTTTTAGAAAGTTAGGTTGTTTAGAAGGAACTTATATATTATGCTCTATATATGGGTTGGACCACCCCTAAAGTGGTTTATATTTAGGGTTTAGGGTTCATATTTATTTATTTGTTTCTTGTGATAAAAAAAATAGATAAGGGGTGTTGTTTATAAAGTATAATTTTACTGCTATGATAAAGTAAGTGATCTGTTAAAAAAAAATAATGGTTGATATTTTAACACATTTATGATAAAGTTATACAAGTTTACAACATTAACTAATTTTGATTAATAACAGATAAATAGGTTGTTTGCTTTAGAATTAGACTCAGAAGCTAACACTTTGGAATTAGAAAAACAAAGTGTTTAAGGATTGTGAGAACTCACATTGATCATGCCTTTCCCAAGCTGTCAACCTCTCCTCGTCAACAAACTTTTTTGATATTCTCAATAATTTTGAGGTCACAGCTGTCATATGCCCAGAGTTAATTGAAGAACACATGCGTAAGAAAAAAATGGCATCATAACATACTACTGTTAAATATGCGAAAGAAATGTGCATCAGCTTACAGTCAATATTGTTGTTGATGGTGAAGAAAAGTAGCTTCTTAATGTCTGGGAAGGATAGCTTTTGTTTTAATAATTCTTCTGAAGTCTTTTTAAATAAGAATTCTATCATTTGAACGTGGCCAGCAGAAGAGGCTAATTGCATTGGAAGCATATCGTTTTGGTCTCTAATCCATAGCAAATTTTCATTCTTGAGAAGCAGTTCAGCAATTTTCACATTTCCAGTTTTCGCTGCCAAACTAAAGGCCTTTTCCATATCTTCTTGCTTCATATGTTTCACCAACTCTTCTACAAAAGCAGTTTTTTCCATTCTCATTGCAACGTGTAGGGCTGTTGTTCCAAAATCGTTTAATGGAATTCGCCACCAATAAGGATGAATGTCAGAATCACAGGATGAAGCCTTACTCAAATCTCCTGAAGCTGCTGCTGTATATATTTTCCTTTTTTGCGTTTCTGCATCTCATGCATTTTATAATCAAATTTATTTGACAACTTTGGCATTTTTTGGTTTCAGTTCACAACAAACACACACACACATATATATATATATATGTGTGTGTGTGTGTTTTTCATTCATATATGTCGTAACGTTATTTAGTAAGTTTTGTGTAATCGTTAATATGATAAAGAGCCTTTGTTCACTATAATTTTCCAATGTTTTTAAAATAAGGTGATGAAAATGTGTTAAATATTAATTTAGTCAGATACAGTTTTGGATGGTGATACATTTCAATATATGTATAGGTTCGAATAGAATTAACATTACTCAAATTTAGATTATTTCAAAACATTCACCAGTAGATAAAATTCATGCCGCTTGCTCTTTCGTCTAACAATAGGATACACTTTGATAGCAATTATAAAAAATTGAGAATTAATTATAAAAATTATAAGGAAGTATAAAATACTCATACAACAAATTATAAATTAATGAGAATTTACTCATTTGATCAGAGAGGAGAAGTTATACATCGGATACAGTTTCATTCTTTTAATAGCTTAAATTAGATTCTTACTTCCGAATATTTATACGGTTGCCTTATATATATATATATATATATATATATATATATATATATAAAAGTAAAAATTAAAATTATAAAATTTACTTGTAAAAAGCTCAAATTAGCTAAGAAAAGAAAATTAAAAATACTAAAAAAATCATAAATAAAATTGATGTAGAAGATCAAATCAACATACCAATTTCTGCATTTCATATAGCTGCTAATATATGGTTTTTCCAAACATAACTAAAGAAATTTCATCTACAACTGTAAGTTAGTTTTTTTAGCTATAAGTTATGAAACTGATAGTCATTTCTTCTTGCACCACTTCTAGTCTATCAAACAAATTTGATTATACTAATTGGTCGGAATTAAACATTAATATATATTATTTTTATCGATTTGAAAAGTTGATCCAACATGTTTTTTAGTAAACCTATTCAAAGTTTCAGACTTAAATAAAATCAAAATATAAAAAGGTATCATAAGAGGATGAGCTACACAAATTAAAGCCTAAAATGTCCTTATCTCTCATGTTTTTTAATATCTTTATTGGATCTCAATTAAGTTGTCACCAAAACTTAAATAACTATCAAATGGAAGAACAACAAATAAAGAAATAAAGGAATTAAAAATCATACTGTTCAGTTCTGGTAGTGATCGTGAATCCTCTGTCCGATGGATAAGAATATCCAGCTCTTTACCATCTGTAGATGCATTTATCAAAGGATATATGTCACTATGATCTCTTAGATCAGAACCGAAACATACATAAAAAATCGTAAAAAAATAGCAAAGTGCAATGTTATTTATACAACTTCGAACCGAAATTTAGAAAGTAAATACCGTTTATAGTTGAGTTTATGGTTATACACAATACTAAGGAAAGTACAAAACTTAAACAGTGCAGGTATGCATTAATGTACAGAAGTTAGAATTGAAAATATTATAACAACGTGATTTATAAGTTAGAAAGCATACTCTCAGGATTGGTAATTTCCGGCGTAATTTTCATCTTCTGATTCCGGCTACTGGGAAAGAGACAGAAGATAATTTTGCTTGCCAAAAATATTGGGGAAGGTTTAAAAGGTTCACTACAACATCGTACTTTCCCTTGGACTTCCATTATATACCTCCTTCACGTTGACTTTGAGCAAGAACTATACTTTCACATAAAAAATAATACATCACGACAACTATTTTAATAGGTTAACATTTTAAGTTAAAAATAAATTAAAATATTAATATTTTATAGATGTATTTTATTTTATGGGTGTGAAAGTATCAATCCTCGGACTTTGAATTCAACGGGTGTCATATACATATTCAGCCAGACTGTTCTGTTTCACGTTTTTACATCCACACAATATTCCCTGCGTCTTTATTTTTTTTTTTGGGTACAATCTTTAAACTAATTAAGGAACCAAGACACAGATAAACAAATATTAGCATTAATACTTTAATAATAATAATTGAGCGTGCTTTAAATGGTATAGCTTTAATAATCAAACAAAAATTGGTTTCATACATAGGCTATACTTGTTTGTAGATACATAGCATGTGGTGCCACTTTTTTTTATCCTTAAGTTTTGTTTCTTTATTCTTAGCATGCGCTATATGTAAGTGTAACTAAATTGAGAAACAATTTGAAATAGTTCTAATAATAATAATAAAAATTTACTGCAGCTCAACTATGATCGTGCTCATGATCTAGAATGAATGAAACGATAAAATATGAGCTAGAAAATCAAGGTACAGATTACTTTCACACTGCACAAATCTCAGTTCTTAAAATATAAATTTGGTTTTATTAAAAAGTTATAAATGATTAGATATAACGAGTGAAATCGTTGGTTTGAGCTGCATCATTGCGAATTTTTTATTAGAAGTTATAAACATTTAGATACGATCACCGAAAGCCATTGGATAACAAATTTTTCAGCATTATCATGATTATTATACACATATCTAAGTTCATATATAAATTTAGTATTATCTATAAAATATTATTTATATATTTAAATTTATAGGTAAATTCAGTTTTATTTTCAGAATATTACTTACATTATGCGTAAGTAAATTTTATATTATCCAAAAATTTTACTCATTAATTTATATTCAAAAGTAAATTCAATGTTATTATTAATTATTAGTATAAATATTTTTATTAAGAATATCAATAATCTTAATAATTTTAAAAATGTTAATAATTTTAATCATAATAATTATATATTATTATAATATAAATAATTATAAAATCATAATTAATATTCATAAATAATAACAATAATAAATAATAATTATAAATATTAATCATAACTAATAGATATCCATGCTATTAACATTATAAAATTAATAATATTAATATAATAATATTATTAATAATAATATTAATGATATTGATAATATGAATAATAATAATAATATAAATAATATTATTATAATAATTAATAATATTATTATTTTAAATAATAATAATAATATGAGTGATATTAAATATATAAATAATATTTATATTATTAATTATATTAATATTAATAATCATACTAATTAATATAATAATAATTATAATATAACAATAAAATTTAATTAGTGTAATAATTAAATTTTTTTAACCATTAAACTCAGACTAAAACCATAACTATATATACAGCCTGGACTATAAGATAATGCTTTTTGTTACTAGAATAACAACATAAAATTTTGTTTATATAATACATAGGTACACTGGTCTCTAGACAAGACCAAGGCGAACTTCCATCCCATGATAAATGTCCACCATGGAAATTTTGGTGATTGAAATGTGGCTTAAAATATTATCAATTGACAAAACAAACTAAATATAAAACAGATTCCGTAAAATTACTTATATATACCTACTTATGTCATCCTAGAAAGTGTGGATAAAGTCTGATTTTAAGTCCGAAAAATATCTATAACACAACACAACGTTTCAATACAGATTCTCATTTTGTCTGAATCAGCTTTAAGATCTTAAAATAGACTCTTCTTTGGATCCCCAAACCATGGAAGTCCAAGAAATCATACACTTTGAGTTAGAATTGTGAGTGAAATCTGAAAACATATGAACTCGGTCATCTTTAATGGGTTAGAATTGTGAGTAAAATCTGAAAACATATGAACTCGGTCATCTTTAATGGAGGAGTGACAGATGTGTTAGCTTCGGCGCAAGTAAATGTTTGATCTTGGATTTTTGCAAAGTCCTGATTAGTTTATTTTTCCTATCCTAATTGGGTTTTGGATCATTTGCCTTGTATACGGCTGATTTTATAAAGTTAGTTAGCGTTTGATTTTGTTGTTACTTAGTCTAGTTGATATGAGTGTCTTGATACTATTTTTTTTTTATTGTTTATAAGAAAAAAAATCTTACAATCATCAAAAAAGAAAAAAAAAAGACCAAAATGGCATGATTTTAAATAATTATTTATTTTGGCTTTGAGATAATAATTTTTACATTAGGAGTAAATTTTAATGTAATCTACATATACTACAGCAAAACAAAACACAACTTTATGTGTTGATAAAAAATACACACTCTTCAATTTAACCTACACTAGTGGACAATATTATTTAATTATTTTATTATAGTATCAGCCTAGTCAGTATTATATAAAAATTAAAAAAAATAACTCCAACATTAAAACGGACGTTTTAATTAAATGATGTAATCTTTTTAAAAATTTATAACATGTGTAATGAAAAATAGCATAAAACTAAAAAATAAAAAATAAAAAATAAAACAAAAACATTGAAGAAGTAGACTAAATTCATGTAAGAAAAATATACTTTTAATAGTAAGCAAATACATTGAGAGATTACACTACACCAAAAAGTAAAATTAGCTGCAAAAAAAAGTGAAGATGATGTTAGGAACCCTAAATAGTGTCCACTAAGCCTTAATTATTAAAAAAATAAAATAAAGCGTGGGTTATATCGATATAAACTAAAAAAAAGAAAAAAAAATTGTGTGGGTCAAACGGTCACAACTGGAACTATAAATAATAAATAATAATAAAAATTTAAAATTTTGTAGGTTAAGCCCACGTAAACGTAATATATATATTTTTAAATTAAATTTAAATATGTAATAAAATTATGAAGGTTAAGCCATGCTTGTTTAAAAATTGTGTGGCTACTCCATTGATTAAGCTCATGCTTCTTTAAATAAACAATATAAATATAATATAATTTTGTGTGGGCAACATGTAGGCTAATCCACGCTTGTTTGAAAATTATGTGGCCAACATGTAGGCTAAGCCTACGCTTCTTTAAACAAACAATATAAAATATAATTTTGTGTGGGGAGCATGTAGGCTAGGCCTACGGAAAAACACACCACTTGGGTCCTACTTTTGCGTACATTTATTATAGTTAATGTCTCTTTTTGACCCATGCTAATAAACATATTTTTTAGTGTTAAATCCAAAAGTGAAAAAATTAATTAAACACAAGAAGAAAAACAAAAGAATTTTTTGTAATGTATAATTCCCATTAAGACAATAAAAAATAATGATTAAATCCTCAAAATCCAATCAGATTCACATAAATTTTTATAATCTCTTAAAAATTTGAACTAGTTCACCATTTTCATTTAATTATTTTTCATTATTTATTTAAAAGATATAATTTAATTAAATGTAGTTATGTCAATGTATTTAAAGTTTTATAAAAATTATAATAAAAAAATAAAATGATAAAGTCCGTCAAATTAACACCAGTGCTAAGTAAAATAAAATTGATGAAGTTGATTTAGTCAATTTTAAGCATGATGAAAAAAAGATATTGTTACTTTGAAACTTAACTATATTAATTCTAATTCCCAATTAAAAAAATAATTGTAATTTCAAACTCAAATTCAATCATATTCAGTTCGAATTCTAAATTCAAATAAAATATTAATTGTAATTTCAAATCCAAATTCATTTATAAAACCAACTAGCGAATTGATTCTAAATGAAAACGTAGTTTGAATATAGATGTTCTTATATCAATTTCAGTTTTAATTTTAAATTTAAATCCAATATCATAATTCTAAATTCAAGTCATAATTTAGCATTAAACACACTCTATGGCTTGGTAATTGCATCTTAGTCAGAAATTTGTGGTGTAATTTTCATAACTCAGATTCCGGCTACTTGAAATAGAGGCAGCAGGTGAAAACAATCTTTATCATTGATAGTTTTGTTCGCGAAAATAATGTATTTGATGGACACAAAATTGAAAGAAAAGAAATTGGGGAAGGCTTAGAAGAGTCAATAGAACACGTGCTTGCATGTCTCAAATGGAGATGAGTCTTATCACTCAAAGACTGCCCAGTTCTTCAGCACGAACTTGCAGAACGGAGGAACATATAGATGTACGAGGAACATACAGATTTTTGAAATATGTTGTCTATATGCAGCATTTCATACGTGGTATGGCAATTTTTATGGTTGAGTAACAACTATTGTCTTTTTGGTTGTAAATGCTATTTGCGGGGCTTTGTAAGGTGGTTTGGAGGTGTCAGAAAGTTGATTTTTGGTGTGCATAATTATGCAGTTAGCGAATGATTTTTTATTGGAGGAAGGAGGATGTATGTGCATAAGCAGCATTTTTGGAGTTGTTAGAAGGAAGTTTAAGGAAGTTCCAAATATGAAATTTTGAGGGAGTTTACACCTATGTTGGAGGAGCAGGGCAATGTTGTTTTCTGTAATAGAAACTCTGGAAAAGGTGCTGACCGTGCACATACAAAGGGTGAGAAAGAGTTGGGTATAGGGTATGGGTTCTGCCATGCTGATCAAGGATGCATAGGGTGTACTCATGTAGCTGATAAAGACCCATCTGCATGTACATTTTTGTGTCCCAATGCAACTTTGTACGCAGCTTTTGGTTCAATTGTGTAGGCATAGTATGGATATGTAGTGTTATTATATTAGGCAGCAAGGTCAGGAATGTAACAATCTTTGGTTAGCTTCAGTGCTGTTTTGGTTTTGGTATATTGGTGCTATTATGGCAAGAATGCTATCTGAAATGAACTATTGTCTTTTTGGATATAGATCATATGCAAACTAGCAGATTAACATAAGAATATGAGTTTAGGGTTTATTGTTGATATCTTAGGGAGTGGATCAAAATCCACAAATGTGAAACAAACTTTTTAATTGTAATCTCTATTCTGTTATGAACTATTTGTAAAATATAGTAATCAGGATGCATGACTATGTAGAGAGTAGGTTGTATAAGAATTGAGATATTCCTGAAATATTTCTTTTATTTTTTAATTTAATTAATTATTTGCTAAAAAAATATGAGTTATGAGTTGTAACACTGGTAGTTGGAAGATTTTTTTATTATAAATATATTTATATTAAGAATAGATTTTAAATATAATTTATTTTTATAAAATAAGATTGATTCAGTTATATATTATGATATATTATTATTTTTAATCAACCTACTTATATATTATTAAATATTTTTATTTTTAATTGACTCAAAAATATTTTTAATCTATGTGGTATGTTCAATAATTAATTTATTCATTTTATTCATTGTATATATATAAAAAAGAGTGTTTGCATTTTGTAAACCTCATGATGAATTTGAATTCTACTGCCATGCCTCCAGGTCTCACATCTGTTATGTTACGCGCATTTACATCAATGCAATATTCCTTGCATCTTTAAATCAATTGTTTTTTTGTTATGTTTTGTTTCTTTATTCTTAATTAGCATGTGATGCATTTAAGTGTAATTAAATCAATAAATTATTTGAAATAGTTTTCATACTGACTAAAAAGAAATTTAAAATTACTATACAGTTCAATTATATGAGTATGCTCATTCGTCGATGTAATATGAATTAAAGAATCAAGATATAGTTTAATTTTAAACTGGTCAGATTTTATTAATTCAAATATGAAATTTATCTTATTAGAAGTTTATTAATAATTAGATATAATGACTGAAATTTGTTGGATTAAAATCTACCTTTGTTAACTCTTGATAAATATATACCAAATCCTACAATTAATAAAATGAAAAGTTCAATTATTGTTTGTTAATGGACTTGTCTTTAGTAATAAAATAGAAAGATCTAAAGGCATTGATGGATAAAAAAATTAAAAAGGTGAAGATAATTTTAAATTAAAAATATATCCAAAACTACCAACTTAAGATGATATTAGGTGATGATGATAAATATTTATTGAGTTGAATGTTATAAACTATCTTAATGTAATTTTTTTAATCGATATATTCACTAGTCCTAATTTCTTTCATACGAGATTTAAATTTTAATGTTAAAATTCTAATTCCTTAATTCGTTTCACACAAGATTTGCATGAACGATATTTACAATGATAAACATTTCTATCTTCAAGAAAAATATTTAAACGAAAATAATAAAGAAATTTTTTTGCATAAAAACAAAATTAAAAAATTCAATTGCTATGAGAAAACAAGTTACTATTACACATTTATCAGATTATTCTCTTTTTCTATACGAAGTATAAACAATTACATATAATTTTTTATAACTATTGAATCCAACTATTTATAGCTTTTGAATCAAACTGCTAAGGATGCAGTTGACAACATTTTTTTGAAATTTTCATTAATTTCTTTTATTCTGTTTAACTGGAAGGTTGAATCTACCTGTCGGAAAAGAAGGTAGTTTCAAGTTGGTTTTTTCGGATTCCGGTAGCGGTTCTCTATCACATTTGACATCAATGAATTTTTCAGCAATTTGGAGCAAAAGACGAAACTAAAGAATAAACTAGATTATTCTTTTTGAAACCCTTTATACAGATATAGTTGCAGCTGTGAATGTATTATAAATTGTTTTTTTTTACTTGAACTCGACTTTTTTTTTTTTTTTTAATGAAGATATTTTCGAAATACTTCAACTCGGATACAACAAACAAAACACATGTACACCTAAACCAATTTACTCTTATATAGTTTTTTTTGTCAACACTTAGCTGCATAATTATGCAGTAATTATTTCTGCAGCTATTGCAGAATTAATTCAGCAGTTATAGCAATTTGAAGAAGGTTTTGAAATGATGAGGCAACTCAAAAGTTGAGGTGGTTCAAATTAGTTTTGGGAATGTTGTTTAAGTAACATGATTTGAATTATGTATAAGGGTTGAGACACTCCTAAAGTATCATCTTTAATTAATTTATCAATGTTTTGCTGATAAAAAAAACGTAGCGTCTACCTTCACATCCTAAAAAACAAAAGAGACGACTGCACCTCCTATACCATAAAGGACCATTGTCTCCCTACCTCCTCTCAGCCGATAAACCATTACCTTTTATTATTATTAATAGATTTCATACATACCAGTGGTTCAAGACATTAATCTGAGTAGAAAAAATATGCTAAACTTACCTTCGCAGTTACTCATGACCAAATTTTAAGTTGTGACATGATAAATACGTCCATTTTTAAAGATCTTTTTATTCCTTTGTTTCCACAATTCTTCTAAAACTACTATCCACACACAAGATCAGATTTGATTGACAACTTCATTTTCCTTAATCATCCTAAATTGTGATAAATGCATTTTAGGATCCGGGTGAACCGCTGATGCCAAACCAACCCACTCATAGCACTTTTATTTTTTTAATTTTTTTTTCTGATGAAAAAAAGAATTGACCAGGACTAAAACCTAATGAGTTCCTTATCTTTCAAAGGCCTCTTTGCTTTTGAGCTACTAAATAGAATGGAGGGAAAAAGATTATCAGGGTTTGAGGCCAAGTTCTTGATTCTTGTTTTTTCTTTTTTCTTTTTGCATTATACACTTTTTCGATCACCTTAATTTATCAATAGTTACATTGTTTGATTGATGCACAATATGAAATAGATAAAAGAGTTGCCTTCATCACCTCTTCCTAATTAGATTAAAAAAAATATGCTGGTAAAGCATAAATGGTCATCTAGTGCTTGAAAGATAATGCTTTTCATTCACGATTTCAGGAGGCATATGTATTTGATCAAGGTGCGGTTTCCGATAAATCTTTTTCATATATGGCAAGCGCAAACTGTTTATTATTTGAGGAAAGATGTAGATTGGAAATTTAAAAGGCATACAACCGATTCACTCTCACTCAGTCTTGAAAATAAATGTTCTTGCTAACTTGCCATCTTATAAAACACTCAGATCAGAACACTAGGGTACAGTCATACGTACTTAGTTTATTCCAACTAATTTAAGCCATTTTTTTCTGAATGAATGATAGGATTCATATATCTTGCGGATTGGCCATAACAATCGTTCCAACTTCAGTGGAGCTACCTTGGAGAAGGTTAGCAGCAAATGCGACATATAGTTACTCCACAGAGCATGATAAGTGTAAAATGCACAAGAAATACCAGGCAACCAACTCCAAAGGTGAAATAAGGGCCCCAATTGGATAAGAATTCAAAGATCAATGTGGCACTGGCAATAGAAGCAAACAACATGAATCCAGCAGATATTAAAAGTGTCACACTACCAAATCTCACCTTATTTTCCTGTAAGCGGATAGACTCATCTTTTGGTTCCATGTTTGAAGGAAGAATAAACATGACCTAGCTTAAGGTTGATTAGAGCATGGAGGCTAGCTTCTTCTTCTCTAACTTCTCAAATGATCATGTCATGTGGAAAATTTTTCAAAAAAAAAAAGAAGAATAAAAGACATTTTTATATCAAATAGACTGAACTTTAGAAATAAAAGATTTGGTTTTGTAAAGTTTCATGAGGTAGTTAACAGCACGGGAAAGCAGGTTGAATCTTATATGGATTGGGACGTAGTTAGCATAGAAGCACAGAAAAGATTGAATTTTATTTTATTTTTTAATAAATAAAAAAATAA
Organism: Phaseolus vulgaris; assembly: GCF_000499845.2. Lineage (NCBI taxonomy): Eukaryota > Viridiplantae > Streptophyta > Magnoliopsida > Fabales > Fabaceae > Phaseolus > Phaseolus vulgaris. The sequence goes on from NC_023754.2 coordinate 27,539,416, forward strand.
AATGATACACCTAAAAGTGCTCAACTTTTATATATAGACAGGTTAAATCTTATATGGATTTGGACATGTAAGTTGAGAGTTAATTGGGAAAAATACAGGAGGAATGAGGAAACGTTGAAAGAGTGGAAAAACGTACACAAACCACTGCAGCAGAGAAAGGTGTAGAGGACGAAGGAGCAAAGACAGTCTTCCACAAGTGGTGGAGCAAGGGCGTAAAAGGAGGGAGTTGGGTGGAAAGGACAAAAATGTTATCAGCTTCATAGTTAAAGAGGAATGTACGAAATGGTTGGAAGGGTGCTACGTAGAAAGAATGCTTGCTAGATGTAGAGGTAGGGAAGGTCCACGCTGTGAAAGAGAGTTTTATCATGGAATGATTCAACTTCATCAGAGTAAGATATTTAAGGGAGAAGTTTGTTTTGTTGTTAGGAGAATCAGAAGGTATTGTTAAGAAGACTTACGGAGTGGTTTCGAGCGATCTTTGAATCAGTGGAACCATGGCAAAACAGTTTTGCAGCGGAGGAGAATGAGATGCAGAGGTGTTCCTCTAAGTATTTTGAATGGGGAAAAAATACACATGAGATAAAGCTTGTTTTGAAAAGGAAAGGAACAGCCTACAATTAGGGCTATTCCTTATACGGGGATTGTTACTGCAGCGACTAAAGCAACACCGAGGAACACCAAAATTGTTCCATGAAAGCTGATTAAGTTGATGGCATTGGCAGCTGAAGTGGCCCTGTTTGTCTTTCCCTGATCACCATCTTCTGCAGATGCGTTATCCTTATCAGATTTAGGCGCATTTAAATTTGCCAAAGTGGGAGCAGGAGCTGGAGGCTTAGGCTTTGAGAAATCCAAAGGGACAAGAACCTTCTCCACCTGATAAATGGCAAGTGTCTTATCACTGTATACAATGCCTGTGAGAGTGGCATTCACCACCCCAGTCGAAATATTCACACTATTCCCATATGCAGTCACATTTATTTGATACCCATTGGGGCTATCACTGGCCAGTGTCATCACTGGGTTGCTAAGGGAATCAAAATTAGAGCTTGAGACGTAAAACGGAAGAACGTGAAACTGTATCAATGCTTTCTGTTGGCGATCATCCAGAGAGTTGAAGTAACCTGCTTTGAGTTGTGAGAAGGCACCATCATCAGGTGCAAGAAAGGTTAAGCCTCCTCCTGATTTTGTAGTGACCAACTCTGCATTTACTTGGTTGATAATTTGTGTTGTTTTGAGCAAGCGGATTAGCGTGTTGAATGATTTTGCCTCCCTTAGAATCTTGATGATGTCTTGATTAGAAGAAGAATCAGTCATGGGTGATTGGGGTAATGAAGGGACCAATGGTTTTGCAGGAGCTGGAGCAGGTGTGGCAGGGACAGGTTTGGCTGGGGGTTTAGGTGCTTCAGCAGGTGACTGGGCTAAAGTGGGGGTAGAAAATGTGAAAACCAAAAGTACTAGATGGAAATAGAAGATGAATTGCTTCATCATCTTTTTGGCAATTAAAGATTCTAGATTGATTGGTTGCTTTTGGAAATGTGCAAATTTGCGATTAACAGGTTATTGTTATTACATTACAGTGATTGTTTGTTGTGTGAAATTTTTAATGGAACATGCTGGTTTTATAGACGATGCTATAAATGATTGGTTGTTAAATTAATGTGCAGTTATGAAAATAAGCTATAGTGCTCGGAGATTAAGGTGGTATGTCAAGTCTGATAAGGGGATAGAAGGGGATTTCACTGTTGTTGCGGCTGCCTCTTGCTTAGAAGTGCAGAAAGAAAGATTGGTTGTGAGAAGATAAAAGGTATATTATACATTAATATTTCATACAGATAAGGAAATAAGAGAAAATGTAAGTTGGGAAAGGATGGTTCCTGGAGACTATCAGATGCAATGTTGCAATCCTTATAATAACGTTCAAATGGGACACCTGCTCTACTCATCTTCAAGAATGACAAGGAACCTGTGCTACTTTTTTAAATTTGTTGGAAAAGTTAATAGGTGTATTATAAGAGGTGGTGAATGAATCTTCAATCTTCATTCTTCAATAATAGTTTATTATAATTCAAAATTAGATAAAAATGGCAGATAGTTCAAAGTCTTCTTTAGAAACGATATGAATGTTTAGAATATGAAGATAATGTGAGTACCAATTCTTTAGAGAGGAAATCCCCATCTTAAAAGAAAGATCTTGTAATGGAGAAAGTTTTCTCAAACGTGTGCATAAAGCTTTTAATAAGTTTGGATATAATGCAATACTTTTGAGATAATTATGTAGATATAAACAGATAATTTTTTTTTCTAATAAAGTTTAAGAGATTATGCAATTAAAAAGTTTGAAATTTTGATTTTACTTACACTCAAAGAAAAATATGATTTTGATTTTAACTTCTTTTGTATCAGTACTTCTATAGCCACATAGAAATATTAAAATAAAATTAATAAAAAATGTTACTAGTATAATTAGGAACATTTTATTAAATGTTTAATAATTTTTAATAAATTACTTTCACATATTAATAAAAACATTTTGCTAAAAATTTGCATTGACACTTTTTTTTTTCAATTCCAAAAGTCATATTTAGTATAATAATTAAATATAATACTCAAGAATGTTAATAACAGTTATTATCAAATAATCATAAAAAATATTATTAAATTTTTTTACTAACATTTGTTATAAATAATTTTATTAATATTTAAAAATATTACTAAAAGTTATTAGTACATATACCTTTAATGAAATGTTACTAATAATATTTTTCATATTTTAGTATTTTTTTTAATAATACTCAATATTGATATATGGTGATTGTAAATTTCCATAAATACAAAAGAACACAATTTATTTATTAGACTGATTAGGATAAGTGATTTCATGTTCTTCAAATTTCAAATGTCTACAATGAACAAACAAATAATAGAATACAAAGAAAACAAATTACAGGTGCAGTTGAAATGTAAAACACTCTTAAAACAAGAAAGGTTGTGCAAACTTTTCATCATACTCTCCTCCAAAACCCTTGAGCACAATCTTATATTTTAGTTCATTGAATCATATTTTAGTTTTTCTCTTTGCGAGAGTGAGGAAGACATGATTTATCTTGTAGATTGGCCATAATATTGTTGCCTTTGTTGGAGCATCCTCCAAATAAGCTAGCACCGAGCACGCAATGCCAATCCATCGGTTATAATCAAGTGTAAGATGCACAACCAATACCACTAAACCAAGTGCACACATGAAATAAAGGATCCAACTGGATAAGAATTCAAAGATCAATATGCAACCGCAAACTAAAGCACTAAACATGAGTGCAAGTGAGGCGAAAAGCGACACATTCCCAAATACCAACTTTGTTTGCCGCAATCGGACAGACTCATCCTTTGGTTTTGCCCAACATGCAGGAAGAATAACTGAAGCGTAGAAGAACATTGACGAAACACAGGAACATGTTCCAAATGCAAGCGATAGAAAGAAAAACGTATACCATATCTTCTTCGAAAAAAAAGGAGTACGTGTACTATCAATATCCTCAACAGGAACGGTCATACCTGCGGTGATCCCTAGGGTGATGACAATAGTTGCTACCACTAACAATGTATTTGCCACATCTTGTAGTCCTGATATTGATTCTTTATGCAACTCTTCATGTCTCCTATAGAACAGTTCTTTAGGAGTCAAACCTTCCTTGTTTCTCATAGTTTTCATTGCAGGTGGAACTATTTTCTCTACGTTCTGTGTTTGGTTAAAAGTGAAGACTATTAGTTTAACGAGGAAGATAAAAAAAATAAGTACGTAGTGAAGTAATTATAGAAAAGTATTATAAATGCATTAAGGAACGTGTAAAACAGAGAATAAGTAAAGAGGAAAAACATTATTGTTACAAATAATCGTGTATATATACGTACCTGAAACCATTTATCCTCACTGCTCATTAGAACATAGTGTGTTGATAATCTGGATTGGTTTTTAGCTTGTTTCATCTCTCCGGCTAAGTGAAGCACATTGTTACCCTTAGAATCAACCAGTTTTGTCAGAACATTCTTTGCAACCTCATTCTTTAATATTAGTTTGTATACAGATCTTTGTCGATGTAGAATAGCTATGTGAAGTAAGCTTTGTTTGCAGGAATTCACTTCAAATATAAAATTAGGATAGTGCTTCAAAATAAGTTCTAAAATATTTGTGTTTCCTGTTTTTGCTGCATTGAACATTGCTTTTGACAATTGTGCACTGATAGTATCTTTCTCCTTTTCTCTTCTATTATACACCGAACCTACATCTTGATGGCCAACCGTATCCTTGCAAAGGACTGCCATTGAGTTTAAATCATTAGTCACACTATTTAATCAAATAAAGTCATCACTACGTAGTAGCCCATCTTAATTAATATCTAGACAATAACTCCTGAGAGTCACATTTGAGATAGATTTATGAAAAATTTTGTTTGAATATATTACACATATAATAAAAAGTAAATAAAATTATTTAAAGTAAGTTATGTTAAATGAAAAGTAGGTTTTCCACTAAATACTTTTTTATATATATTTTCTTCTAATACATAGAGTATGCAGTTATTTTAAGATTTTTTTCTTCTAAGATATCATTGGGAGATTCAAAATGTAAAATGTGTATTGCTGTAGAGCTATTAATTCATAGTTAAAGATGATAATAAATATAATCTACACTCATTTTTAGTTACATGCTTTTTGGAATTGAAACAAAAATTACATGCTTTGGTTGACTAACAAGATCTAACAAAGGAGCTCGAAGGTGAGAACTGATTATGAGTTACATAGTTAGATAAAAGGAGGATACAGTCAAACCACAATGCGATACAACTAAGTCTACCATATAATGTGTTATGAAAAGTTACGAGTGAGAAGACTACAGGAATAGTAGTTTTTAAAGAACTTATCTGAAAGTTGGAAGAATATAAATTTTCGTTGTAATCAGACAGAATGTAGCTAGTAAATATATCGATATTAACCACAATTGGTTTGAATATTCATAATAGATATTGTTCGATTGACTAGTGTTCTGGCTCAAGAATTTTTTTCTGAATTTTAGAGTAATATTTTACTCACATAAACAGTATGAATAAATTTTTCGATTTTCCTTTCTTTTTTATTTTTTTATTTATAGAGATAGTTGTAACTCTTCTTCTGAGATAATGTTATTTCCTCTTTTGTCGTTATTTATTGTATGTTAAAATAGAATAAAAAATATTTTATATTTCCGCTTTTTTAAGTGAAACATGAGGATAAATATTATTTCTTTTACCAAATAAGATAAGGATAAAAGGGTTTTTTTAATAAAAATATGATTGTACTCCTATGATGAAGTAAGTGATCAATTAAAAAAACAAAGATTAATATTATAACACATGATAAAGTTATACAAGTTTACAATATTAATTAATTTTTATTAATAATAGATACTGACTTCCTCAGATAAATAGGCTGTTTGCTTTAGAATTAGAGTGAGAAAAACAAAGTGTTTAAGGATTGTGAGAACTCACATTGAGGAAGCATTTCCCAAGCGGTCACCCTCTCTTCGTTTTCAACTGTAAGCCGTTTTGATTCCGCTTTCAATAATTTTGATGTGACGGCTGTCATATGCCGAGAGTTAAGAGAAGAAGACATGCGTAAGAAAAAAATGGAATCATAACATACAACCGTTAAATATGCTAAAGAAATGTGCATGAGCTTACTGTCAATATTGTTGTTGATGGTGAAGATAAATAGCTTCTTAATGTCTGGGAGGGGTAGCTTGTTTTCTTTGTCTTTTGAAGTCTTTTCAAATAAGAATTCTGTCATTAGAATGTGCCCAGTTGAAGAGGCTAACTGAATTGGAAGCATATCGTTTTTGTCTCTAATCCATAGCAAACTTCTCTTCTTGTTAAGAAGAATTTCAGCAATTTTCACATTTCCAGTTATCGCTGCCAAACAAAAGGCCTTTTCCATATCTTCTTGCTCCATTCGTTTCACCAACTTTTCTACAAAACCAGTTTGTTCCATTCTCACTGCGACGTCTAGGGCTGTTATTCCAACATCGTCCAATGGAATTCGCCACCAATAAGAATGAATTTCAGAATCATAGGATGAAGCCTCTCTCCAATTTCCTGAAGCTGCTCCTATGTATATTTTCCTCTTTTCCGTTTCTGCATCTCATGCATTTTATAATCAAATTTCTTTTATAACTTTGGCATATATATAAATTTTAAATATAATTTTTTGGTTTAGGGTATATATGTGTGTGTGTTTCATTCATAATATATGTCGTAACCTTATTTAGTAAGTTTTATGAATCGTTAATATGATAAAGAGCCTTTGCTCACTATAATTTCCAATTTTTTAAAATAAGGTAACGAAAATGTGTTAAATATTAGTTTAGTCAGATACATTGGATGGTGATACATTTCAATATATAGTTTTTTCCAAACATAACTAAAGAACTTTCATCTACCAACTATAAGTTAGTTTTTTAGCTATTGTTGTGAAAGACAGTCTATATATCTTAATAATTGTAACTTAATCTTTATTTTCTAATTTAACTAAAAATAACTTATAAGTTATGAAACTAATAGTCATTTCTTCTTGCACCACTTACTGTCTATCAAACAAATTTGTATTATACTAATTGGTGAATTAAACATTAATATCTCTATATATATACATTATTTTTTATCCATTTCAAAAGTTTCATCAGACTTAAATAAAATTAAAATACAAAAAGGTATCATAAGAGGATTATCTAAACAAACTAAAGCCTAAAATGTCCTTATCTCTCATTTTTTTAATATTTTTATTGGATCTCAATTAAGTTGTCACTGAAACTTAAATAACTCTCAAATGGAAAAACAACAAATAAACCAATTAAAAATCATACTGTTCAGTTCTGGGAAACTTGTTTCGAGTGGCAGTAATTGTGAATCCTCTGTCTGATGGACAACAATATTCAGTTCTCTACCATCTGTAGATGCATTTATCAAAGGATATATGTCATTACGATCTCTTAAAATCAGAACCGAAACATACATAAAAAAATCGCAAAGTGCAATGTTATTTATACAACTAGGAACTGAAATTTAGAAAGTAAATACCGTTTATAATTGACTTTATGCTTATACATAATACTAAGGAAATTACAAAACGTACGCATTAATGTACAGAAGTTAGAATTGAAAATATTAACGACGTGATTTATAAGTTAGAAAGCATACTCTCAGGCTTGGTAATTTGCGGCGTCATTCTGATTCCGGCTACTGGGAAAGAGAGAGGATAATGAAAGAAAAGAATTTGGGGAAGGTTTAAAAGGGTCACTTAACATCCTGCTTTGCCTTGGACTTCCATTATATAGCTCCTTCACGTTGACTTTGAGCAAGAACTATACTTTCACATAAAAAATAATACATCCCGACAAATATTTTAATAAGATAATAATATGTTAATATTTTAAGTTCAAAAATAAAATAAAATATTAATATTTTATAGATCACTCCTCGGACTTTGAATTCTACTGCCAAATCTCCTTCCTCAACGGGTGTCATATACATATTCAGCCAGACTGTTCTGTTGCACGTTTTTACATCCACACAATATTCCCTGCATCTTTAAATTATTTTTTTTTGGGTACAATCTTTAAATTAATTTAACTTAAGGAACCAGGACACAGATAAACAAATATTAGCATTAATACTTTAATAATAATAATTGAGCGTGCTTTAAATGGTAGCTTTAATAATAATAAAAAATTGGTTTCATACATAGGCTCGGCTTGTTTGTAGATACATAGCATGTGGTGCCACTTTTTTTTATCCTTAAGTTTTGTTTCTTTATTCTTAGCATGCGCTACATGTAAGTCTAACTAAATAGAGAAACAATTTGAAATAGTTCTAATAATAAAAAAAAAATCAGAATTACTGCAGCTCAACTATGAACAAGCTCATTGGTCAATAATGAATGAAATGATAAAATATGAGCTAGAAAATCAAGGTACAGATCCTCCGCAGTTTGCTTTCACACTGCCCGAATCTCAGTTCTTAAAATATAAATTTTGTTTTATTAACAAGTTATAAATGATTAGATATAACGAGTGAAATCGTTGGATTGAGCTGCATCATTGCGATTTATTTTTGTTTTATTAGAAGTTATAAACATTTAGATACGATGTGGTAGGACAGGAGAATGGCATGGAGTGGTGTGGTAGTGGGAGAGGAATTTTTTAGGCCAGGCCTCTTTTTATGACAGCAAGTATTAGGATTGTGTGGGGCCAGCTGCAGAAAACTCATTTGAGTATGCAGCCACCATTGCCAGCTTCCCTGCCACTCATCTAACGTGTAATAGCATCTGGAAGGTGTTTGAGGCAGCTATAGGAAGGAAGCTTGGAGGAATGATATAGAAGGAATTTTGAACTGCTATGACTGCAGCAGAGTAGCGTAGCAGAAGTACCACTGTGAGCATAGGTGCAAGTACATTACAGCAGTTTCAAGTTCATGTTAAAGGTTATGGACAGGATAAGCTTGAGGTGTACAAAAAAGAATATCAGCTGCTAAGAGGGTTTCTTTACAATGCTAGAATTTTCCTCTTTTGCTGCATAATCTATTGTTTTTTGCTATCTAGTGCAATAGATGAATTTATGTATAAAGATTGGGATACTCTTTAAAATATATATTTTTAATTTATTTAATTTTTGCTGATAAAAAAATGAGTGAAAGCCATTGGATCAAACTGCTAATGTAGTTTACTTCAGACAAAAGAACTTCACAAATAAAGACGTAAAGAATAAAGGGACAAGAGAAACGTTCCTTAAAATGAGAAAAGAAAATAATGTCAGTCGAGGCACAAAGAATAAACCATAACTTATTTCCTGAAATAAAATATATACATATACAAGCCTGGACCATAAGATACTGGTTTTTGTTACTAGAATAACAACAAAATTTTATTTATATAATACTTGGGTACACTGGTCCCTTAGATAAGACCAAGGCGAACTTCCATCCCATGATAAATGTCCACGATGGAAATTCCATCTTCAACGGCTAGAAAGTCAATTAGTCTCGGGGATTGCAACAATATCAATGGCATTTACGAGACACCCAGAAAAGTATGAACAACAATGAGCCATATAGCAACATTGCATTCCTCAATTATCATGGATCCAAATTCACAATCATAACATCAATTCAATAGAACAAAACTAACAAAATTACATGATTTTGAGTTGGCCCTCGCTATGTCTTTTTTGGTGGTTGAAAACAACATAAAATATTATCACTTGATAAAACAAACTAAAGTATAAAACAGATTCCAAAAAGTTACGTGTATATATATACTTTTGTCACCTTAGAAAGTGTGGATAAAGTCTGATTTTATGTCCGAAAAATCTCTAACACACAGCACAAGGTTTCAATCCAAATTCTCAATTTGTCTGAATCAGCTTTGAAGATCTTAAAATAGACTCTTCTTTGGACCCCAAAACCATGGAAGTCTAAGAAATCTTACAATCATCCCAAAACAAAAGGAGCAAAATTGCATGTTCTAAAATAATTATTTTTTGGCACTTTTGAGATAATAATTTTCACATTAGGAGTAAATTCTAATCTAATCTACATATACTACAAGAAAACAAAACACACTCTCTGGCTTGGTAATTGCATCTTAGTAAGAAAATTGTGGTGTAATTGCAAAATCTTATAACATGGTCATCAATCTTGGAACTCAATAGTTCGCACTTGCAGAACGGAGGAACATATAGATGTTTGAAATCTGTTATGTTATTCCCCATTTCATACGTGGTAGACAATTTTTCTGGCATGTAACAACTATTGATTTTTTGGGTAAATCATATGTTTTAGATGTCTGTAATATGGTTGTTTTGTATGGATATACTGTACACATGTGGACTAGAGGACTAGAGAATTTGCTATGCAAATTAGCATATTAACAGATTATATTGAGTTTGGTTTTGAGTCTGTTTGGGTTTATACGAGTTAGATTTGATTTTGTACGGGTTAGTTTTTGAAATTGTACGGATTATACGGGTTTTTTAGTGGTAAATTTGTTTGTCTCTCTATTTGTTGGTTTGGGAGACCAGTGAAATTGTTTCATTTTTTTTAGGTATGTATAAGGGTTGAATCACCCTTAAGTGATTCCTGTTATTCAATCTTTATTACTGATAAAAAAAATTAGTATATTAACATAAGAATAGGAGCTGTGAGTTGTAACAGCATGTGCTCCGAAGTAATTTGCATTTATATTTTTTTTATTGGAAACATAAATGTTCCATTATATTCATTTATTCATTGTATATAAAAAAAAACGTGCTTGCATTTCATGTTGACTTGGAATTCTACTGCCAATGCCTCCAGGTCTCACACCTGTTATGTTACGCGCATTTACATCAATGCAATATTCCTTGCATCTTTAAATCAATTGTTTTTTGTTTCTTTATTCTTAGCATGTGATGCATTCAAGTGTAATTAAATCAATAAACAATTTGAAACAGTTTTCATACTAACTACAAAGCAATTTAAAATTACTATACAGTTCAACTACATATGAGCATGCTCATTGGTCGATGTAATGTGAATTAGAGAATCAAGATATATATAGTTTAAAATAACATAGGCAACCAAACATCAATTATAATAAGGGTAGAACTGAAATTTGTCTATTAGAAGTTTATAAATAATTAGATATAATGACTGAAATTTGTTAGAATAAAATGCACCTTTGTGTCAACTCTTGGTAAGTATACCAAATAGTATTGTGTTTAGTAATAAAATAGAAAGATCTAAAAGCATTGATTGCTACAAATTTAAAAAGGTGAATATAATTTTAAATTGAAAATATATTCAAAAGTTTTTTTTTATCAGCAATAAAAAATAAATAAATGGGAACCACTTCTGGGGTGATCCAACCCTTATACATAAATAGCTATCGCCTTACCAACCTCCAACCAATACACCTTCCAACTAAATAAGGAACAACCAAAGCAACACAAGAAAACATTAAACAACCAGCCTCATACAATCCATTGGGTTCAAAACCCAGTTGAGATACGTAAAGGAATTACAACAGGACTTTGCAAAAATCAAGACCAAACATTTACCTAAACTAGTGCAAATACCTCGAGCGCATCTACCACGCCCTTGTCGAAGGTCACCGACTTCCTATGTCTCCAAATTCCACTCACAACACCAACTCAAATCGCCCCCCAAACGTCATTAACCACATCAGAAGCCGAACACAACCTGAATTGTTGGAAGTTTACCAAAGGGTCCTTGTGAATAACAAACGACACTCCAAGCCACTCAAAACAAAGACACCACACTCGCCAGGTAAACTCGCAGACGGAAAACAGATGACAGGACGACTCTTCCACCTTCCCACACAAATCACACACCAGATTCTCAACCACCACCCCTCACCTTTCCAAATTTACCTTAGTAGCAACTTAAGATAATATTACAGAGAAATATTTATTGAGTTGAATTTTATGAACTCATTTCAATGTAATTTTCTTTCTAGCTAATATATCTTTAACACAATTCGATCATTCACATAACAAATTTACTGTTCCTAATTCTCTTGAGACGAGATTTAAATATTAATGCAAAAATTCTAATTCCTTAATTTATTTTATACCAGACTTGCAGGAAGGATATTAGAAAAAAAATGCATGAAGGATATTAGAATTATTTTAACCATAAATTTAGTATAAAATAAATAAATTTATTGCATAAAGACAAAATTAAAAAGTTCAATTACTATGATGAGACAAAGTTATTATCACATTTAACACAGTACACTTTATTTTATTTTTTATAAGAAGTTATAAACATATAATGTTTTATAGCTAATATTGAATCCAACTATTTATTTATAGCTATTGAATCAAACTGCTACGGATGCAGTTTACCGCAGACAATTAATAGAGCTTCCCAATTTTTTTGAAGTCTCCCAGCGACCCAATATAATTTATTTTCATTAAGTTCTTTTATTCTGTTTAACTCGAAGTTTGAACCTACCTGTCGGAAAAGAAGGTAGTTTCAAGTTGGTTTTTTCGGATTCCGGTAGCGGTTCTCTATCACACTTGACATCAATGAATTTTTTAGCAATTTGGAGCAAAAGACGTAAGTAAAGAACATACTGCTGTTTCTGTAAATGTTTATTAGATTATTCTTTTTGAAATCCTTTATATATAGATAGTTGCAGCTGTGATTGTATTATAGATTGGTTTTTGGTACTGGAACTCGGCCCTTATATCGTTTGGCAGAAAGTGTTCATTTCTTTTAGTACAGTAATTCTCAGGAGTATGTATACGGGTTGGAGTAACTATGAATATATATAGATATATTTTTCTGATGTAAAAAAGAATTGACCAGGACTAAAACCTAATGTGTTCCTTATCTTTCAAATGCCTCTTTGCTTTTGAGCTGCTAAATAGAATAGAGGGAAAAGGATTATCAGGGTTTGAGGCCAAGTTCTTGATTCTTGTTTTTTCTTTTTTCTTTTTGCATTATACACTTTTTCGATCACGTTAATTTATCAATAGTTACGTTGTTTGATTGATTGATGCTAATCTTCTTAATTAGATTAAAAAAAAATGCTGGTAAAGCATAAATGGTCATCTAGTGCTTGAAAGATAATGTTTTTCATTCCGATTTCAGGAGGCATATGTATTTATCAAGGTGAGGTTTCCCATAATTTTTTTTCATATATGGCAAGCACAAGCTGGTTATTATTTGAGGAAAGATGTAGATTGGAAATTTAAAAGGCATACAACAGATTCACTCTCACTCAGTCTTGAAAATAAATGTTCTTGCTAACTTGCCATCTTATAAAACACTCAGATAAGAACACTAGGGCACAGTCATACGTACTTAGTTTATTCCAACTAATTTAAGCCATTTTTTTTTCTGAATGAATGATAGGATTCATATATCTTGCGGATTGGCCATAACAATCTTTCCAACTTCAGTGGAGCTACCTTGGAGAAGGTTAGCAGCAAGTGCGACATATAGTTACTCCACAGAGTATGAACAAGTGTAAAATGCACAAGAAATACCAGGCAACCAACTCCAAAAGTGAAATAAGGGCCCCAATTGGATAAGAATTCAAAGATCAACGTGGCACTGGCAATAGAAGCAAACATCATGAATCCAGCAGATATTAAAAGTGTCACACTACCAAATCTCACCTTATTTTCCTGTAATCGGATAGACTCATCTTTTGGCTCCATGTTTGAAGGAAGAATAGCTGAAGCATAGAATAACATAGATGCAGCGCAGAAAGATGTTTCCAGCCCAACTGATACAAAAAAGATCGTATACCATGTCTTCTTCCGAAAAATTGGAGTAAGTGTACTATCAATATCATTAAGAGGAATGGTTATGGCAACGGAAATTCCTAAGGTGATGATAAGAGTTGCCACCACTATTAAAGTATTTGCCAGAGCTTTCAGTTCAGATGCAGATTCTCTGTGCAACTCTTTGTGTGTCTGATAAAATAAATCTTTAGGGGTCCAACCATCTTTATTTCTCTTTCTTTTCATTGAAGGTGGAACTATTTTCTCCACTTCCTGTTTCGTTTCGTTAAAAATGAAACTAAAATGTTTAGTACGATGAAGAGCAAAGAGGTAGAAAATTAATTATAAAAATAATAATAAAGTGTTCAGATAGAAAATCTAAAAAGATAATTTGAATGAGAAATTCTAAAATAAATTCAATTATAGAGATGAAAAATGAATTGCAGCTTAGAAGCTCATAATAGAGATGACAAATGAACCTATTTTTATTGATTTTGAGGATGAATTCTCATATTGATTGGATAAAGATATACATATGATAATATCTAATTTTTTAAATTGAGTATAAGAGTAGAATGAATATATATCCTCTTTCTTGTCCTAATTTTCATCAAATACTCATTTCTTTCCGTTTTAAATTATTAAAACATATTTAATTTATTAGATAATTTAAAATGTTTTTATTAATTTTCTTTTTCCTTTGATTTTTATTTCTAGGTTATACAAATATTTTTACTTTTTTTTTTATAATTATTTGACAATATCTAATTATTATTTGATATTTATACAATTATAACTTTTTTATGTAAATGTGTATACTTTTCACATTGAATACATGACAATTACATATTTCTTTTGTTGTGATTTTTAACTTTTATAAAAAAATTATTTAATTAATATTTAGAATTGTAAAGAAATGGAACACAAATACAAACATAAGAGAATGAGATAAAAATTAATATCCAAAAGATATGAGAATAAGAATGAAAATAAATTTTTACTTTAAGAATAGAAATGAAATAGTTAAACCTGCACCTAACCCACCTTTTATTAACAAAATAGAATTTGAAATAATTTCAAATTTATGTTTTTCCCGTTCTAGGAAAACTAAAACTAACACATGGTAATTTAAATGTGTTATATCTTAACATTGTTTTGTAATCAACATTACCAAAAGTTTCGTTTAGAATAAAGTCAATGATGTTTATTTTTGACTGACATTATCTAGACTATACATTAATGTTAGGCTAAAGTTATTTTTCAATATATTGGATTAATATTATTATTTTTACTAATTATAAAGTTTTTAGACAATGTAAGTTCTCATTATTTCTTATTGAATATTAGTTATATTTTTTTATCCGCAAAGAATAGAATAAAATAGGATTTTTTTCTAAATTAATTAGAAAAACATTCAATCAACCTCAACTATGGTTTTATTTTACCGATACCTACATCAGAAAGTTTTTTGTTCAACATTGACAAAAATAGTCTTCAAAAAATCTTCAATCAATAAAATAATTGTGAATGACACAAATTAAAAACAATTTGTATCCACATCAATCACAAAGAAAAAACTTCATCAATGAAAATCTGGGAAAATTTTTACAGAAGAATACATACAAACAAAATTCACTTAAAAAAATTATCATTATTAATAATTTTGAATTATTAAAATTTATTTATAATATTTAATTTTTTTATATATTTAGGATCACTGAAATACTTTATCTAAAAAAATATAATTTGAAATAGATTCATTTAAATTTAATGTATTTAAATACTTTAAAAAATATGAATTCTCTGCCATAGAGAAAAATTGACATTTTTTTACAATCTATAAACTGGAGAGAGGTCATGCTACCTTAAAGAACTGGTAGAAAAAAATATTAAAGAGATTAACATTAAACGCTAATGAAGTAAGATATATATACCTGAAACCATTTATCTTCAGTACGCATTTGAACATAATTTGTTGATAATCCAAATTTTTCTTCTAAGTTATCCAACTTTGCAGTTAAATGAAGAACATTGTTACCCTCAAAATCAATCAATTGTACCATCAGATTCTTGGAATCCCCTGGTTTAATATTAGTTCGTATACAGCTTCTTGTCGATATAGAATAGTAATGTGAAGTAAGTTTCTTTGTTAGTGGAATCCACTTCAAATAACAAATATGGATGATTGTTGAGAAGAGATTTTAAAATCATAATGTTTCCTGATTTTGCCGCATCGAACATCGTTGTTGACATTTTTGCATAGTTCAGAGACTCTTTCTCTTCTTCCATTCCTTTAAACAACGATCTTACAATATCTTCATTACCAATAAATTCTTGAGATGAAGCTATCCTTGAGTTCAAATTAGTCATGTACACACACATACAATAATTTAGTTAAATAGAGTAATTATAGTACACATATTCATAGATCTACATCAACTACAATTGATATGAACATTTCTCTACCATGAATAAACAAATAATAGAATTACAAAGAAAATAATTACAGGTGCAGTTGAAATTTAAAACAGTCTTAAAACAAGAAATGTCGTGCAAACTTTTCATCTTATTATCCTCCAAAACTCTTAAGCACAATCTCATATTTTAGATCATTGAACCACATTTAAGCTTTTTCCTTTGAGAAAGTGAGGAAGACACGATTTATCTTACTAATTAGCCAGAATATTGTTGTGTGAGCCTCCTCCAAATAAAATAGTAATGAGTACGCAATGCCAATCAATCGCTTAAAATCAGGTGTAACATGTACAACCAATACCAGTAAACCAAGTGCACAAATGACATAAAGGATCCAACTGGATAAGAATTCAAAGACCAGTACGCAGCCGGAAACTAGAGCAACAAACATGAGTCCAAGTGAGCTGAAAAGTGCCACATTCCCAAAAACTAACTTTGTTTGTCGCAACCGAACAGACTCTTCCTTTGGTTTTTCCCAAGATGAGGGAAGAATAACCGAACCATAGAACATCATAGACGAAACACAAAAACATGTTCCATTTGCAAGCGATAGAAAGAAAAACGTATACCATATCTTCCTTGAAAAAAAAGGAGTACGTGTACCATCAATATCCTCAACAGGAACGGTCATACCTCCGGTTATCCCTAGTGTGATGACCAGAGTTGCTACCACTAACAATGTATTTGCTGTAGCTTGCAGTTCTGATATTGATTCTTTGTGCAACTTTTCATGTCTCTTATAGAACAATTCTTTAGGAGTCAAACCTTCGTTGTTTTTCATTGTTTTCATTGCACGTGGAACTATCTTCTCCACGTCCTGTGTTTGGTCAAAAGTGATGACTATTAATGTAATGAGGAAGATAAAGAACATAAGTACGTAGCAAATTAATTATTAAAAAAAGTATTATAAATGCATTGAGGAACGCATAAAAAAGAGAATAAGTAAACAGGAAAAACATTATCGTTACAAAGAAATGATAATCGTGTAGATATATACGTACGTACCTTAAACCATTTCTCCTCACTGCTCATTAGAACGTTTTGTGTTGATAATTTGGATTGTTTTTCAGCTTGTTCCATCTCTCCAGCTAAGTGAAGAACATTATTACCCTTAGAATCAACCAGTTTTGTCAGAACATTCTTTGCAACCTCATTCTTTAATATTAGTTTGTATACAGATCTTTGTCGATGTAGAATAGCTATGTGAAGTAAGCTTTGTTTGCAGGAACTCACTTCAAATAGAAAATTAGGATAATGCTTCAAAATGAGTTCTAAAATATTAGTGTTTCCTGATTTTGCTGCATTGAACATTGCTTTTGACAATTGTGCATTGAAAGTATCTTTCTCCTTTTCCCTTCCATTACACACCGAACCTACACTATTTTGATGGCCAATAGTATCCTCGCAAATGACTGCCATTGAGTTTAAATTACTAATCACATTCACTTACCCACTATTTAGTCAAATAAAATCACATTAGCCCATCTTAATTAATATATAGATAGTAACTAATGAGATCATAACAACAGTAAAATATTGTTATTTGAAGTTTTGATAATAAACTAGATGTATATATTTCTAGGACTTAGAGGGCGGTAAATGGTATAAATTATAGTAAAAAAAAGTAAGTTCTTTTACACTTTGCATTTTTATAGATAGAAAATGAAAGAGAATAAAAAACAGGTTATTTTTGTTAGGAAAAACGGGTAATTTTCCGACTAAAACAAAACCCTAACAGAGCTACCCGACAAATAATATTGAATAAATAAAGCGAAATAATAAAAGAGATAAAGAGGAAAAAACACACCAAAAAATTGTTAACGGAGTTCGGCCAATTTAGCCTAATCTCCGAGCACAGCAAAAACAACTCACTTTTATTATTATGGGAGAAGATATTACAAATTGGGATATTTAACAGTGAAGGAGGAGAGTTTAACTTATAACCCTCAAACTTCCTCCCAAACAATGAACTCACCGATGTGGGACTTGGGATTAAGCCAAAATCAACAAATCTCCACCTTGGCTTAATTTCAAGTTCCACCTAATACAAATCTTCTCAAAACATAACAAAACAAACTTTGCAGTGCTTCAAATTTGCGCCTCCGGACGCCAACTTCAAATGTGCAAAATATTAACCAAGTCTAAACAATGTTCAAACTTGGCGCTTGTAACCACCTTGCCTTGTAGCGAACATCTTCTTTATTAGAAAATTCTTCTTTCTTTGCAAATACCCATTTGCACCCAATTGCCTTCTTACCTTTTGGTAATTGTGCCAGCTTCCACGTCTTGTTCTTCTTCAAAGACTGCATCTCCTCTTCCATCGCACCTGCCCAATTACCACTCTCTGAACTTAGAATGGCTTCTGGGTAAGTGGATGGAATGTCATCAACAACTGGAAGTGCATAGGCAACCATATCCATGAAACGAGCAGGCTTCTGAATATCTCGTCTCTGTCTTCTAACTGCAATTGGCGCTGATTGCTGTTGAGATTCTTGGGTAGGAACCTCTTCCTCATCTGACTCTTCTTCTGCCATAGGAGAGTCACTTGTGGTATTTCGTGTTGGGATCACCACTGTCGGCTCAAACTCCACCTGCTTCCGGGCACACTCCACCTGTTGCGGAGTACTATCAGCTCCTTCTGGATTTACCTTCTTTAACATGGCAGATTCATCAAAGGTAACATCTCTGCTGATAATCGTCTTCTTTGCCTCTAGACACCACAAACGGTATCCCTTCACTTCAGGACTAAAGCCCATGAAAAGAGCCTTCTTTGCCCGTGGATCCAACTTTGATTCAATCACAAGATAATATGCAATAGAACCAAAAACATGCAAAGAATCATAATCAGTTGCAGGGTTTCCAGACCATACCTCTAACGAGGTTTTGCCATCTATAGCAGATGATGGCAAACGATTGACGAGATGTTGAGCGTATGTCACAGCCTCAGCCCAAAACTCTCTGCCTAACTCAGCATTAGACAACATACAACGAACTTTCTCCACAAGTGTCTTGTTCATACGCTCTGACACCCCATTCTGCTGTGGTGTTTTTCTAACAGTGAAGTGCCGAACTATGCCACAATCTTGGCATACCTTCAGGAACGGATCACTCTTGTATTCTCCTCCATTGTCTGTTCGGAGAACCTTAATCTTCGTTCCTGTCTGGTTTTCAACTTCAGCTTTCCACTTAAGGAAAATTTCAAGCACATCATTTTTGTTCTTCATAGTAAACACCCAAACTCTCCTGGAAAAATCATCCACAAAAGTGACAAAATAATGCCTACCTCCGATTGACGGAGTTTTGGCAGGTCCCCACACATTTGAATGCACATAATCCAGAATACCCTTGGTATTGTGAATTGCAGTGCCAAACTTCACTCTTCGTTGTTTTCCCAGAACACAATGCTCACAAAATTCAAGTTTGCAAGCCTTCATACCTTTCAACAATCCCTGCTTTGTAAGAATTTGCAAGGATTTCTCTCCAGCATGTCCCAACCTCATATGCCACAACTTCGTTGCCTCAACATCCTTCTTAGAGCTAGAAGTTGTTGCCGCTACTATCCCACCACTGTACTACCTTGGTAGTAATACAAATTGTTCTTCCTCACGCCTTTCAACATCACCAGTGCTTCTGAAGTTGCTTTAAGAATTTCATCTCGCATCGTCACAACTAGGCCGTTAGATTCTAAAGCCCCCAATGAGATGAGATTCTTCTTCAACTTTGGCACGTACCGTACATCCCGCAAAATTCTGGTGGATCCATCGTGATTCCGCAACTTGATTGAACCTATCCCAGTTGTCGTACATGGATTATCATTACCCATGTAAACAACCCCGCCATCAAGTTCTTGAAATTCAAAGAACCAATCTCGAATGGGACACATATGATAGGTACAACCTGAATCCAATATCCACTCATCTGGATACGATGATGCTGAAAGCGAGACAATTAAAGAGATATCTGATTCCACATCACTTTTGCATTCTGCAACATTTGCATCTTGCGGAACCTTCTCTTTCTTCTGTAGTTTTGGACAGTCTTTCTTCCAGTGTCATTTCTCATGACAGTAAGCACACTCATCTTTGGCAACGGCTCGACCTTTAGACTTAGACATCCCTCTTCTCTTCTTTGTTTGGCTTTGCTGACGACCTCTTGCCACCAATGCTTCTTCTGATGTCGTTGATTTGGTTTTCATCTTATCCTGCTTTCTCAATTCATGACTATATAAAGCAGAACAAACAACATCTAACGACACATTCTCCTTCCCATGAAGGAGCGTAGTCTCCAAATGTTCAAATTCATCAGGAAGAGATGATAATAACATCAAAGCCAAATCTTCATCCTCAAACTTCACATCTAAATTCAACAGGTCTGCTACTAATTCATTAAACATAGTGATGTGTGCATTCATAGTAGTACCTTGTTGGTAGTGAAATCGGAACAACCTTTTCTTCATCAGGAGCTTGTTCTGACCACTCTTCTTCAGAAACTTGTCCTCCAATGCCTTCCACAGTTTGTGTGCAGAAGTCTCGTTTTTTACGGCGTACTTCTGCTCTCTGGACAGGCAAGATCGAATAGTTCCGCATGCTAACCGGTTGATGATACTCCAGTCTTTCTCCTCTACCTCTTTTGGTTTCTCTCCTTCAATAGCAATATCAAGACCCTGCTGAAAAAGAGAGTCCAAGACCTCTCCTTGCCACATGCCAAAATGTCCAGTGTCATCAAATATTTCCACCGCTAATTTCAAAGTGGACACCGGGAACCTCGACCATGATGACAAGGAGCCCGACACTCTGGATACATCCTTCGCTTCTTCTTCTTGATTTGCCATTACAAACTCAAAATATAATATTCAATATCACAAATAATTTCAAACAACCCAAGGCGAACCTTCGGCTCTTGATACCACTTGTTGGGAAAAACAAGTAATTTTTCCACTAAAACAAAACCCTAACAAAGCTACCCGACAAATAATATTAAATAAACAGAGCAGAATAATAAAAGAGATAAAGAGGAAAAAAACACACCAGAAAATTGTTAACGGAGTTCGGCCAATTTAGCCTAATCTCCGAGCACAGCTGAAACAACTCACTTTTATTATTATGGGAGAAAATATTACAAATTGAGATATTTAACAGTGAAGGAGGAGAGTTTAATTTATAACCCTCAAACCTCCTCCCAAACAATGAACTCACCGATGTGGGACTTAGGATTAAGCCAAAATCAACAATTTTCCTCTCTTTAATTTCTTTTACCAAACTACATAAGGGTAAAAGGGGTGTTTATAAAGTATGATTTTACTGCTATGATAAAGTAAGTAATTATTAAAAAAATAATGGTTGACATTATAACACATTTATGATAAAGTTAAGTTTATAACATCAATTAATTTTTATTAATAACAGATAAATAGGTTGTTTTCTTCAGAATTAGACTCAGAAAAACGAAGTGTTTAAGGATTGTGAGAACTCACATTGATCAAGCATTTCCCAAGCTGTCGACCTCTCTTCGTTTTCAACAGTAAGCCGTTCTGATTCCGTTTTCAATAATTTTGATGTCACGGCTGTCATATGCCGAGAGTTAAGAGAAGAACAGACGCGTAAGAAAAAAATGAAATCATAACATACAACCGTTAAATATGCGAAAGAAATGTGCATGAACTTACTGTCAATATTGTTGTTGATGGTGAAGATAAATAGCTTCTTAATGTCTGGGAGGGGTAGCTTGTTTTCTTTGTCTTCTGAAGTCTTTTCAAATAAGAATTCTGTCATTCGAATGTGCCCAGCTGAAGAGGCTAACTGAATTGGAAGCATATCGTTTTTGTCTCTAATCCATAGCAAACTTCTCTTCTTGTTAAGAAGAATTTCAGCAATTTTCACATTTCCAGTTATCGCTGCCAAACAAAAGGCCTTTTCCATATCTTCTTGCTCCATACGTTCCACCAACTCTTTTACAAAAGCAGTTTGTTCCATTTTCATTGCAACGTCTAGGGCTGTTATTCCAACATCCGTTAATGGAATTCGCCACCAATAAGAATGAATTTCAGAATCATAGGATGAAGCCTCACTCCAATTTCCTGAAGCTGCTCCTATATATATTTTCCTTTTTTGGCTTCCTGCATTTCTCATGAATTTTTACTTATATTTAAATTTTTAATAGAACTAAAATGAGACAAATTAATTCATTTTGAATTACATCCTTCATTACTTAAAATATATGTGATTGTATTCATTAAAACGAAAAAATAGGACATTTTATAAATAGGTAAATATAAGTACACGTGCAACAAGATCAACATGAACGCCGGTTGATGAAGCGGCGTTCACCTTAGGTCACCATGATCGCGATCGATGAAGCGGCGTTCTTCATGTGTGTAGTCGGAGGTCGCCGAAGTAATGTAGAGGTTAACAAGATCGCCGGTCGAGGGAGCGGCGTTCTCCATATGTGGGTAGTCGCGTGGCGAGGTGAAAGTATGTGGATTGGGTCCTGGGAGGTTTGGTATAGTTGAGTGTTGCTTTGAGGTAACCTGATGGTTATATTTTGTTGGGTATGGTTTTCTCACTTTAAGGTTGTTCTGCTGCAACCATAAAGGAGAGCTTTTTTTGTGGATGATGTATGAAGTCCACTACTGGTTACTGTATATGGGTTGGGATACCCCTGAAGTATCCCCTTAATTTTATTTATTCATGATAAAAAAAAAAAAAAGTACACGTGCAACAAATTATAAATTTAAACTTTTGATATAATACCTGTTAAAGAAACAAGAGAATAATTTTGTAATTAAATTGAATTCATCAAGAGTGGATAATAATCTTAATGCATCTACTCGTATTCTACCGAATATTTTTGCATCTACACATCTACTCTTAAGGTTGTGACTAAAGAATTAAATAATTGAAAAGCAAAAACTGAAAAGAAAGAAATTAAAAATCATACTGTCTAGCTCCTCCTGTGATTGTAGTTCTGCTTCAGCCACATCAATGCCCACTTCTCCACTCTCTGCAAATGCATCACCAAAACATTATTTCTCTTCATCAATTCAATTCAAACAAAACAACTGCTCAAATATGATTGAACTTATACATAAATAAACACATAATCATAAGCATATATTTTTATACAAATATATGATCACACATTTAACAAACGTACTTTGAGTCTTCACAATGTTATCTTCGTTTGAGAAGGAAATTGAATGTGAGTCTGACATAGCTCCTGTGTTTTCTGGGAAGTTCCCTCAATTGCTGGTTATGATGCTCATTTACCAATCCATTCCTCAAGAGAGTTTTCCATTTATTTTGAGGAAAAAACCGCACTACAAACCAAGTTATTCCATAATGTGAAAAAAGGAAAAGAATACGGAAAACAATGCACTCAAAGTATTAAAGAATACTTAATATACTTTATTGAAAGTTTATGATATTGAGTTTTATTTTATGATATTGAGTTAGGTTTAAAGTCTACTTCTAAACATATTAACAAAGTCATTTTGAATTTATCTCATGAATTGTTTATCAGACTTATCAGGTCATTCAAATTGTTATTGAATTATTTATAATATATAGTCACACCAATTTTTTTTTAAGTTAAGTTTGATTTAAAATTTATTTCTTAATAATTATAATTACTTAAAATTAAAATGTAAATGATTATTATAATAACAAATTACACTACTTGATTTATTGAGTTGATCTTATTAATTGTCATTTTTTTGTAAATTACCTTTTTTTTCATTTCTTTCTTATATGTTTGATTTACTTAATTTTACATCGATTTCATCTTTCTCCTTTTATATATATTTTTAAATTACATTTAAATCATTTTTAAAAGTGATATAATAAAGTTTATTTAACATAAAATTTAATTATAATACAACATATATTTTAAAATATTATAATTTTTATTTATGTTAAATAAATGTTAATGCTTTATTAAAGATTTTTTTATTGTCGAAGAATAAATTAAATTAAATTAAACATCTTAGGAATTATCTATTAAAGACTAAAACACCAATTATTTTATTAAGAAAAAATCTATGTTTTAACAATCATATAGTTACTGTATATGGGTTGGGATACCCCTTATCCCTTTAATTTTATTTATTCATTGTTGATAAAAAAAAAAAACAATCATATAATCACTTATCATCTATATTTAAGAGTAATTTTTAAAAGTAATGTGCTAATTGTAAAAAAAATAAAAAGAAAAAGGTAAAAATAATAAATATATAAATTTATTTTGTTCTGCCATTGCACTTAGTTTAACACCCTTGAAAAGCAATTTTTTATCAATGTCGGGAGAATGAGCAAGAAAGGAACAAGTGTAAGCAGTGGAAGAACACTAATCCAAAAGATTTAATAGTTGTTAGAAGGTTTAAAGGTGAGATACTTTGCTAAAATTAATCAACATCTATTATTTTAATTCACTATTTATAAAAAAAACCTCTTAATTAAGATAATGTTAATTGTTATAATTAAGATAATGTTAATTGTTGAAAAAAATGGTTATTTCTTAGTTTATTTTTATAACTTTTTTTATCACCAAAAGAATAACAAAAATATTTTAGAAATATCTTAACACGTATATAAGAACCCTATAGTTTTGGTATGAAAATTAAAGAGTGCATTTTATTAAACTTCCAATATATTATCAAACTCGCTAAATTGTATTTTTAGATAATATTTGGAACAGTATTTACTTTATTATTTCATTCTTCAGTATTTTTTTATGAAATGTTGTCTAAATCACAGATTGAATCATTAATATATGTTAAATTAATTCTTCCCGGTAAAAGATGTACGGAAGAAGTCGATGACTCACCTTTTCGGTATAATAATAAATAAATAGCATAATTTCTGTTGAATTATTCTTAAAATACTTCGTTAAAGTGGGACAATGAACAAATATTATTCAGCTATTAAAATAATTTAAGATTTTAGGAAAATTATTAATTTAAACAAGACGCCTAAAATTAATATAGCATCATTTCGGTTGATAAAAAAAAGTTTAAAAAGTTACACCTACGAGACAGCCCGTTGGGCTTGCTACCAACACCAAATTCCGTTGGTTAGAGAATTAATAATTAAATTGATAAGATTCTTTTTCCTGCACTCTCTGAATTAGTATCTGCACCTCCTAAATGAAAGTAAAAGGAATAAAATACCCTTCTTTCCTACACCACCACACTACCGTTGTCATTGCACTACACCTCCAACTACATTAAATCTTGTTCCAGAAATCTTGCGCCAGAACACATATCATATATAAATACGTCAAAAATAATGTACTAACATCACATTTACATAGCAACCAACAAGTTTCACCTAAAACATCGAAATATCTTCTATGTAAGCTGCTGGTTTTTGTATGTAAAGCTGGTGGTGGATGTTAGGTGTACCTGTTTTTTGCATTCTCTATATGCTGCAGCTTTGGTGATTTTTCGTTTTTTGGTGACTAGAATGTGGGGTTGTTCCAAGCAGCTGAAGTTGAGGTTCTTTAGTTTGGCCTAGTCCATAGGTGGATGTAAGGTGGTCTTTTAAGCGTGTCAACCTATTTTTTTTTTTACCGTCTGAAGGTTTGTCCCATTTTGGGGTCTTGTAGGGTTAGGATGGACTCTTTCTTCCTACACCTCCATACCTTCTTGTGCCACTCCCATACTAAATGTGAAAATATTATTTTATCCTTTTTTTTTCACCCCCTTGGATTTGAAATAATAAGCCTATGGATTATGTAATCCGGATATATTCTGGATTACATAATCCGGAAGTCAATTTCATATTTTGAAAAGACTTCCGAATTATGTAATCCGGAAGCTAATAACACATCTGAAAAAAAGGCTTCCGGATTACATAATCCGGAAACTAATCTTATGTATAGAAAAGACTTCCGGATTATGTATAGAAAAGACTTCCGGATTATGTAATCCGGAAGCTAATCACAAAAGACTTCCAGATTACATAATCCGGAAGCTAATTCTGGAGACTTCTGGATTATGTAATCCGGAATATTGAGAAGGGTATTTTTGAAATATGAAAAACTTATGGGAGTGGCACAAGAAGGTATGGAGGTGCAGGAAGAAGCAGCCGTTAGGATGTGGTTTTGTCCAGCAGCTGCTACACTTTTTTTTAGCTTCTTTTTAGCCCAGTTTTTTTTTTGAGATTCTCTTTGTTTTTAACATGAATATTATATAAGAGTTGGAACACCCATAAACTGTCCCTTTCAATTTACTTATTCTTTGTTGATAAAAAAAATTAATAGAGTTTTTCCCAATTTTTATGAAGTCTCCCAGCCGACCCGATATTATTTATTTTCATTAATTTTTTTTCTATTTAACTCGAAGTTTGAATCTACCTGTCGGAAAAGAAGGTACTTTCAAGTTGGTTTTTTTGGATTTCGATAGTCGTTCTCTATCACACTTGACATCAATGAATTTTTCAGCAATTTGGAGCAAATGACGTAAGTAAAGAATAAGGATCCAACAAACTAAAACATGTAAAACAAGTTTCCTAGCACCTACCAACTAAGGATCCAACAAACATTACACTACAAACCAAAATAATAAACCAGTTCAAGATATAGAAACCCAACATATACTGTTACATCAATCCACCAAAGAGATCACACCCTCAATATAGAACATACATTCAACAACTAAACAAGATCTTTACTAACAGACTTTTGCCAGCAGGCTGAAGTGTCATAACCAAGTGCCAAAACTGTTTCGGTAAATGTTTATTAGATTATTCTTTTTGAAACCCTTTATACAGATAGTTGCAGCTGTAAATTGTGATTCTATTATAGATTAGTTTATGGTAATGGGAACTCGACCCTAATTATATCGTTCTAGAGAAAATGTTTATTTCTTATGCTACAATAATTCTCATATTATTTTTTTTTATCAGCAATAAAAAATAAACAATAATTCTCATATGTATATGGGTCAGAGTATATATATATACAAAGAAAGATGAGTATAAGTTTCTTCCAAATATGTTGTCAAGAATTTTGTGTTTATCTATGTAGTTTTGATTAAAGTTTGTGGATGACAAAGTTCATTCATGTTATCAGATTTCTTGTATGCATTTCCACTTAAATTTTGGTATATTTGTGAAACAGACTTCTTCCTGTGATTGATCTATTCCCTTTGTATACGATAAAAGATTATCTTGATATTTTTTTTATAAGGGTTGAGACGTATTTGAAATATTCCATATCTATTTCATATTGTTGAGAACAAAAATATATACATATATAAATATATAGATATAGATAGATATATAAGATATATTTTTCTAATGAAAAAGGAATTGACGAGGAATAAAACCTGATGTGTTCCTTATCTTTCAAATGCCTCTTTGCTTTTGAGCTGCTAAATAGAATGGAGGGTAAAGGATTATCAGGGTTTGAGTCCAAGTTCTTGATTCTTGTTTTTTCTTTTTTATTTTTACATTATACACTTTCTTCGATCACGTTAATTTATCAATAGTTACATTGTTTGATTGATGCACAATATGCAATAGATAAAATAGTTGCCTTCTTTACCTCTTCCTAATTAGATTAAAAAAATATGCTGGTAAAGCACAAATGGTCATCTAGTGCTTGAAAGATAATGTTTTTCATTCACGATCAAGGTGCGGTTTCCGATAATTCTTTTTCATATATGGCAAGCACAAGCTGTTTATTATTTGAGGAAAGATGTAGATATGGAAATTTAAAAGGCATACAACAGATTCACTCTCACTCAGTCTTGAAAATAAATGTTCTTGCTAACTTGCCATCTTATAAAACACTCAGATCAGAACACCAGGGCACAGTCATACGTACTTAGTTTATTCCAACTAATTTAAGCCATTTTTTTTTCTCAATGAATGATAGGATTCATATATCTTGCGGATTGGCCATAACAATCTTTCCAACTTCAGTGGAGCTACCTTGGAGAAGGTTAGCAGCAAGTGCGACATATAGTTACTCCACAGAGTATGAACAAGTGTAAAATGCACAAGAAATACCAGGCAACCAACTCCAAAAGTGAAATAAGGACCCCAATTGGATAAGAATTCAAAGATCAACGTGGCACTGGCAATAGAAGCAAACAACATGAATCCAGCAGATATTAAAAGTGTCACACTACCAAATCTCACCTTATTTTCCTGTAAGCGGATAGACTCATCTTTTGGCTCCATGTTTGAAGGAAGAATAGCTGAAGCATAGAATAACATAGATGCAGCGCAGAAAGATGTTTCCAGCCCAACTGATACAAAGAAGATCGTATACCATGTCTTCTTCCGAAAAATTGGAGTAAGTGTACTATCAATATCATTAAGAGGAATGGTTATGGCAACGGAAATTCCTAAGGTGATGATAAGAGTTGCCACCACTATTAAAGTATTTGCCAGAGCTTTCAGTTCAGATGCAGATTCTCTGTGCAACTCTTTGTGTGTCTGATAAAATAAATCTTTAGGGGTCCAACCATCTTTATTTCTCTTTCTTTTCATTGAAGGTGGAACTATTTTCTCCACTTCCTGTTTCGTTTCGTTAAAAATGAAACTAAAATGTTTATTACGATGAAGAGCAAAGAGGTAGAAAATTAATTATAAAAATAATAATAAAGTTTTCAGATAGAAAATCTAAAAAGATAATTTGAATGAGAAATTCTAAAATAAATTCAATTATAGAGATGACAAATGAATTGCAGCTTAGAAGCTTATAATAAAGATGAGACATGAACCTGTTTTTATTGATTTTGATCAAGAATTCTCTATTGATTGGATATGTGTATGATAATATTAATTTTTTAAATTAAGTACGAGATTTGGTATGAATATATATATCTGTCTCTTTTTTTTTCCAATATTCATCATATACTCACATTTTTTCTGTTTTAAATTATTAAAACATATTTAATTTATTAGATAATTTAAAATGTTTTATTAATTTTTCTTTATTTTATTCTTATTTTTAGATTATACATTTGATATTTTTACTTTTTTCTATAATTATTTGATATTTATTCCATTATTTGATATTAGTATTTGATATTTATACAACTGTAATTTTTTTCTTGATATTTTAAATTGAAAAAAATAAATATGTATATTTTTCCCATTGAATACCTGACAAATTCATGTTTCTAGTAACGGATACAAACATACTCGTTACTATGGGATGATGAGAATGAAATAAAAATTAATACCCAATAAATTCGAAAATAAGAATGTGGATAAATTTTTATTTTAAAGATAGAGATAGAATAGTTAAATCTGCACAGACCCCACCCTTTTATCATCTGCAGCTAAGAAAATAGAATTTGAAATAATTTTAAATTTATGTTTTTCTTTTTACATGTTCTTTTCTTGGTTGAGCGTTGTCCGTTCTACTAAAACTAACACATAGTTGACTTCATCTAGTTTAAATGTGTTATAATCTTAACATTGTTTTGTAATCAACATTATCAAAAGCTTCTTTTAGAATAAAGAAAATCATGTTTGTTTTTTACTGACATTATCTGGACTGTACATTGATGTTAGGCTAAAGTTATTTTTCAACTATTGCTAATTGAATTTTTTGGATTAATATTGTTATTTTTTTTTAATTTAAATCAAGTCAATATCAATTGATATAAGACTTCTTTTTTACTAATTTTTGGACAATGTAAGTTGTCATCATTTCTCATTGAATATTAGTTAAATTTCTTTTACAAGAACTACTAGGATTTTTTAATTTTTGTTAATAAAATTATTATTTTTTATTTACATTGTTATAGGATTATCTTATTTTAAACCACAACCAATATTATCTCTATATTAAGCATGGTTTCTTTGTCAAATATAATGGTGATTATTTTTTTATGATTATAGTTTTTTTTATCAGTAATAACTAATAAATTAAATATGAATCACTCCAGAAGTGATTTAATCTTTATACAGTTCCTGACAACCCCACAACACTAACTCTAGAACTATTTGACAAAATTATATCACTTAACTAACATCATACAAATCAATAGATCAAGACACTAATCAGAGTGAAATTTTTAGGATTATAGTGATTTTAACCTAATGTTATTGTTTGCTAATAGGTTGTTAGGATTTGTTTTCTAATATTAATTTGGAAAACATTCAATCAACCTTAACTATTTTTTATTTTAACGATGTCTACATCAGAAATATTTTTGCACAACATTGACAAAAATAGTCTTCAATCAATAAAATGATTATGAATGACATAAATTAAAAACAATTTTTTTCCACATCAATCGGAAAGAAAAAACTTCATCAATGAAAATCTTGGAAAACTTTTACAGAAAAATACATACAATCAAAATTGCCTTAAAAAAATTATCTTTATTAATAATTTTGAATTACTAAAATTTATTTAATATTTAAATAAATTTTTTATATTTATGATCACTGAATACTTTATCTAAAAAAATATATTTAAAAAAAAATATAATTTGAAATAGATTCATTTAAATACTTTAAAAATTATGAATTCTCTGCAATAAAGAAAAATTGACATTTTTTTTACAATCTATAAGGAACAGGTAGAAGAAAAAAAATATTAAAGAGAGCAACATTAAACGCTAATGAAGTATATACCTGAAACCATTTCTCCTCAGTACGCATTTGAACATAATTTGTTGATAATCCGAATCTTTCCTCTGAGTTATCCAACTTTGCAGCTAAATGAAGAACATTGTTACCCTCAAAATCAACCAATTGTACCATCAGGTTCTTGGAATCCCCCTGGTTTAATATTAGTTCGTATACCGCTTCTTGTCGATATAGAATAGCAATGTGAAGTAAGTTTCTTTGTTTAATGGAATCCATTTCAAATAACAAACCTGGATGATAGCGTAGAAGAGATTTTAAAATCATAATGTTTCCTGATTTTGCCGCATCGAACATTGCCGTTGACAATTTTGCATAGTTCAGAGACTCATTCTCTTCTTCCATTCCCTTAAACAACGATCTTACAATATCTTCATTACCAATAACTTCTTGAGATGAAGCTATCCTTGAGTTCAAATTAATCATGTACACATACATACAATAATTTAGTTAAATAAAGTATACATATTCATAGATCTACATCAACTACAATTGATATAGATCTACATCAACTACAATTGATATGAACATTTTCCTAAATTTGACTTGTAAGATATTTTTACTTGAAGTTAATTGCCTTTTATATATATAAAAATGTGAGTGAAAATAATCTTTAGGCGAGGCTAGGTTAAGAATGCCTTGTATATTCATAAAACTATGCGCCTATTTTGTTTTCATGTTTTCACTGTGTAACTATAAAGCCAACTTAACCAGAACCTCTAAAAATAATTTTTTTTCTCTATTTTCTAAATAAATCTTCCAACACAAGAAATACTGTTTCGTAATTAAAATAATAGGATAAAAAAAGAAAATGAAAAGAAAACCAGTCCAAAGAGCAGCATTTCTGAACTAGAAAAATTAAGTTGGTAAAGATTAATAGAACTCACAGTGTTTGGCAAGCATTTGCAGAGGTGTCAATCCCTCTTCGTTTTCTATGCTAGTCAATTTAGGATAGCGATCCAACAATTTTGATGCCACGCCTGTGATGCCCAGTGTCAAATGAAGAAGAGCAGGCATAAAGAAAAAATAGTTAAATATGTAAAAGAAATGTGCTTCAGATACAAATATATTTTATATTAACCACACATTTTAATCATGATAATAATTGAGGAATATGACAAAGCAAAAATGGTGCAGTTAATGAAAAAAATAAATCGTAAAATTTTAATTAAAATGTATAAAAAGAAATTGACAAAACAACTGAACAAAACTAATAAATGTTGAATTGAGAAATACTTAAATTTACGAAAAATTTAAAGCTTAATTAAGTACAGATAATTTTGTCACATATATCATATCTTTTTGTGGTATTTATTCTTTTGCAAAGGAAATATGGATGGATGAGTAGCTTACTGTAAATGTTGTTGTCGATGGTAAAGAAAAATAACTTGACAATGTCTTGGAAGGGTATATTGTTGTGTAGGTTCTCTTGATGAGCTTGAAATAAAAATTCTACCATTGGAATGTGCCCTGCAGAAGATGCTAATTGAATTGGAAGCATATCCTTTTGGCCTCTAATCCATGGCAACCTTCCATTCTTCCCAAACAGAATTCCAGCTATTTTTACATTTCCAGTCATCGCAGCCAAACAGAAGGCCGTGTTTCCATCAGCCATGCAAATTTCTAAATCTTGCATCTTCATACAATTCATCATCTTTTCCACAAAACTAGTGTTTCTCATGCTTACTGCAACATGAAGAGCTGTAATTCCCTGGGCATTTAATGGAATTCGCCACCAATGAGGATGAATTCTAGAATAGCTTGAAGCCTCATTCCAATTTCCAGAAGCTGCTGCCATATATATTTCCCTTTTATGCGTTTCTGCATCTCATGCACTTCATACAATCAATTTTCTGTCACAACTTTCACTTACCTCTCTACATAAAATAAGTATAATATATTATAAATTAAACATAACAATTTCAAATAAAAAATATTAATGTTTACTGCGTTTATAAATATGTTTTACATTAATAACATATGGTCATGCTATTTAATAAGTTTTATGTAATCGTTAATATGATCCAAGTACCTCTTCTCATTACAGACTTTACCCGTTTTAAACCGTGAAAATATATGTGTTAAGTTAAATACAACTTTTTATTTTGATAACATTACTCGAATTTAGATTATTTCAAACCATTTTTCGTTAGATAAATATACGTGTTACTTACTCTGTTGGTGAAAGAGTAGGATACACCTTGATAGTAAAATATAAAATTGATAATCGGTTATAAAAACCATAAGTAAATATAAATGCACACACATAAAAAATTATCAATTCATGAGAATTCACTTATTTTACATTTTCATAGAAACTATCATTAGCAACTATAATTGTCTAAATAGACAAATTAAAATCCACAATGTTCTTATATCTTTTTTTCCTCTCTTTTTATACTATCTTTATAGGATATATCAGTTAAATTTTCCAAATGTTACTACTAAAAAATAAATAACTGTGGAATGTAAGAACAGAAGATAAACTTTGAAAAGTCATACTGTCTGGCTCCAAAAAACAGCTTTGGGGTTCCTGTTGTTGAAGATGCTGTACTTCACCCACCACAATACCCACTTCATTACAATCTGCAGATGCATTTACCAAACAATATGTTTTTATCAGAATTGGAACATGCAGTGTATTTATACAACTACTGAAATTTTAAAAAAATACTTTGTTCGTTATTGAATTTATACATAATACAAACAAATGTATTAATGTTGAGGTTTTCACTCTAAACTTTAAGCATAATTCAACCCATAAAACCAGCTCATAAAATTGAGGTTTTCATCCATTTATATACTATGAAAGACTTTAATATTTATTCCTGATTCTAATATCTATTCGATGGGATCTTTAATAGACGCTCATGGATTTAACAAAACTGGAGCACAAAAATGTCATTAATAGTTTAGAGTTAAACATACTCTCGAGCTTGGGAATGTCATCTGCAGCTGACAAGATAATTGCTTCTGAGTCTGACATAATTCCGTTTAAGCGAATCGGGTGGGTATTTGAGCTACTTTTCACCATTGAGATTCCGGCCACCGCTAATAGGGGCGGCAGACGGTGATCTTCATCGTTGTTAATAATATCAAGTGCGGTAACTTTCTTCTCCACGGATCACTTTCATGGCCACAAGGAACTTTTGATGGTAATCCAAACCCTTTAAACTGTTGTCTTGCGCCATTTTTGCTCCTTGCATCTTTAAACTAATTTAACTTGAGCCACCAAATACGACTAAACAAAAGTTATTGATATTTTAATAATAGATGAAGGTTTGAAAGGTGCTTTTAATTTTAAATGGCCTTGATATACGTGCTTTTTTTTGTACATGCTTACATATATATTGTCATAAAATAGTAAGTCCTTGCAAATTGGCTTTCATAATCAATAAAAAATTGTCTTTCAAACTAGGTTGTCGGTACATTGATGTGATGTGACTCTTTTATTATTCTTATGTTTTGTTTTCTTATGTTTAGCATGTGAGGGACTAAATCCAGAGGCAATTTTAAATGGATCTATTAATAATAAAAATGCGCAAGTTCAAGATGAAAAGAAGTGCGATGCAAATTAGAGTACTAAGACCCAGATATGTTCTGCACTTAATTTTTAAAGTAGCATCAAACCTAACCCTTAAAATACTAAACGTGTTCTTATTATAAATAAAATTTAGCAATCATTTAGTCCTTATACTTATATAACATTTATCTTTCAACTCTTATATTTAAATGTAATTCATTTTAGTTCCTATATATATATATATATATATATATATATATATATGTATGTATTTTGGTCTTTTTGTCAGTGTATATTATTTTTAATTTTTTCTAGTTTTGATGTTTAAATATATATATATATATATATATATATAGAAACTAAAAATACTTTTTTGAAAATAAAAATAAAAAAGATAAATTTTATTCAACTATGGAAAATGAATGAATAATTTAACCTAAATATTATAAATTTTGAAAGCATATGATCACATTTCAATATTTTCAGAATTACGTTTAACCCAAAAATAATAAAAATATTTATCTTTCAACGGACTTTAAACGTAAAGGTTATCTCTTATAAAAAAAATTGCAAACAGATCAAGAGCAGTTGGATCACACTGTGCTAGGTACGGTCTATTTTTAAGCTACAGATAATCCAAATCATGTGAAGGTATTTTAGACTTTAGATTCTCTACGGTTTAAATTTTAACCAATCATACTCTTAGCCGTTAAAATATAAAATTTATTTATTAAAATTATAAATAATTAGTTACCCAACTGAAAGCCATTGGATTTCTTTCCGATAAATAAATAAAAAATTAATTAAGTGGGTTCCGCAACCAACAACAGATGCAGATTATTTTTTAAACATGATTCACGTGAACCTTTCACTTCAATAAATATTAATATTTTAATTATTTATAATTTTTTAAATTTTAAAAATTATTTTAATATTTTGTATTTTATTTATGTTTTTAGTAAAAAAATTTATTATAAATATTAATATTTTATTATAAGTATAAGGTGGAGCAGGATGTCAAAATATCATCACCAAAATAGAATTCACAATCAAATTACTAAAAAACTATTAAAAATAAATTGTTAATGTATATATTATTGTAATAAAGTTGTTAAATGGATGTTTATTTGATGGAGAATGTCAAATAATTTTATTTTTATTTTTAAATATTTATAAAAATGAAAATTCATCACTGTCAATTTTGCACAAATGAAAATGTAGGAGAGAGAGAAGAGGTTGAAACTCAAAATAAATAAATAATTATACAAAGACGAGACAAAAAGCGGGTAAATTTTCTATCTAGCACTATTTACACTTTTATTTCCCTAACTAGCACCCTTTGTTTTTATTTCCCTATCTAGCATCATTTTGTTTTTATTTCCCTATCTAGCACCCTTTTATTTTTTATTTTCCTATCTAGCACCATTTCAAAAATAAATAAATAAATAATTTTTTTTTTATAATTTTAATTTTGAATGCATTAAAAAATAAGTATTTTTAATGTTTAAAATAGTTAGAAATATAATTAATGAATAAAGAAATGAGTTTTTACAAAATAAAAATAAAAAAGTAATAGAAATAATGAAATCCGAGTTATTAGCATTTGAGGATGAATCCTTCTTTTATATAACATTTTATTGTTACTAACTTTCGTCAAAATTTGTGTCATCGTTGATACTTGAACAATTAATTTATTTATTTACGTGTATTATTTATGTTTATGCATTTTTATATAAATTTTATTATGTTTAGTTGTTTATTTATTTATATATCCTCATGTTTATTTCTTATATATCAACATTTGCTTTGTAAGTTTTTTA
The DNA here is from genome assembly GCF_000499845.2 of Phaseolus vulgaris. Lineage (NCBI taxonomy): Eukaryota > Viridiplantae > Streptophyta > Magnoliopsida > Fabales > Fabaceae > Phaseolus > Phaseolus vulgaris. The sequence continues at coordinate 27,575,161 of NC_023754.2, forward strand.
ATTTATTTTCTTATTTACATTTACATTTATATATATATATATATAAATTATATTTTACACAAAAAAGTGAAATAATACACGACAAATAAATCAACAAAAACCACTACAAGAAAATCATGAAATAGAAATCAATTTTAGAGACAAAAAATAATTTGCTATAGTGACTAAATTAGAGACCATTTTAGAGACAAAAAAATGGTTTCTAAATTAGTTTCTACTATGGTTAAATGGTTTTTAAATTGGTATATAGTTAGCTACCAATGTTTTTGCTACCAAATTTAGAATCTAAATAATTTGTATAAAACATTGGTATCTAATCAGATACCAATTTATAAACTATTTAACAATAATAAAAACTAATTTAGAAATCAAAATTTTTTGTAGTTTCTAAAATAGTCTTTAATTTAGTCACTATAGTAACTATTTATTTTTTGTCTCTAAAATTAATTTCTATTTCATGATTTTCTTGTAGTGAATTTGAAACGGGATTGAAGAATTTTTCTATGTTAAATGACTTCAAAGAAGACGATAATGTTGTTTTTGAAACGGAAGTTAACATACAAAATAATGAAATTCGAGTTATTTGAATTTTAAAATGAATTCTTTTTTACATAGTTGTTTCTTATTGTTTTATTTTCTTAAAATTTGTGTCAGTTTGTTGATACTTAAACAAATATTTATTTATGTGTATTATTTATATTCATGCATTGTTTATATTAATTTAAGTATGTTTAGTTTTTTTTATTTATTCGCATTTGTTAATATTTATTTTTTATATATTAATATTTTCTTTTTTTTCTATTTATTTTCTCATTTACATTTTAGATTAATATTTATTAATATTAATCTAAAATCAATATTCCTGGTTAATGTTATATGATATGTTATGACTACAGTAAAAGTCTAACTAATTCTTAGAAATAAACTTGATGTGAAATTAATATTCTAGTTACATATTAATTAATTTAGTCATATTTATTGACATATAAGATCTTTAAGAAAAAATTGATACTGCATCCATGGAGAATTCAATTGAGAAAAAATGTAAATGTTCGAATTTAAAAGGTACATACACAGAAAAAAAAAATGACACAACATTAATGAAAACAGTCCTAAAAATAAGAGGTGGTCTTGCAAAGTTTCCCTCTTACAAAACACACAGAACTCTTGAGCGCAATCTTATATATGGTAGTTTATTCCAAGTAATTTACGCCTTTTTTCCCTGAGAAATGGGTGATACGACAAAGATCTTGCGGATTGTCCATAACAATCGTGCCAGCTTCTCTAGAGCTACCCTGTGAATGTATTTCAGGAAGTGCACAACAATTCGATACCACAAAGCATAGTCAAGTGCAAAATGCAGCACGAGTACCAAAGAAGAAAGTCCCAAGAGGAAATAAGGGATCCTCTTGGATGAGATGCCAACCAACAACGTGGCACCCGAAATAAAAGTAATCAGCATGGATACAACAGAAAGAAAAAGTGACACACAACCAAATATAATCTTTTTTTCTTTTAAGTGGATTAACTCATCTTTTGTTTCCAAATCTGGAGGAAGAATAACTGAAGCATAGAACAACATAGATGAAAGACAAAAACATGTTTCAAATGCAACCGAGAAAAAAAATATCGTATACCATGTCTTCTTCCGAAAAAATGGAGTAGTTGTACTATCAACATCTTTAATAGGAATGGTTAAAGCTATGGTTATCCCCAGGGTGATGATAAGAGTTGCCACCACTATTAAAGTATTTGCCATAGCTTTCATTTCAGATGCAGATACTCTGTGCAACTCTTTGTGTGACCAATAAAATAATTCTTTAGGAGTGAGACCATCTTTATTTCTCATTGCTTGCATTGCAGGTGGCACTATTTTCTGTACTTCCTGTAAGTAATAGTAATAGCAATGAAGATATTTTAGTATTTTCTTTATACTTCCAAAAACAAGAGAGCTTTTCTTATGCATTCATCTCTCCTTTTCTCACCATAAAATATGCATAAGCAACATCTAAAAAGGAAAAATATTAAAGAGAATAAATCATTTATATAGAAAAATGTTATATATACCCGAAACCATATCTCCTCCTCACGCATTAAAACATACTTTGTCGATAATCCAAATCTTTCTTCAGGTTGAGGCATTAAAACATAGTTTGTGGATAATCCAAATCTTTCTTCAGGTTGAGGCATTAAAACATACTTTGTCGATAATCCGAATCTTTCTTCAGGTTGAGCCATTTTTCCGGCTAAATGAAGAACATTGTAATCTTCAAAATCAATCAACTGTATCATCACATTCTTCGAATCCCCCTGCTTTAATATTAGTTTGTATATAGTTTCTTGTCGATATAGAATAGCAATGTGAAGTAAGTTTCTTTGCTCCACGGAATCCACTTCAAATAGCAAATATGGATAGTGTTTGAAAAGAAATTTTAAAATCGTAATGTTTCCTGATTTTGCTGCAGCGAACATCGCATTTGACAACTGTGCATTGTTTAGAGACTCGTTCTCTTTTTCCATCCCCTTAAACAGCCAACTTACAATATCTTGATGACCAGTAACTTTCTTGAACAAGGCTGCCATTGAGTTGAAGCAATTAGTCAAGTACAAATGCAACTATTTTGCTAAATAAATTTTTTATAAGGTTGTTAAATGAAGTAATCAGTAATAGTTTTCTATGTAATATATTTTTTTTTTTCAACATATCAATATACTTATTTCTCGATTCGTAGTTTCGGAAAGTGTCAACTTCCATTCGGAAAGTGTCAACTTCCATTTTTAGGCTTGCAAACAGAAAATCAAACAGAAAACCTGAGAGAACTCACAAAATTGAGCAAGCATTTGCAAAGGAATCAATCCCTCGTTGTTTTCTTCGGCAACCAATTTTGGATAGCGCTCCAACAATTTTGACGCCACGGCTGTCATGCACAATACCAAAAAGTTATTGTTAAAAATTCAAAAAAGACAGCTTTTTGTCAAGAAATGTCAATGTAAATAATCAAATTCAATGATAAAAAAGGTTATATTGCTCTGTAAGTATACGAAATTTAAGTGGGTATTTGAACTTGAATATAATTTGTCTCATCACTCTTTTCTTGTATTTACTGTTATGCAAAAGAAATGTAGATGAGCTTACAGTAAATATTGTTGTTGAGGGCGAAGAAGAATAGCTTTACAATGTCTTGGAAGGGTATAAAGTTGTGCAGGTCATTTGGAGCTTGAAATAAAAATTCTGTCATCGGAATGTGCCCTGCAGAAGATGCTAATTGAATTGGAAGCATATCGTTTGGGTCTCTAATCCATAGCAACTTATCATTCTTGCGTAACAGAATTTCAGCAATTTTCACTTTTCCAGTTATCGCAGCCAAACAAAAGGCTGTGTTCCCTTCTGCCTTGCAATTTTCCAAATCTTCGATGTTCGTACAATTATCCACCAGCTTTTTTACAAAACTAGTTTTTCTCATTCTTACTGCAACGTGTAGGGCTGTAATTCCACTATCATGTAATGGAACTCGCCACCAATGAGGATGAATTTTAGAATAGGATGAAGCCTCACTCCAATTTCCAGAAGCTGCTGCTATATATATTTCCCTTCTATCACTTTCTGCATCTCATGCACTTCATATAATCAACTTTCACTTATACAAGTATTATACACTAAATATAACAATTTTAAATAAAAAATTATTTTCTTTTCATTGTCATAATAATCCTGGGTCATGTAAATTGGTCCGCAGCCCATTACCAAATAGACTCCCGGTCTGTTGTTTCTCTTAGACTCGTCCCATGTAATTCCCACTCCATGTGAACAACAGTCTATACATCTTAATAATTGTAACTTAATCTTTATTTTCTAATTTAACTAAAAATAACTTATAAGTTATGAAACTAATAGTCATTTCTTCTTGCACCACTTATATAGTCTATAAAACAAATTTGTATTATACTAATTAATTGGTCGGAATTAAACATTAATATATATATATATATATATATATATATTATTTTTATCCATTTAAAAGTTAATCTAACATATTTTTAGTAAACCTATTTAAAGTTTCAGACTTAAATAAAATTTAAATATAGAAAGGTATCATAAGAGGATTAGCTACACAAATTAAAGCCTAAAATGTCCCTATCTCTCATTTTAATATCTTTATTGGATCTCAAATAAGTTGTCACTAAACGAATTAAAAATCATACTGTTCAGTTCTGGGAAACTTGTTTCGGGTGGCAGTGATTGTGAATCCTCTGTCCGATGGATAAGAATATCCAGGTCTCTACCATCTGCAGATGCATTTATCAAAGGATATATATCATTATGATCTCTTAGATCAGAACCGAAACATACATAAAAAGATCGCAAAAAAAATAGCAAAGTGCAATGCTATTTATACAACTACGAACTGAAATTTAGAAAGTAAATTATAAAAGTAACAAAAGTACAAAACTTAAACAGTGCAGGTACGCATTAATGTACAAAAGTTAGAATTTTGAAAATATTAACAACGTCATTTCTAAGTTAGAAAGCATACTCTCAGGCTTGATAATTTGCGGCGAAACTTTCTTCATTCTGATTCCGGCTATTGGGAAAGAGACAGAAGATAATTTTGCTTGCAAAAAATATTGGGGAAGGTTTAAAAGGGTCACTACAACATCGTGCTTTCCCTTGGACTTCCATTATATACCTCCTTCACGTTGACTTTGAGCAAAAACTATATTTTCACATAAAAAATAATACATCCCGACAACTATTTTAATAATACAATAATATGTTAATATTTTAAGTTAAAAAAATAAATTAAAATATTAATATTTTATAGATGTATTTTATTTTATGGGTGTCAAAGTATTATTCCTCGGACTTTGAATTCAACGGGTGTCATATACATATTCAGCCAGACTGTTCTGTTGCACGTCTTTACATCCACACAATATTCCCTGCATCTTTAAATTATTTTTTTTGCTACTATCTTTAAATTAATTTAACTTAGGGAACCAAGACACAGATAAACAAATATTAGCATTAATACTTTAATAATAATAATAATAATAATAGAGCGTGCTTTAAATGGTAGCTTTAATTTTTTTTATCGGCCAATAATAAATGGTAGCTTTAATAATAAAACAAATTATTGGTTTCATACCTAGGTTGTACTTGTTTGTAGATACAGACATGTGGTGCCACTTTTTTTTATCCTTAAGTTTTGTTTCTTTATTCTTAGCATGCGGTACATGAAGTGTAACTAAATTGAGAAACAATTTGAAATAGTTTTAATAATAAATAAAAAATTAGAATTATTCAGCTCAACTATGAAGATTCTCATCGATCTAGAATGAATGAAACGATAAAATATGAGCTAGAAAATCAATGTACAGATTACTTTCACACTGCACGAACTCGGTTCTTAAAATATAAATTTTGTTTTATTACCCAGGTATCTAAGTGAATTTTACATTATTCAAAAAAATTATTCACTAATTTATTTCAAAAAATAAATTCAATATTATTATAATTATTAATATAAATATTTTTATTAATAATATTAAAAATATAAATAATCTTAATAATTTTAAATTTTTAATAATATAAATAATATTAATCATAATAATTATATACTATTATAATATAAATAATTATAAAATCATAACTAATATTCATAAAAAAATATTTTTATTATTATTATAAATATAAATAATAATCATAACTAATAACTATCCATACTATTAATATTATAATAATAATAATAATAATATTATTATTATTATTATTATTATTATTATTATTATTATTATTATTATTATTATTATTATTATTATTATTTTGAAAATTTCATCTTCAACAGTTAGAAAGTCAATTATGCTGTGCAAACGAAGAAATGTAATTTTGTAAAAACACGAAATTAAGACACTGAATACTAAAAAATGCTAAAAACAAAGACATCTATGGGTTCTAACCTTTCTTCGCAGTTTAGAAAAGATTAGCAAAGAAAGTTACAAGTATTATACACAAATAACAATTTTAAATAAAAATTTATTTTCTCTTCATTATCATCACAAATATGTTTTATATAGAGATAATAATGTGGAGCAGGTCATGCAGGTCGATCTGCCCACTACCAAAACATGTGGAACAAACTCCGTTGTTGTTTTTCTTATGCTTGTCCCATGTAATTCACACTCCGTGTAAATGTTAAAATTTAAAAGACACATACACAGAAAAGAGAAAGATCACACAACATGAATTAAAACAGTCCTGAAAATAAGTGGTCTTGCAAACTTTCCCTCTTACAAAACACAAAAAAACTCTTGAGCGCAATCTTATATATGTTAGTTTATTCCAAGTAATTTACGCCTCTTTTGCCTGAGAAATGGGTGACAGAACATAGATCTTGCGGATTGTCCATAACAATCATGCCAGCTTCTCTAGAGCTACCCTTTAAAAGTATAGGAGGAACTGCGCAAGAATTCGATGCCACAAAGCATAGTCAAGTGTAAAATGCACCAGGAGTACCAGAGAACCAAGTCCAAAGAGGAAATAAGGGCCCCAGTTGGCTAAGACGCCAATGATCAAGGTGGCACCCGAATAACAGTAGTCAACATGGAACCACCAGAGAGAAAAAGTGACACACTACCAAATATAATCTTTTTTTCTTTTAAGTGGATTAACTCATCTTCTATTTCCAAATCTGAAGGAAAAATAGCTGAAACATAGAACAACATAGATGAAGCACAAAAACATGTTTCAAATCCAACCGAGATAAAAAATATCATATACCATGTCTTCTTCCGAAAAATGGGAGTAGTTGTGCTATCAACATCTTTAATAGGAATGATTTAAGCTATGGTTATCCCCAGGGTGATGATAAGAGTTGCCACCACTATTAAAGTACTTGCAAGCTTTCACTTCAGATGCAATGCAACTCTTTGTGTGACCAATAAAATAATTGTTTAGGAGTGAGACCGTCTTTATTTATCATTGATTGCATTGCAGGTGGAACTATTTCCTGTACTCCCTGTAAGTATTGTAATAGCAATGAAGATATTTTAATATTTTCTTTATACTTCCAAAAACAAGAGACCTCTTGTTACGTACCGATCTCTCCTTTTCTTACCATAAAATATTCATAACATCTAAAAAGGAAAAATATTAAAGAGAAAAAATCATTTATATAGAAAAATGCTAACCGTGCGGATGTATATATACCCGAAACCATATCTCCTCGTCACGCATTAAAACATTCTTTCTCGATAATCAGAATATTTCTTGAAGTTGAGCCATTTTTCCAGTTAAATGAACAACATTGTTATCTTCAAAATCAACCAACTGTATAATCACATTCTTGGAGTAAGGCGCTAGCTATTTATGTATAAGGGTTGGACCACCTGAAGTGGTTCCCATTTATTTATTTTTTATTGCTGATAAAAAAAATCATCACATTCTTGGAATCCCCTGCTTTAATATTAGTCTATATACAGTTTTTTTATCGATATATGTTCCTGCTAGGGAGATGGGACCTAGAGAACTATTGAAGTCTTCTTCTCCTTCCTTCGGTCGGTCAGGTAACTGGGTGATGAGCTGGGATTCTTCTCGTCCTCCTGCCTCTCCTTCGGCACTCGGTCTCGGGTGAACACCGGATGGTGGGGGTACCTGCGAAGGTACTCCGACGCTCAAGTCAGTAAAGCGGGTGGTCAGCTCTCAGGTAGGTGAACAGTAATAAATGACATACCTTACTCTTTGGAATGCATGCTATTTATATTATTATAATGGGCCTACCTTGTTGGGCCCGTTTATCGAGGTGGATACCTCTTAGGGTTGCATTACCTAATTCTTAATGATAGATTAACTTCATTGATTTTGGTTTGAGTGTTAACTGTAATAGGGGTCGGCCGTCGACCAAATCATCATGGCATGGGTCGGCCATCGGCCATATTCCGGTGGTCTCGGTCGTCTCGGCCAAGTCTTCTAAGGTCTCGGCCGAGTCAGGTTTTGGCCTCTCGGCCTCTCGGCCAAGTCTTCTAAGGTCTCAACCAGGTTCCCCTAATCTCGGTCAGGTGGACTCGGCCTCGGGCAGCCAGGTGGGCCTCAGCCTCGCCCATACCGGTACAATATACAATAGCAATGTGAAGCAAGTTTCTTTGTTCCCGGATTGTACTTGAAAAGAAATTCTAAAATCATAATGTTTTCTGATTTTGCTGCATCAAACATCGCTTTTGACAACTGTGCATTGTTTAGAAACTCGTTTTCTTTCATCCCTTAAACAACAAACTTACAATATCTTGATGACCAATAGTTTCCTTGAATGTTCATTGGTCGATAATGGGAATTAGAGAATCAAGATATAGTTTAATTTTAAACTGCTCGGATCTTGGAATTCAAATATTAAATTTGTCTTATTAGAAGATTATAAATAATTAGATATAATGACTGAAATTTGTTGGATTAAAATGTACCTTTGTGTTAACTCTTGATAAATATACCAAATCCTACAATTCATAAAATGAAAAGTTCAATTATTGTTTGTTAATGGACTTGTCTTTAGTAATAAAATAGAAAGATCTAAAGGTATTGATGGGTAAAAAATTTAAAAGGTGAAGATAATTTTAAATTGAAATATATCCAAAACTACCAACTTAAGATAACTTAAGATGATATTATGACGAGGACACATATTTACTGAGTTTAATCTTATAAACTATCTGAATGTAATTTTTTTAATCGATATATTTCTAACAAAACTTAAACATTCACAGAAAAAGTTCACTAGTTGTAATTTCTTTCTTTGAGACGAGATTTCAATCTTAATGTAAAAATTCTAATTTCTAATGATAAAGTATATGCTCTATTTTTATTGGGCCCCTGCACATTTGGGCCTTTTCTGTTTTTAGGCTTTCTGTTTTTACTCTTTCCAGCACCATATATTCTACATGTACTGTTATGAGATATTAGATAATAATATCAGAATTGCCTTTCTTTCTCTTTTCTTCTTCTACTTTTCACATTACAGCCCTTCTCTATCTCTATTCTTTTCAATACCACATTAAGGTTTCTCTATCACTCGCTTCTTGTTTCTCTCTTGCTCATCAGGTTTCTTTCTTCGACTCCTTGCTAAGTTTCCGCAGGTTTGCTCTACTAATCCCATAGCCTCACGTCGACTCTGTTATCTAATTTGTTTCACACAAGATTTGCATGAACGATATTTACAATGATAAACATTTCTATCTCCAAAAAATTGTTTAAATCACAATAATAAATACAATTTATTTCATAAAAACAAAATTAAAAAGTTCAATTACTATGATGAAACATAGTTATTATCACATTTATATCAGATTATTTTTTTCTATAAGAAGTTATAAACAATAACGTACAATTTTTTATAACTATTGAATCCAACTATTTATAGCTTTTGAATCAAACTGCTAAGGATCAATGAATTTTTCAGCAAAAGTAAAGAATATACTGGTGTTTCTGTAAATGTTTATTAGATTATTCTTTTTGAAACCCTTTATATAGATAGTTGCAGCTGTGATTGTATTATAGATTGATTTTTGGTACTGGAACTCGGCCCTTATATCGTTTTGCAGAAAGTGTTCATTTCTTTTAGTACAATAATTCTCAGGAGTGTGTATATGGGTTGGAATAACTATGAATATATAGATATATTTTTCTGATAAAAAATAATTGACCCAGTGTGTTCCTTATCTTTCAAATGCCTCTTTGCTTTTGAGCTGCTAAATAGAATTGAGGGAAAAGGATTATCAGGGTTTGAGTCCAAGTTCTTGATTCTTGTTTTTTCTTTTTTTTGCATTATACACTTTCTTCTTGTTCTTTCTTTGATGCACAAGATAATTATGTAGAAATAAACAATTTTTTTTTCTAATAAAGTTTAAGAGATTATGCAATTAAAAAAAGTTTGAAATTTTGATTTTACTTACCCTCAAAGAAATTTATGATTTTCATTTTAACTTCTTTTGTATAAGTACTTCTATAGCCACATTTAGAAATATTAAAAGTATTTAATAAAAAATGCTACTAATATAATTTAGTAACATTTTATTAAATATTTAATAATTTTCAAAGAAATTATTTTCACATATTAATAAAAACATTTTGCTAAAAATTTGACACTTTTTTTTTCAATTCCAAACATAATACTCAAGAATGTTAGTAACAGTTATTATCAGATAATCATTAAAATTATTATTAAATATTTTTAGTAACATTTCTATAAATAATTTTATTAATATTTAAAAATATTACTAAAAGTTATTAGTTCATATATTTTAATGAAATGTTACTAATGATATTTTTCTTTTTTTTTAAAGGGTCGATGATAATTTTCATGTTTTAATAACTTTTTTTAATAATACTCAATATGATATATGGTGATTGTGAATTTCCATAAATATAAAAGAACACTATTTATTTATTAGAATGATTAGGATAATTGATTTCATGTTCTTCAAATTTCAAATGTCTACCATGAACAAACAAATAATAGAATTACAAAGAAAACAATTACAGGTGCAGTTGAAATGTAAAACCGTCTTAAAACAAGAAAAGTCGTGGAAACTTTTCATCTTATTATCCTCTAAAACTCTTGAATCACATTTAAGCTTTTTTCTCTACGAAAGTGAGGAAGAGACGAATTATCTTACAGATTGGCCATAATATTATCGTCCACTTCGGTGGATCATCCTCCAAATAAGCTAGCATTAATTGTAAGTTGTCAATCCATCGGTTATAATCAAGTGTAAGATGCACAACCAATGCCACTAAACCAAGTGCATAAATGAAATAAAGGATCCAACTGGATAAGAATTCAAAGGTCAATACGCAACCGGAAACTAGAGCAGTAAACATGAGTGCAATTGAGCCGAAAAGTGACACATTCCCACAGACCAACTTTGTTTGCTGCAACTGAACAGACTCTTCCTTTGGTATTGCCCAAGATTGAGGAAGAATAACTGAAGAGTAGAATAACATAGACGAAACACAACAACACGTTCCAAATGCAAGCGATAGAAAGAAAAGCGTATACCATATCTTTTTTGCAAAAAAGGGAGTACGTGTACTATCAATATCCTCAACAGGAACGGTCATACCTCCGCTGATCCCTAGGGTGATGACGAGAGTTGTTACCACTAACAATGTATTTGCCGTAGCTTGCAGTTTTGATATTGATTCTTTGTGCAACACTTCATGTCCTTGATAGAACAGTTGTTTAGGAGTTAAACCTTCCTTGTTTCTCATAGTTTTCATTGCAGGTGGAACTATTTTATCCACGTCCTGTGTTTGGTTAAAAGTGAAGACTAATAGTATAATGAGGAAGATAAAGAACATAAGAACGTAGCAAAGTAATTATAAAAAAAAGTATTATAAAGGCATTAAGGAACGTGTAAAAATAAGTAAAAAGGAAAAACATTATTGTTACGAAAAAATGCTAATCGTGTAGATATATACGTACCTGAAACCATTTATCCTCATTACTCATTAGAACATAGTGTGTTGATAATCTGGATTGTTTTTTAGCTTGTTTCATCTCTGCAGCTAAGTGAAGAACATTGTTACCCTTAGAATCAACTAGTTGTGTCAGAATATTTGCAGCCTCCTTCTTTAATATTAGATTGTATACGGATTTTTGTCGATGTAGAATAGCTATGTGAAGTAAACTTTGTTTGAAGGAATTCACTTCAAATAGAAAATCAGGATAGGAGTTCAAAAGAAGTCCCAAAATTTTAGCGTTTCCTGATTTTGCTGCATTGAACATTGCTTTTGACAATTGTGCACTGATAGTATCTTTCTCCTTTTCCCTTCCATTATACGCCGAACCTACACTATCTTGATGGCCAACCGTATCCTTGCAAAGGACTGCCATTGAGTTTAAATTATTAGTCACATTCACTTACACGCTATTTAGTCAAATAAAGTCATTACTACACTAGTACATCTTAATTAATATCTAGATAGTAATTCATGAGATCACATTTGAGTTAGATTTATGAAGAAATTTGTTTGAATATATTACCCATATAATAATGAAAAGTAAATAAAATTATTTAAAGTAAGTTATGTTAAATGAAAAGTAGGTTTTGCCCTAAATACTTTTTTATATATTTTCTTCTAATACGTAGAGTATGTAGTTATTTTAAGATTTTTTTCTTAGATATCATTGGGACATTCAAAATGTAAAATATGTATTGCTATAGAACTATTAATTCATATTTAAAGATGATAATAAATATAATCCTCAGTCATTTTGAATTACATGCCTTTTGGAATTGATACAAAAATTACTTGCTTTGGTTGACTTACAAGATCCAACAAAGGTGATCGAAGGTGAGAATTGATAGTGAGTCACATTGTTAGATAAAAGAAGGAGATTACAATCAAAGCACAATGCTATACAACTAAGTCTACCATATAATGTGTTATGAAAAGTTATGAGTGATAAGACCCCAATGGAAGGTATAGGAAGAGTAGTTTTTAAACAACTTATCCGAAAGTTGGAAGAATATAAATTTTCATTGTAATCAGACAAAATGTAGCTAGTAAATATATCGATATTAACCACAATTTTTTAAAGATTCACAATAGATATTGTTTGATTGACTAGTGTTTTGGCTCAAGATTGTTTCTGGATTTTAGAGTAATATTTTATTCACATGAACCAACCTAAATAATTTTTTCGATCCCCCATTCTTCTTCAATTTTCTTATTTATAGATAGTTGTATCTCTTCCTCTAAAAATTTCATTATTTTTATCGATTAACCGATTAAGATTGTGGATCAAAACTATTTTTCCTTTTTTGTCGTTATTTATTGTGTGTTAAACAGAAAAAAAATAATATTTTTATATTTCTGTGTTTTAAACGAAATATGGGAACTAATATTATTTTCTGTTTTGAGAATTTACAGGTTGTCCAACTTAAGTCATGGTCTCCGTAGTACGAAATAGGCTCATGAGAATACAACTAGTAAAATATTCTTATTTGAAGTTATAATAATAAACTAGATGATATATATTTGGAGGACTTTGAGGGCGGCAAATCACTACAAATTGTAATGTAATAAAGTAAGTTGTTTTACACTTTACATTTTTATACATAAAAAAAGGAAAAAGAATAAAGAAAAGTTATATATTTTTCACTCTTTAATTTCTTTTATCAAACGAGGTAAGGGTAAAAGGGGTTTTTTTTTATAAAAGTATGATTCTACTCCTATGATAAAATAAGTGATTGATTAAAAAAGTAATGGTTGATATTATAACACATTTATGACAAAGTTATACAAGTCTACAATATTAACTAATTTTTATTAATAACAGATACTAACTTTCCCATGTAAATTGGTTGTTTGCTTTAGAATTAGACTCAGAAAACGAAGTGTTTAAGGATTGTGGGAACTCACATGGAGGAAGCATTTCCAGAGCTGGCAACCTCTCTTCGTTTTGAACAGTAATCAATTTTGATTCCCTTTCCAATAATTTTGATGTGACGGCTGTCATATGCCCAGAGTTAAGTGAAGAACACACATGTAAGAAAAAAATGGAATCATAACATACAACCGTTAAATATGCGAAAGAAATGTGCATGAGCTTACTGTAAATATTGTTGTTGATGGTGAAGATAAATAGCTTCTGAATGTCTGGGAAGGATAGCTCTTTTTCTTTGTCTTCTGAAGTCTTTTCAAATAAGAATTCTGTCATTCGAATGTGCCCAGCAGAAGATGCTAATTGAATTGGAAGCATATCGTTTTGGTCTCTAATCCATAGCAAACTTGCATTCTTGAGAAGCAGAATTTTAGCAATTTTCACATTTCCAGTTATCGCTGCCAAACAAAAGGCCTTTTTCATATCTTCTTCTTTCTTCATACGTTCCACCAACTTTTCTACAAAAGCAGTTTGTTCCATTCTCATTGCAACGTCTAGGGCTGTTATTCCAACATCGTTTAATGGAATTCGCCACCAACAAGAATGAATTTCAGAATAAGCCTCACTCCAATTTCCAGAAGCTGCTCCTATATATATTTTCCTTTTTTGCGTTTCTGCATCTCATGCATTTTATAATCAAATTTATTTGACAACTTTTGCATATATATAAATTTTAAATATAATATTTTGGTTTCAGTTCACAACCATATTATATATATATATATATATATATATAAAAGAGGGCATTAATTAAAGTAAAATATGTAACTTAAGATAATAAAATATTTTTAGGTAAATAATTTCCTGATATAAATAAAAATTAAACATAAATAGAAAAACTGTTTATTTTTTTTGAAATTATAATTATAAAATATAATATATGTACATATTGTGTAAGTATGAATAATATATATTATTTGTGTAAAGGTTGTAACTAAATAATTAAATAATTGAAAAGCAAGAGAAAGCAATTAAATATCATACTGTCTAGCTCCCCCAGTGATTGTAGTTCTGCTTCAGCCACATCAATGCCCACTTCTCCACTCTCTGCACTCTCCGCAAATGCATCACCAAAACATTATTTCTCTTCATCAATTCAATTCATACAAAACAACTGCTGAAATATGATTGAACTTATACATAAATAAACACATAATCATAAGCATATATTTTTTTATACAAATATATGATCACACGTTTATCAAACGTACTCTGAGGCTTCACAATGTTATCTTCGCCTGAGAAGGAAATTTCATCTGAGTCTGACATAGCTCCTGTGTTTTCTGGGAACTTCTCTCAATTGTTGGCTGATTTACCAATCCATTCTTGAAGAGGGTTTTCCATTTATTTTGAGCAAAACACCGCAGTATAGATCAAGCTATTCCATAAAGTGAAAAAAGGAAAAGAATAAGAATGCAAAAAGAATACTTAATATACTTTATCAAACATTTAAACATAGTGAATCTAAACTTTATTTTATAAGTAATTTTATAAATCAATTTTATTAGATTGAATTAGGGTTAATGTTGACTTTCTAATATATTATCAAAAATTATTTTAAATTAATTATTATCAAATTATTCATAATATATAATCTTATAAATAAGATTGAGTTATTTAAAGTCTACTACTTAATAATTATAATTACTTAAAAATGTAAATAATTATTGAGTTATTTAAACTAGTTAATTTATTGAGTTGATCTTATAAATTATCATCTTTATTTGTAAATTACCTTTTTTTATTTTTTTCCCTTATTTGTAAATTACCTTTTTCTCATTTTTTCCCAATATGTTTGATCTACTTAATTGTAAATCTCTTTCTTTTTTTCTCCTTTTATCTATATTTTTAAATTACATTTCAATCAATTTTAAAAGTAATAAAGCTTATTTAACATAAAATTTAATTATAATACAACGCATATTTTAAAATACTTATATTTTATAATTTTTATTTATGTTAAACAAGTGTTTATGTTTTATTAAAGACAAATAATAAATTAAATAAAATAAAATATTTTAGGATTTTTCTATTAAAAACTAAAACATCAATTATTTTATTAAGAAAAAAAACTATGTTTTAACAATCATATAATCACTTATCATCTATATTTAAGAGTAATTTTTAAAAGTAATGTGGTAATTGTAAAAAAAAGAAAAAAAAAGGTAAAAATAATAAATATATAAATTTATTTGGTTTTGGCATTGCACTTATTTAAACACCCTTGAAAAGCAATTTTTATCAATGTCAGTAGAAAGAGCAAGAAAGGAACAAGTGTAAGCAGTGGAAGAACACTAATCGAAAAAATTCAAAAGTTGCTAGAAGCTTCAAATGTAAGATCTGATACTTTGCTAAAATTACTTAACATCTATTATTTGAATTCACTAATTATTAAAAAACGTCTTAATTAAGATAATGTCCATTGTTGAAAAAAAAATGGCTATTATTCTTAGTTTGTTTTTATAATTTCTTTTTTTGTATATAAGAACCTAAAGGTCTTCACCACCTATAGTTTTGGTATGAAAATTAAAGAGTGCATTTTATTAAACTTACAATATACTATCAAACTCGCTAAATAGTATTTTTAGATAATATGTGGAACAGTGTTTACTTTATTATTTCATTCTTCAGTATTTTTTTTATGAAATGTTGTCTAAATCACAGATTCGATCATTAATATATGTTAAATTAATTCTCCCCGGTAAAAGATGTACGGAAGAAGTCGATGACTTACCTTTTCGGTATAATTTATACATATTTTATATCTAAAGAAATTCCCCTTCTCCTCTCAAAATTTTTTATAGATTAATATTTGATTTTATTTTAATATTTTTGACATTGTTTTATTTTTTATTTTTTTAAAAATATTTGAAATATATGGAGCAACCGTTTTAAATTAAAAGAGATAATTTATTTTGAAAATTAATTGTGAGGGAGTGTCTGTTTTATGAGAGAAATAAATATTAGGAAATGTGAGTAGTGGCCAAACATGAGCCTTTTTAAAATTCTTGAGTATATTGTCATTTTGTCATTTCTCATTATTATTGAGTTGTTACAAAGGAGTAGTTTTCACCTGATTACATCCACTTTCTTACAAATGAGTAGGTTTCACCAGTTACATCCACTTCCTTATAAGGAGTAGTTTCCAAAGCGCTTGAAGCATATACGCATCTCATTTTATAAGGCAACTAAGAGGAGAGGAAGCCAATGAGAGATCCAGGACGCAAGGAGGCACCGCGAGTTCGACATGGAAGCAATCAAATTGAAACCACAAATACTCACCAAAGAGTTCAACAGTGTCCCTCAGAGTCAGAGAACACCTAAAGTTAAAGATAAAGGAGAACCCAAGGAGAGAGGAACTATCGGAACAAATGGTTGCAAGTGCAAGAGAAAGAAAAAGAATATGAGCAAGTTATGCCCGTATTTTGTTTATATTTGGTTACTTTTTAATTTTTATTATTAAAAAGTAATTCTATTTAATAGAAGGTTGTTTTAAATACGATGTTGTTTTGAAGTTCTGGGTCTTCATTGGCAATAGATGCCGAAACCACATCGCTTAGGTGGAGATTACGATGCGGAAGCCAACCGTTTGGGGATAAAATCAGTAAAATGTTTCAATGGCTCTAGGTGTCGTTTTGAAGTTTTGGAAGATTCTTTGCTGGCAGAAGTCGCCGAAGCCACGTCGCTTAGGTGGAGATTATGATGCAATGGCTCTTGAGGTTTGAGATGTAAATGAACGGGACAATTAGTAAAGATTTAGAGTTTTACAAAAGAAGTTTCAAAGTTTCATTTCATTCATTGTTATAGGATTTGAACATTTTTGTTTCTATGCTTTTTTCATTTTTTTATATTTTTGTATGAAAATGTTTATTCAAGGCAGATTTGAGTTTTTATTTACCATTCAATTCTCTCTCAATTCTGGTTTAATTTCAGCTATTTCCTTGACATTGCACTCCAAAAGTACACACCTAACAAAGCAATGGAAGATTTTTGAGTTTTTTTTTTTCTTTTATATGAAATTTTTGGATCATGAATTATTTTTGGCAAGTTATTTTGTTTTCATGTCAGGTTTATATAAAATATGCATATATGTCCAACGTGGCATATATGTGATTTAAAAATAATAATAAATAAATCATAAAAGTTGAAGGTAGTTACTTTTGAAATTTGAAATTTGAAAGGTAGTTACTTTTCAAATTTGAAAATGTATTTTTGAAAAGTTTTGTTTTTATATTTAGGTACATTGATGGGATGTGCTGATGATTGTTTTTTATTAAGCGAAAGAAATTGATCATCCTTCAACCAAGTACGTGAGACATTTTCCTCTCCATCAGAAAGTCTTGTAAAAGTGAGAAAATGGTCAAGAAGGAGAAAACCAGTTTTGTGATAATCTTTTATCAACATATTGAAGAACAAATTTTCATGGATCAAGGTACACATATTTATGTTAATGATATTGTGAAAATCATATAGTTCTAAGGTCAAACAGATTAAAGAAATTCTTACAATTTCTGCATTTAGTAGTGTTCTTGGAAATTTTAGTGATCAATCAAGTCGTCAAAGATATTGTAAAAAATTAATAATGGATAATTTGGTGAATAATACTTTTTAAATAAGATGTTAAATTTAGTGAATCTTAAGCCCAGTTTGCAGGCAAAGCTTTTATTCCTACTGATGCTTTAATCTATTAGATATTACATAAGTTGAAAGTTTAGTAATTTGTATTTAGTTTATTATTTATTATTTTATTTTTTTCAACTTCTTTGTCATGGAAGACGTGGATTCAATTGATATGGTGATAGATTCTACAACTTCCAATATACAACTTGCATAAGGCGTTTGATGAACATGAAAGTTACTCTAAACTTGAAAGGGAAGATCTTGAAGAACATTACCATTTGCATTATGTTTTGACATTGTTTGTTGCTCCAATTTTTTTAAACCTTAATCTTAATCTTAATAGCCTTACAAAGTTCAACATTACACTCAAGTTAAATCAAAATTTAATATTCAAAAACAATAAAATAAAAATATAAAAAATTAATGTAAAATCTTAATAAAACTATTATGAGTGGTACACTTAGATAATTTACATATCTTCTCATATAATTTAATATTTATTAAAATTACATGAATATATAAATAATAAAAATGAAAAATGCGGATACACAGTGTTGTGTTCCCGCTAGTAATAGATAAATAGCATCATTTTTGTTGAATTATTCTTAAAATAGTTCGTTAAAGTGGGACAATGAGCAAATATTATCCAATTATTAAAATAATTTAAGATTTTAGGAAAATTATTAATTTAAACAAGATGCATAAAATTAATATAGCATCATTTCTGTTGAGGTTGATTCCCCCTTCACCCAATCAATTTTGACTGGCACCCAATTGTTCATGTGAAAAGAGTGCCCTTAGTGAAATGAAAATTAGGTTAAATTAAATGTGCACTCAATACAGTAGCACCCACCTTCAATCAACACCCAATACTACAACAGCCATCTTCGTTTTCGAAATTCGGCACTTCTCCGTTCAATGAGGCAGCGTCGCTTCACCTTCAACAAACACCAACCCAGGAGCGATGTAGGTTGTTGTGGTGACTAAGGCGGATGGAGGGATCCAGAAGGCGAAAACCATTGTAAATATGTTCTTACCTCACAACAATGTCAACCAGACCTAAAAGTGAAATGATCCACTGCCACCACCACACTAAAAGCGCCTCATCTGCATCTCCAACGAACACCAAAGAACACCAACTTTCTTTGCACCTCAGCCTACACTGTTTTTCATAATAAAGAAGATAATGGAAGTCTGGATTTGACAGTAGCTTCTGGATTATGTAATTCGGACACGCATTTGAAAAAAGACTTCTGAATTATATAATCAGAAAGCTAAAAAAGACTTCTGAATTATATAATCAGAAAGCTAAAAAAGACTTCAGGATTATGTAATTCAAAAACTAATAAAAAAAAGAATTTCAGATTATATAATCTGAAAGCTAATTATGAATTTGAAAATGACTTTCAAATTACATAATCTAAAATATTATATAGGGACATTTTTAGAAATAATGAAAATTTATGAAGGTAGGGAAAGAACATATGGAGTTGTAGAAAGAAATAGTTCAAATTCTGTTGGTTAGAGACTTAATAATTGAATTGATGAGATTATTTTTCCTGCACTCTCTTAATTACTATCTGCATCTCCTTAATGAATGTAATTACGATTTTATTTTATAAGTATATGCTCTCTTATATAGGATAACAAAATATATTCTTGTAATAATAATATTTCTGGAATCACATTCCTTCATCCTGTGACGACAAAACAAATTATTCGTATATTATTATTTGATTCTGTTTATGGCACATAATCAATAATCAGATTATTAAGATTTTATATTAATTTTTTATATTTTTATTTTATTGTTTTTTTAATATTAAATTTTGATTTGATTTGAGTGTAATATTGAACTTTGTAAGGTTATTAAGATTAAGATTAAGGCTTTAAAAAATTGGAGCAACAAATAATGTCAAAACGTAATGCAGATGGGTAATGTTCTTCAATATCAAGATGATCAATCACTCGCATTGGTTAAGTCAATTGACATCAAAGTATAATGATTTTATATAATGATGATCATTATATTTTTATTCATTCATAATGTAGTATAAATTTATATTGTTAATATAACTATATGAATAATAACATTTTTTATTTTTTATTTTAATTTTAATATTAAATATAAATACATATAAATAAATAAAAATAAAAAATGCGGATACACGCTCCCATGAAATTAAAAAGAATAAAATACCCTTCTTTGCTATATAGCACACTACCATTGTTGTCATTGCCCTACACCTCCAACTACATTAGATCTTGTTCCAGAAATCTTTCGCCAGAATACATACCATATGGTTTGAAAATCTCATTCTAGAAAACATCTCATAATTTGGAAAGGTTATTTTAAAAATCTAGTTTAAAAAGAAAACTCATTCCAGAAACTCCTGTTTTGGAAATTCACTTATTAATCTTTTGTTCCAAAACTAATGTTTCAAAATTTTTGGAAAGTTGGTTTCAGAATATTTCTAGAACAGATTATCTAGAAGTCAAAAAATCATTTTAAATGTTATGGGGTGCAGTTAGAAATTATTGGATATGCCAAAGATGCCTAAATATGATGGTGAAGGCTAACCAAGATTGACAATTCTAATTTCCATTTTTTTCTAATTAAGTTCTTCTAATTTTAAAATTAGGTAAATTTTCTACTAAAAACTTTCAACTTCTAATTTTTTTTATTCAAAATCTTAAAATAATTGAAATTGTTTTAAACTTTATTCTGTCCGGAACTTGCGGACGAAAACATAAAATTTTACACAACAAAATGAATATCAAAATTTCCCTTTTTAAAACCTTAATCAAACATATTTTAAAATATTGAATTCCCAAAATTTCACCAGATTTTTTACTTAAAAAAAAAAGGTCTCAACATTATCATAACCTCCCTCCAAATATTTGAATCTGAAATGTAAATTTCAAAATATAAATATATTAATAGAATGACCAGATTTGTTTAATTTTAAAAATGAAAGGACTTAAATAACTAAGAAAATAAAATCTCATATAAAAATAATAATAAATATTAAAAGGAAAATTAGGCCTAATTTTTTTATTTCGTCTTTACATGAAAATTAAATACACATATTTGGTAATTTTTAAAATGATGAATAAAAAAATTAACATAAATTTAGTGTAATGATCTAGAAATATTGTATCAGCTACAATAAATAAGAATATCTTTTTGTTTTCTAGAAATTGAATTTTCTAGTGGAAGTGAAAATATTCAAATCAGAAAATTGGGAGCTATAACTTAACCTAAGGCGAGAGCTAACTGAAACTTTTTTTTTTAAATCTAAGATTAATAAAAAAAATAGTTAAATAATTACATTTTTAACTCATTAAAAATGTATTTTCGGACTAACAAATCCATAAATAAACACTAATAATTTTTATTGTTATTTTTGTATTAAAAATAAGATCGCATATTTATTTACTTTTTAAATGTTGAGCATGTTGACCGACTTGAAATATCAAGTTTATTTAACATCTTATTCAAAGACTTCTTTACAAAATTAATTTTAAACAAGTTACCATAAAAATCAAATAATACTTTCGAAATAGACTTATATCATATATAATATAAAAGGTAGATTCAACTAAGATAAAGTTTAATCTATATAGTTTTACTTGTTTTATGTTTTGAATAATAGTACTCTTAATTTTTACAATTTATTATTTTTTATATAAAAAAAAAACACATTAACCTAGCTCGTAATCTATCTGGTATTTGAACTAAAACAACAGAGATATTTTTCTTAGAACATTTTATATCCTGTGACAAAAATTTGACAATCGAATTTACAAGCCCAAATAAACTACTAGTTTGAGTAAGTAGCTTAATAGAGTGTGTTTGTTGCATCAACGATTAATACAATTCAAATAAAATAAACAATATTAAAAAATTATATTAAAATTATCATATATTTTTATATACTAAAAATGAAATATATTAATATTTGATGTACTCAACCAACTATTTATCTTATTTTTTATATATTTACATATGTTAGGTAGAGAATCCATTAAGAAATAAAAAGAGTAACTAAAAACTATAAAAATAGAAAAAGAAGCAGATGGTTAACATTCCAAATTAAGCAATAGTAACTAAAAATTGTAAACTGGACCTGCCTTAAAATTTGCATCAAATTTATATGCTAAGAAAAAATATACAACATCTTATCACTAAAATGAAATTTACTAGTTTAACTACTTTCCTACATTTTCTTCATCTGATATATAACTACATGCTTTTATTGAATTAAATGAAAAGAAGAATAAAAAAGGCTTGACCCTACAACACTTGAGGAAAAAGCCTAAATACAGGCAATACAAATGGCTATTGAACGAACCCACAGCATTTCCATTTCCATTTCCATATGCATAACTACCTCGGAGATTTTGTAGAAAGACATTTGCCACATGAGACCAGATTCAGCAGTGCCTGTGGTTTTCGGCTTCGAATTTTCAACCGTGACAGCTGCCAAAGCATTCAATTAAATACATCAAAAAATAATGTACTAACATCACATTTACATAGCAAGCAACAAGTTTCACCTAAAAAATCGAAATATCTTCTAGCAGATGGTGAAATTATACTATAGGATGAACATTGAAAAATATAATAATTATAACATTAACACAATGAGGTACTTTCAATTTATAGCCGAGAAAGACACTTGTTTCAATTATTGTACTACTATATGACCCGAGAGCCAAGTATGATCAGAACAGTTTACCACAATTTTCAAAAATATCTGCATCCATATCATCCCCTATAATGCAGAAGTTACAATAGCACAGTGCATGCTCTTTATGAATAGTTTACTAAAGTCGATAAGAAAACTGTCAGTTACAATTGAAACCAATTTGGCTATAAATCTGAAAGCCAGAAATAAGTTAGAAAGATACCCAGATATCTCATATTTCTAAATTAAAAAGAAAATGATAGATTAACAAGGGACACTCCCCTTCTATAGACATAAGGATCTAGGCAAAAACACTTCCAATTTTCACAAGATAGTTCAAGTTGTATCAAACTACTGTCTCAATGTCCACATAAAGTTAATATGATGCATTTGTGACTCAAGAAAATTAGAATAAAATAAGCTGTCACAATAAAATGAACTACCTTTCTCCGAGTTGCTCTTGATGCTTTCCAGCATAGCAAGCTTCTTGATCTTGGCTCCAGTCTCCTGAGTAAATGATTTTCAAACTAACTGTCAGTTATACGGACTGATCATACTTAAAAAAGAAGGATAATTTTAACCTAAAATTTAATTCTATGAAGCTACTATTCAATTATGCATGCATGCAATACCTAGCTTGTGCTCTACTGATGATTTTATTCCATCGTAGAAAACCTTGATATTTCAAAAAACTCTAACTTAGTTAACAAAAAGGGAGATGCAGCCACTGTCCAGCAAACACCTTATGCATATGCTAATTGAATTTTGGAAATAATGTTTTCTTGAGATTCTCATCCCAGTACCATCCTTAGCTTAAACGAACCAGAATATTCACGTTACCGACCTCTATTCTATACTGGCTCATAATTGAAAGGGAAGGATAATATGTGCCTATAATGTAATTGTAGGACACTACTATTCAATAATTATTCAATTCTGCATGCAATACCTAGCTTGTGCACTAATGCATGGTCCATCATAGAAAACCTGGTATATTTCTAAAAATTCCAACTCAGTTACCAAATGTGAAATATAGTTATCCTATTATTCAGATAACATTCCTAACGCATAGGCTAATGGAAATTTATAAATATCTTTATTTGAGAAACCGATCCCCCACCATCCATACATTTATGGGTCACACCTTTCTATACTACATAGTTTGTCAAAAGTGGAAAGGGTGGAATAGCAACTTACAAATTCTCCTGTTCAAGCTTCTCAGCAATAGAAACTGCTTTACGTTTTGACCACCCACTTCTCTGGCCTTCTGCTTGCTGGATTACATGAGCAAGAGATACTTTGCTTCTAACAAGACTTCGACTTTGATTTTGCTCCATAAGCTTTCTTTGGTCTAACTGCGACTTAACAATTGGCTTGTTTTGGGAAACTGATGTTTGCCCTATACTTGTACCTTCTAATTTTCTATAAGATGTTCCATGAGCATCTACTTGCTGCTCATTATTCGTGTGCTCCACTTGAGAAGATGCTTCTTCTACAATTTCCCCCCTTCTCTTTTCAACAGAATCAGCTAATGTTGGATGAGCTAGAGAACTAACACCATTAAAGTCTCTGATCTGAGACAAAATATCATTGGTAGCAGGCAATGTAGGAGGTTGTTGAACAGCAGAGCCAGCATCTTTGTTTGACTCACATCTAATTTCTATTGTTATAGATGATCCAAGGACAGATTCAAATGCTTGTAAGATTTGGCCTCTGAACTTCTCGGCAGTAGATTTGGTCAAATGAGAACTAAACATTAGCTGCACAGTTGGAGCTGCAACATAACAATAAAATATAGATAAATAATGAATGTTGATGAAAGTAAAAATAAAAGAAACAGGAGCCCTATCATAACATTAAGCAAGACACAAAAGGTCAACAGGTAAAATGGAAAAATAAATATTAACAAGATACATTATCTAATATGCACAAGAACAGAGTGAAATAAAATCACTTGAATGATAAAGCTTATAGTAACTTTTAGTAAGGTAGTATGTGCTGCAGACTGACATCTCTTAACTTTATTATAAATTCTAAAACAAATACTGATTCCAGGACCAATTTTTCAATCCACTAAGAGTAATAATAATACAAGACCACCAAGTTGACAAGACAATATTTAAATAATCACATACAAAGTCAGCTTATCCCCTAATTATTCCCAACCTAGAATTCATGGAAAACATATGCATGGTTAACATTGATAATGACACCACCAAAAGCTGAGCATCACAGGATTGTTAGCCATTTTAACTTTATGATAAACAATAATAACATTAACAATTCTAGCACATAAGAATTTTCAGGCCTTTTGCATGATATATGGAGACTAATTTATCCCCTACTTCTAGATCTAAATGCATCGAAAAATTATGAATATTTATATTAACACAGAATGACATTTCTAGGGGAAGATTTTAATCATTTGAATACAAATTATTATTATCTGTGTTGTTGAATAAGCACTATGCAAATTCAACACTCACCTGCCCCAAAACTAACAGAGATCAGCTTGCCTTCTTTAAACAGAAACTCCTTCAGACCAGTAACTTGTATTCTATCAAGCACCTCTAACCATATCTCTCCAATTTCTTTCCGGTTTTTACCCAAAATCTGCCTCTCATTCATCTTAATTTTATCAGTGGCTTGTAAATGAGTATGTTGAGGAGTAAAACCAGACATACTATGTCGCTTATTCTCAGAACCAAGACCCCTTGTCATACCATCTGCTGAGCTTCCAGCATGGAAATTTTCAATTCTAGCATCCATCGATAATCGTCTTGCTTTGTTAGGAATGTCAACGGGATTGGGGTTAACAGTCAGTCTAGCAGCTTCTCTCGCATCTGCATCTTTTAGAGTGAATGGACTATGGTTGAAACTATTATCGGATGAAGTTGGCAACACATATTGCTGGTCCGGAGCAAGCTGAAGTAAAGCAGCCGTCAACCATGTTAGCTTGTCATTGGACATCCTCAATTGCTTCTCAGCCTCAGATAAAGTTTTCAGAGCTTGGCGCAGCTTTTCCATGTCTTCTTTGGACACTGAAACAGAAATCAGTATCATCAATTTTTTTGGAAGTATAAAAACGAAAAACACAATCACTAAAATGAAACCAGAGCAAGACTCTCCATGACAAAAATGTATGCTCAAAGAATTAGCCAAATAAAATATTTATCAAGACAGACAATTCGGTGTAAAAATAATGCCTATGTATAACATATGCATGTTTACAAAATGGTGAGAGGATTAAATTAATAACTGGGTGCTGCTACAAATATGAGATTGTTTTACTCACGTGGTTGTCTCCGGAAGAACTTCCTTCTTCGCCTTTCTTTATTGAAATCATAGGTCCCAGCGAGTATATCTGTAATTACTGTAGCAAGTTGTGACATTAAAGCCAATGGCTCCACACCGGTTTCCATTATCACTCTCAAATTCTTCACTGTGTTAACTGTGTCTGCAGATAATGCCAAATCAAGCAGATCCACCAATTTCTCATCAGAGATTAGCCCTACCTGAAGAAAGGATTTAACTTCAGAGCAATTCATGCATAGAAAATTAACAAATAGAATCTTGTGTAAGAAGCAGTCACGACAGAAACACACTAACAAATAAACAGCTTACCAGTTCCTGAACAAGAGGAACGGATATTCTCTGTCCAAGTAAACTAAGTTGTTCAAGGGTCATCTCAGCATCTCTCATAGATCCATCTGACCTTGATGCAATTAGTTTCAGGGCATCCTTCTCAATTTCTAGACCTTCTTTGGTTGCAATCCACTGCAGAGTATGTATAATATCTGCATCCTTCAGCTTTGGGAAAAAGAATTTTTGACACCTGGATATTATTATATGAGGCAAGACATCAAGACTAGAACAGACAAGGATAAAAACGAGACGTCTAGGTGCTCGGTCAATGACCTTCGATATGGCATTCCAACAATCTGTTGACAGAGTATCACAGTCATCAAAAATAAACACTCTGTAATGTGATGGAAGCTGAGAAACAATCATATTGTCAAGTAAGTCCATGATGCTCTCAAAATCAAAATTGCTAACTGGACCTACTTCCTTTATATTTCTACTTTTGCCCATATCATGTGCTATGCAATAATTGCAAAATCCACAAGGTTTGGGGTGTTCTGAAGAATTACAATTCAGAGCTCTGGCAAAGATGCGGGCACAAGAAGTTTTTCCGGTTCCATGGGGACCATAAAACACATACAACAACCCAACTTTTCTTCTTATTACTGCATTAGAAAGAGCTTGTGCCACTAAATTCTGCCCAACCATATCTCTGAAGGTTCGAGGCATGTACTTCTGTGTCAAACTTTGGTGTCGACTGTGACGATTCCCTCTCAACTTACGCTGATCACCAGATCTAGCTTCAGAAGCAAGATCAGAATCAACATCACGCTTGAATAAGTTATCACCAAAAAGACCTAGTTCCCCAGAATAGTCATGATCCCAACAAGCATTTTCAGTGCTTGCGTGAGATACAGATGCCTCAACTAGTAAAGGCAGTGCCTCTGCATCAGACTTAGTATATGAGCTGGAGTGTTCAGATGCCACTGGCATCTCAGAAATATGTCTTCCATTGGCAGCAAATGCCCCTTTCTTCAACCTAGAGTCAGATAAACCACAAGACAAACTTCTTCCAGCCATGTCAAGGAATGTTTTACCCCTATGATGAATTCTGGACCAATTCCACGGAATGCCACACCCATTTTTTGGAGCCCTGGTAACATTTTCATCTGCAAACTCATCCGCCTCCTCCAAGTGATATTTCTGATGAGCTGAAGCCTGAGCTATTGAGTTGGAAGCCACAGAGAGTTCATGCTCAGCTCCAATTTCTCTTGATGTCGTGGCAACACGTGTTCTTCGGGCACTTCGAAACTTACGTCTTTTCCCCCTATTCAGTCCACTGCCATTACTGCGCAACCGGGAATCTGCCTCCTCAATAATTTTCTCCTGTCTAGGAAACCTTCCGCGAAAATGAATGTTTGTCGATGCTAAATCATCACTATCCAAAGGAACGTCATTCAGCTGCTCAGAAAGGGTCTTCACTTGAGCATCTCGAACATTCTTCCCCCTCTGTTTGCTCTTTCTATCTTTAGACTCGGAATGCCTGGAAATAACATCTTCAGCCAAACTTTTGGCAGCTTGACTGAGAGGGTCCTCTTGATTAACATCCAAGAAGTCAGGCCTTTCATTCCTCCTACCAGATTCTTCTCTCCCAACTTTCCTGCCATCTCCCACTCCACTCCTGCTGCTACGTTCACTTGGTGCCATTATCCCATCATTACCCCTACCAATCTCACCTGGGGCAACTCTTGATGAAGCTATACTCACCAAGGGTGGTGAAGTTCCAGATAATCTTCTCCCTTCCTTCCTTCTCTCAACACCTACAGACCTTCTTCCCCCTTGGGACGCTGCATCATTTTCGACTCTTTTGAAAAGCATGTCAACCACTGAAGGCGAGTGCCATGATGGAGGACTTGCAGAAGGGTCTCGAAGAGACCGCGATCTTTGCAGCACAACAAGGTCTCGCATGATTGACCTATCAGCCAGAATGGGGCTGTTCTTGTGCATATGGTTCTTCAGATGAATGCAATTTGTTAAATGGATGTGGTTGCGTAGATGATCACTAATATCACCATTGGCATCTTTAAGTACCCTACTACGGACAGCCCTAGTCATGATCAGAACACCAGCCGTTCTAACAGCAGAATCCCTTCTAAATTAATAAAACAATTCAAAAAAACGCTCATTTTTGTCTTTAACAGTGCCAAGCTTTCACTGTTATGGCATCAAAAAGAAAACTAAAAAAATGCTCAAACTTCCACACCCATTAATCACCCCGGAAATGCCAAAATAAGGCTAGAATTCAAACTCCCTAAAAAGGAAACAGCGACTCTCATGGTCAATTATCCCATGAACACAGAAAACCAACACTAAGACCCACCAAGATTCGACCCAGTAACAAAAAATACCCTTCAAGAAGAATCTTCAACCACCAAAATCCCCACCACATACTCCATAAACACAACCCAACATTCAACCAAACCCATTGAACCAACCAAAGAACCAAAAGGAAGGAACTTTGCTGACCACACAACTAGTGATGCTACCCCCAACAGCTTCAAACACCACAAGGCACGATTTTTAAGCTAACCAAGCAAAACGGAAGAGAAGAAACAAACACCCCATTAGTTCAAAGCTTAACACCAGAGCACTGACTCACTCACTCAAAATACCAACAACGTTATCCCCGAGTATGTGACAAAATGAGAGGGAGTTAATGAAGCAGAGGCCTAAAGAACTTGATGTAACATTTCTTCCAAAAGGGGGGAGCAAAAAGAGAGAGAGAAATAAAGAAGAGGGTATATGCGAAAAAAGTAGAAGGCAAACACCTCAAACGCCTGAATCAGAAAAAGGAAGGCGACCCGTTTGGATTATTAAGCCTCAGATCTCTCAGCAAGCTTCACATGCACTTCACGAGAGCGAGAAAACGATAGTCCCAACTCCAACCAACCCATGACTAGAAGAGAGAGAAAAACGAACAGTACAAAGCTTGAAATAGCAGGAAGAGAAAGTGGGAAAGAGAGAGAGAAGAGGGTGAGAGTATGGGGTTGTAAGATCCGTTCTAGACACACTCTCAGACACAATTCTGGGAACAGAGGACACACTGCCAATAAAGCGGTGTGTCCATTAGCTAAGCATGCAAATAGGATTATATATATTTTCCATTTTTTTTTAAATAATAAATTGGGTCGTTGAATATTTTTGACTGCTTATTCATCTCAAAAGAAAATAATAGTTGGATTCTTGCACATTTTGAATTATGAGGGGACCAACAATACCCGTTCCGTTGAAATTCCATGGCCTTGTTTGTTTTGAGTTGGACAATTTTTCTTATCCTTATTTTGACAATAGACTTTATTTTCATTTCAAATTAATTTAATTATAATAAATATTGAGAAAAAGGCTGATACACTCAAACTATAATGCTTAACCATTTATGATTATATCACAATGCAAAACTATTTAGGGTATAGACATAAATAGCTTTTATTACTGTTAAATAAAGGAATCAAAGGTAAAATTATTCTAATTAACTGTAAATATATTTTCCAGTTTAAATTATGAGTATCAAAATATTGTAAATGTTAGAAAAATAATTTTATCATTCATAATGATTCTACTTTCTTGAATAAAATTATTTTTATACAAACATGTGATCGGTTGAAAAATAAACAGGAAAAGAGTATGCCTAGAATGGTGGCATTACCTAAATTAGATAACTAATACTAGAAAGTAGGGAAGTTTGGGAAGAAATTGATTTGAAATCATCAATACCCAAATAAAAGGTGATGAATTAAAAAGATTGTTAGGGATTTTGAATGCCCACAGTTGTTGTATGCCTTAACTCCCTGTCCAAACAATGTACAGGAACTAACATGTCATAACATGAAATGTCTTCAGTTGTTTTCTTCTCCTTGGCCAATTTCCATGAATCAATTATTGGTTGGTGCCTGCCTTTCGGAAAACTATGCAAGACTTTGCATTAACTGCACTTGATCACTTCCTGTAACAAAATGTATAGTATCACAATATCAATCTTGGTAATAAATGATTTTAGTTTTTTCTAATATCTTCTTACTATTTTTTATGTACAAAGCATTTATTGTTATGTATATTTTAAGATGTTAATTATTTCATTTTTATTCAATTCTACTTTTTACGAGATAATTGGAAATTTTGTAAGCAAATATTGTGTTAATCTTGTTTTTTGAAGAAAACAAAAACTGTTTCTTTTTTTTCTAATGAGAAAAAATTGTATATATTGTACCGTTATACGCATTGGATACTTTCTCTGCACATGTCATTTTGTCGCATTTCAACCCTTATAATATAAAATATACATTTTGTTAACTGGAACATAAAGTTCCACCATTAGGATTTAGAAAGATAAATTTATTTTACTCTACCACAGTTGTCAGTGTGAACTGGATTTTATATGAATAAACGTGGGATTAGGGGCCTGTTTGGTTCAGAAATGCGTGCCTTGAAATGAACTTATAATTTTAACACGTTACATCTCTAGTACTTTTAATCATTTTATTTTGATTCTGAGTTTAAGGTTATTTTGAGTAGTTGCCAAACATTGGTATAGCAGATGGCAGGTGGGAATAGTAAGGTAAAGAGGATGTAAATGTAATATAACATACTTGAAAATATTGTACTTTTAGTCAATATCTTTTTTTATTTCAAGAAGAACAACATCATTTTTTCTTCTCTATTCTTTTTAAGATGGATGACTTGCACAAATGTGAGACTATTGAGTGTTTTTTCTTATCAATTACATCAATAAAAATATATTAATTGAAGTTTTTTTTCAAGAGAATTAATAATTATCCTAAACCAATATCATTTCATTTCCCTTAAAGATAGATAAATCCTAAATGAATTTTTTTTAATCGCAATAAATAAATTAAATAATTTAAAGTATTTGAAGGATATTTCAATCCTTATAAAAAAAAGTTAATCAAACATCTAAAGACCAACATGATAATCATAAAACTTACTTTTACCCTACCAGAATTAGTCGACTTATACTATTACCATTCTCACACAAAAATAAACAACACTGTCTATGTAATTATATGCATGTCCATACCATTGTATCTCATACCCTCAATTACTTTCTATTTTCAGTTTTATATGTAATCTGGGTTTAGGCAAGTTATGAGATTTAAAATCCGATCAGAATATGAAAACACAACGGCCTTTACCTTGCTAGTTAACTAAGACTAAGTTCTTAATTGAGTTAGAGCAAAAATTTCCACAAGGTTAGGTCTTGCATTCTTGAAACCTGAAAGAAAACCATTGACAAAAATGGTTATTTGACTCACAGTACATTGTTGGGACCTCGCTCATCCAATTAAGACAATCATCACACACAACAAGAGAAATTGAATAATTTATGAACAGATAATTTACAGTTGTTGCTCACATAAGACATAAACACTATGAAGACTTATACCTCTTCTCCCTGAATTTGCTCTTAAAATAATTTACGAGATGCTAACTCAAAGCACATTAAAATAGTTTCCGTAACCATCAACTGTGGGAAAAAAATGGTAACTTCCTCGTTTTATGCTTTTTAATTCTTCTTCAAGTTATTTGAATCTTTTTATTGTCCTTTTTTTCTGTTATCATTTGTCAAGATAATTCATTAAGATACTTTATCCTTCTTAACTTCCATCTTTCATTGAATTGTTTCCTCTTTGATTTTTTTAGATAAACTTGTCTTGGTGGTAGAAAGCAATGTTAGGGATGCAAAAGTGTGAAATATTACCATACCTGTAGAGTACTTTGGACAAAGCTAGCAATGGACATTTTGAACAAATCAAGAAAGTTAGTCTAACTTCCAGTCCAAATCTCGTCTATTAAAAGAAAGTTCTTTTAGGTCACCCTCAGCTTCCATTACATTTTATAACAATTATCTGAAACAAAAGATGTTCACTTATTTATACCAATTCAGCTCTTTTTCTTTCTTTTTCTTTGAAATCCTCTCTAAGAGTAAATCACCTAATACATATCACGCGTGACTATTTTCCTATACATAACATGTTCATAATTTCTGTGGTCAATGTGGTGTGATAGGATCCAAACTTCTCTTTGTTATTTTTCAAAATATGAATGACCCAATTTGACGTTTATCCGATAAAGAGATAATAGAATAAGTAGGAAATAACTTCATTTTGAGTGTACATGCACTTGTCAACAACACCGTCCATCAATTGTCATTCAACGAATTGATGATGATGATGGTGCCTGATGTTTCTGAAGGAGCATCATTGTCACCATACTAAAAAACAAAACCATTTAATTGGTTAATTATTAGAAAAATTTGTGTGACTAATACTTTAAATATGGTTAATTTAAAGGAGAATTAAAGTATAAGATAATTCTAAATTGGCTTAACTATTTTATTTTCATGTTCACATAATTCTGATTTTCTAATTTTTAATTATTCTATTTTTAGTATTCTTTTAATTTTGCTTCTCATCTTTTTTTTAAAAAATTATATTTTATTCAGTCAATTAACTTAATATGTAATATTTTCCAGAAAAATTGTCTTTATTTATTTATAATTTTAAAAAAGTGACGTGACACTATATATTATAATTCATTGAGAATATTTATATTTTAATTTTATTTTAATACATTCAACTGTGATGTGTTAATTTATATCTTGAAGTGTCTTTTTAAAAAAATATTAATATTGTTATATTTATTAGTTATTTGACTATTAGATAGATTAGCATTAATATTTATACTTTTTTACAGTTTCAATGTTGAAATTTAATTGGCCACTACTTATTGTAATAATTGATAAACTTTCATGCTTTTCTTATTAATGCTAATTTAATGCAATTTCAATCATTATGATGTCATGATATTATATGTAAGTTATGCATGAAGCATTTATATTGAAGTAGTGAGAAAACTGTTTATTGAGAATTTATTGTTAATTGCCATTTTCATGGAGTAACCAATACAACCACCAAATAATATTATCAGCCACTGTAATAACAATTAATTTAAAAATAAAAAATAATTAATTACTTATTAAATATTATTTTATAAACTAAAAAATTATATAGATTTAAAATAATTTATATTATTAACAAAAATTCATAAAATAATTTTTAAATTTTTATTTAACATTAATTAGTTAGTAACTACTTTGTAGTTTAAATTAGTTTTTAATTTAAAATTAATAAATTAATTTAGAATTTAAAGTAATTAATAACTGAAATCTCAATGATATCAATTTAAATATTATGTTATAAATTTTTATTAATAATAAAAATGATTTTAAATATTAATAATTTTTTAATTTATAAAATAGAATTTAATTTAATAAGTATAGTAATTATTATTTTTTAAATAATTTATATTGAATTATTTTCTTGTAATAATTTACTATAAATCAATAAGAACTAGAAAGAGAAAAAAAAACACAACAAAAGGAAAAAGAAAATAAAATCAAAAGATTAAAAAGAAAAACAAAGCAATGAATTTAGCATTGTGAATTTTAAGGGATGGCAAAAATTATTTGAAGCTAACACAGGTTTTTTTTTTTAATTTTGTAAGATTGAACTAATTTAAAATTATTTTCTAGATGAAAGATATTCTAAAGAATTTCACATTAATTAAAAATAAAATAAATTAAAAGGTAAATAACTTATTTGTTTTTTTTTCTTTTGGTAAAATATCTTTCATACCATTCATTGAGTTCAGAAATAAGCAATAAATAAAAAATTCAGAACTCATGGCAAATGACCTTTCCATTTGTATTAAATTGTGAAATGATTAATTGTAGTGTTGAAACCAAACCTTTTTTTTATGTTTATAAATTATAATAAATTATCATTTGATTTTCATGAATATTTTTATAGACAACAAAAAAAATATAAATTTATATACAACAATTTACACAATATTGGTGTAAATTCCTTCAAATATGAACTTATTTTTCTCTTTATAACTAAGCATTCTTCTACAATTATTTTTATTATTGTTTCTAATGCAATAATCATTAGTCTACCCTTCTTCTTTCATTGTTTTCGTATCCCCACACTAATGTTACCCACATAATATGCCAAATAAGATTTTCATTATCATTTAAATTTGGCAAATGAAAATTTAATAAGTTTAAAAAAAGTAAAAATAAAATAGTTATGACCAGACATTGATACCCTATCCAATTGCAACACATGTTCCACACTTTGCAAAAGATACCTCACCACAACTAAAATATTTAGACTAAATGTTTCTTCAAGTAACACACCTATAACACACATTTTGCTTCCAACTTGGATTCCTTTTTTGATAAAGTTTTTCTTGGATGCAATTATGTTATGCATCAATTTTCACCCAAAATGCAAGACTGATTATAATGCATTAATTCTCCACAACATAGACAATGTTTATGTTCATCACCACTACTTATTATGTCTAATTGCACATGTCAATTTAATATTGTACTTTCCCAATACCTCACCTTTCCCAATCCATTTCTAGATTTAATTTTTTAAAATTCTTCTAACTTCTGATTTAATTGAGTGATTTCATCAGAATCATCCCCTTCTCTATCCTCTTCTCCATTTCAATCTATCCTCAATCCATAATCTTGTCAATGTTAAAATTATAAGAAACCTCTCAACTAAAGGTAAAAATCTACACCAACTATTTTCTTATAACTTAATCATATTATCTTATTTATATGATTTGTTTCATCTAATTAATTTCTTTCTATTTCACATACCTGTCAAATGGTGAATTTACTAATATTTGTTCCAGTGCTTGTCTAAACATCCTTGTTAGCCCTCTCTTACTATCAAAAATAAAAAGAAAACTAACGAGTTATTTGTTTATGTCCTTTTAATGATTTGAATTTTGATGTGAGTTTGAACATTATCTAATCCAAAACCTCCACTCAACACTGAATCCAACTTTTTCCATCATCTAAAATAAAAAAATTCCATCTTACAAGTCACATGCCTTCTCTATATCTAACCTCATCTATTGTCTTCTTTATCCCATAATATTATTCCCCAGATATCTGCTTTTTAAAAAAACTATTTTTTGTCTACAACCTTCGAGATAATCACGTTTAACTTTTTCACATTAAATAAAAATTAATTTTAGAAAAAAAAATTAATTATTTATTATATTAACTAAATTGGATAATATTTTAAAAATTAAAAAATATTAATATTTAAAATAACTAAAACATTAATAACTAATTTGATACTAATTTAAAAATTAGTTTATAAATTTTATTAATAATATAAATTATTTTAAATATCAATAATTTTTAGTATCTAAAATAATATCTAATTTAATCAATATAGTAAATAATTATTTTTTATTTTTAAAATTAATTTTTATTTAATAATTTTTTTAATATTTTCTAGAAGTTTAGAAATAATATTATACATATATTTCCTACCAAATATATTGACAGGTAATCTTTGTTGTGGAATGAAGACATCCCCACATAAACATATATATACTTGCATGTACACAAATTATATACACAATTGTCTGGACCCTACCAACATTCAAGAGAAACAAACCAAAAGTACACACAGATCTTAACTTTCTTATTTTCTCTTTCCCATCCCTTACATTACAACTTAAATTAATAACCATAAACTTAACTACATCCTACCACTTTTTAAAAACTTAATTAATTAATTTTGGAATGATATTAAGATAATTAGTTCAGACACTATGCGGCTACAGGAGATTTAGAATAAAAGAGAGAATATAATGCGTAATTTAGATTCTGACTGTAAAAACATACACCCACTTACATTTTTTATTTATTAAATAAGACTGTTGATCGAAATAAATTAATAAATATACATTGCATTTTTTTTTAATGTTGATCAAGAAAAAGTCATTACATATATAAATGTGTCACTTAAGATAATTACTATAAAAAATTAATAAATTCAATGCATATATATTATATAATTACATATTACATTAAAAATATTTTCACTGTAATTTCATTTATACCAAAGTCTTTTTGGATTGTTATATACTATGAATAGTGGATTTTTTGTTATAATTTTCTATGATGATATGTTGAAAAGGAAAAAATGGGAGAAAAATATAAATAAAAAAATAAACACGGGCCGATAGAATGATCGAGGTTGTAAATTGTTTGATATAAGACATAAATAGAAAATTATTTTCCTTTTATTTAATTCAATAAAAATATCTTTAAAATAATATCAATATGTTAAATAAAAAGATTAACAAAAATATTTTCGCATTATATTATATAATAATTCACACTTCTCCTCTTTATATGTACACGAACAAATTAATTGCAATACTTTTTTAAACAAAAGCAAACGATGGACAGAAGGAAGAGGCTGTTTTTCTGCATATGAAATGAAAGAAAACATAAAAGTGAAATTTTAGATAATTTTTGATTGATGACATTATAAATATTAAAATGAAGTTTATAAAAAGTATTGATAGCAATGAGAGGTTTATGGTGTAACAAGGTTGCGTTGGACGTGTGTAATAATTTTGAATGGTCTGAACAAAAACGACATCCAAAATGAGACATAGGAGTTTCTCATTTATGGGTTGACTTATGTGGCATGTGCCTTCAAGTGGAAGGTGGTACGATATGAGAAGTTATATTAAAAACTGGAGTTATCAAAGCACGAAGGAATGGAATGGATCTCACTGAATTTTGAACTAACATGGTTCTCTTTGGATGCTCAAATTGTTGGCACTGAAGTGTGTTCTGTCATGGACCACATTCCTAAAGTTCACTCTGACCAAACCCACATGACTTTTAATGTCCACTGCACCCTTACTACCAATTGAACACATCACATTAAGTGTGACATGATGTTTAAGAGAATAATGTTTCAAGACATTGTCTCAAGTGTTCCTGCCCTTTTCACATTACCTTCATCTTTATTGCTGGTCCACTTCAAAATGCTACTGCACTGGTAAAATCTCTTTACAACGGAATATAATCACAGTGAAAATTTTTACAAGTCACTGCAATGAAACAAAAAAAACAATTTCTTCATCCAATACTGCAACACATGTGATATGTTAGGGACATATATATATGGGACCACTTTAATTTAACCAAATTACAGTGATAGTAATAAATTACTTACTACTTCAATCACTAAAATCATTCTCTATATGAGTTATTCTTACTTTCAAACTCAACATTTTGTTACAGTTTTAACTTTAAAAAGTGTGTTTTGAAAGTTAAGGAAATTCTCCTTTAATCATGAGAGTATGCTGGTTTAGTAGCAGCTACTTTTCTAGATTTAGTTTTCTTTTATGTCTACAAGTGTTTGACAGTTAATTATATTGTGATGCTGGAATATTAAAGATAAATAATGTGAAGGTTCATAAGATTTAACATTGTTGAAATGTTTCTTTTAATTTAATTTATTTATTATTAAAAAAAATATTTTATTTTATTTTATTAAGTACTAAAAAATTATATTATTTTATTATCTTTCTAATATATCCCTACATGGATAATAAGAAATGGCTTAATCAAGTCTTAAGACCTCCTAAATTTAAATATTTTTAATTATTTTTTTGTTAAAAAAATGAAAATTTAAAATTCTAATTATATTTTTTTTAAATATTGTTTTATGTCTCAACTTAATTTAGTTTGATTTGAGAAACTTAAAATTTAATTGAAAATATAAATATAAACTTCTTAGATATTGAATATAACGAAAAAATAGACTTAATTAAAAATAGCTAAATATATAATACAGTTAAAACTTAATTCGTCAAAAAATAATTCACCAAAACTGATGAATCATTATTTTTCAAATGAATTGTTAATAAAATTAATAGATAAAATTTGGATCCATATTCAAGATTCAAATCGCCAGTCACCTACTTAGGAAGTATCGTTCAACCATCTTAAATCTTGCAATTTTTTATCTGTTTATGAGTGACTAGGACAAAATATTTTGCAAATATTTATTCTTCGACTTCATTGTTGTCTTACTTCACTCACAAACAAAGGAAGAAACCAACTCAAGCAGAATATCGCTGTCAGTTCAGACCTAAGTCATGATAAACTTTACTTTTATATCTAGATTTGATAAATATTTATACTACATAAAAAAGTCCTATTAGTTTATTTAATTTTACATTAGCGACGATATTAACCACAAATTGTATTGTCACTAATAAGGTTTCAAAACTTACACTGGTTAATGATCTTTGTCATATAATGAAATACCTAGTTATAAGGTACACATTTTTTTTACAGTATTGACTATATTAACAGTAGTCTTTAAACCGTTCAATAATAGTTCAAACATTGAACCAGTACTTTAGTTTTTTCCTTTTAATATTTTCCCGAGTAATTTTAGATTGTTAGAAAGGTCTTTGTGAAAAAAATAGATATTTTCCCAGATGTGTTTTCATTCCTTAGGAACTTCTCAACATTGGGATCTTCATTGATTCTTCACAAGAAGCAAAGTCATGTCCATCACCTAATTTTTGGCGAAGAACCGCAACTACATCCACCTCAGAGTTTCACCATTAATGGTGAACAGAGAGCACCTTTCATGCCTCTCCATACACTCGACAAACCAAACATCACGAGCTAACCTCTGTGACCCACATCTTCCTCAGTCATCACGAGCAAACGCCAAAGCTCGTTTATTTCTCAAAGCCAAAGGGATTTATCAAATGAATAAACATAATTAACAAAATAATACCATTATATCAATAAAAGGTGTTCTAAGAAGGATGTGAACTAATAGAGTATATAGATTAGTGAATAACACAGGAATTTCTAATCGAATTCTTTTCTTTTCATGAAACTAATTTTAAGCATTTATGCTGTTATTACAATATCAGGAGAAATTAATGAGATCGATGTAGTTAATGTTATTTTCACATCAGCTTTAATCCTTACTTTGTATGAGCTGTGAAAAGTAAATAGTTAATAAATAACTTTGTTCAGTGGTCGGAAGTTCAATTCCTAACCTATTAAACTCACATATTTGTATTGTTGGTAAGTCACACTTGCATTGTGTATTTGTTAGTGCTGGTTCTTCTTAAATTCTGCAGGTTTGCTCCATTATCTTGTGTTGTGAGGATTGTGGGTGCTGCACCAAAAACTTAGAACTTGTTGAATTCTAGAGCCTGCATCTTATCATAGCATGTTATATTCCTATGTTTTATTAAACTAGGTATAATTTTGTTGTATAAAAATTGAAATACTCCTAAAATATCGCATTTTGTTTTATTAATTTTTTTTTCATAAAAAAAAAATCTCATTTCGGTACTTTAAGATATTAATTTTGACTTCCAGTGAAAGAACACGTTCACGTTGAGTCACTCAACAAGAATAATAATTGCTGATTAAAAAAAAACTCAACAAGAATAATATATTATTATAATCATTCAAAATAGAGACATAATGCATCTACCAATTTATTACTTCTGCTAAATTATAAAATTAGACAAATCAAAGATACTATAATCAAGAATATCGTAGTTTCTTCATTTAAATTTTTAACTTTTTTTTATCAGTGCTTTGGTTTATTACTTTTTTCCATTTTTTTTCTTTTTTTCCATTTACAAATACGCTTTTAAATGTATTAGAGGTGTCAATAATATCTCAAATATATGCATGTAGATAAGATAGTTTCATCACCATAACTTATATATATGACAACGAAAACCAGACCCAGGCAAGGCATGATTTTCTGTTACTCATTTTCATTTATAATAGCGTTAATAGAAAAGGCATATTTACGTTTGCAGCAACCCTAAACTAGAATTTGAAGTGTGGAGACCGTAATCCATGCGTGCTATAATTACTAAGATGATGACATTTTGCAAACAAAACAATGACCAAAAATCTGACACAAACAGGCAGGATTTACTTAGGACCATCCTCATAATGTCGTCCACGTTAGTTAGTGCAATATACTACTTTAAGAGGCTATATATGTCCTCAACCTTTCTCTACAAAACACATTAAAGTGCTTTATAGTGACCACCGGTGCGGTGTAACATGTGAGCAACATCGTCAGATATTGATGACTAGTTAATAGAGTTACGAATGGTGAGGTGCATAGTTAAAAATGACAGTGTTACAAATGGGCGATAGAGTTGACATGCATGTGGTGACATGTGAGTGCAAAGTAGTTGAAAGAGAGTTTGATGGACTATAATATGTTGCTTTCAACTTTTTCATTTAGATTCGTGAGAGGAATTGAATGGGTCACCGTTGATCGATGTGCCAGATTTCTGGACTTGATAATTTTCCAAAGATCACAAATAATGCCAGAATGTCGATGAAACCCTAGTTCATGTGAATACTTACTTACTTGTCTTGTGCCCTTGCGGTGGGAGCTCTAGATTTTGGATTGAGGAGTATTTAAAGAGAAAAAAGGCAATGCTTTGTATTGCTGAAAAAAACCAGAATAGTGCCCACACCTTTAATTAGCAAAGAAAACAGTATGTAGATTCATTAAGTGATTCATGTGGATATATGCATACACACCTCTTTTGTACATGTACATCACGAGTTTAATTAATATAACATATTATTAGTATGCAAAATTATATTATATAAATTTATAAAAATGTTAACTTTGAAGTAATTACTGTAAAATTTTATAAATATATCATTAAATAAAACGTATTCTATTATAATTGTAGCATGAAGGCGATTTTGATTAATTT
This sequence comes from Phaseolus vulgaris, assembly GCF_000499845.2. Taxonomy (NCBI): domain Eukaryota; kingdom Viridiplantae; phylum Streptophyta; class Magnoliopsida; order Fabales; family Fabaceae; genus Phaseolus; species Phaseolus vulgaris. The sequence goes on from NC_023754.2 coordinate 27,616,205, forward strand.
TGGAAAATTTAAGGCCTTATTTAAGTTAAAATGGTTATAAGCTTTTAGTCTTTTGTTTTCAACTTTAAAATTAAACAAAAGTATAAAAATTCAGCTAATGGGCATGGGTGTCATTTTAAAAAAGTTAGATATTAAATTTGAACATTCTTGGACTGATCTTAATATGAGTTCCTTAACTTAAAATGAAGCCAAATTTTGAAAAGAAAAATCTGTTTTTCGAAAACTCTACATGATACACTTAGACTCTGTTTAGATTGAGGAGGGGATTTGTGAAGAGGGGAGAGAGTGGATTTGTGAGGATTAGAGAGGATGTGTGGGGATGTGTGAGGTTGTTTGGATTGAGGAATGATAGAGTGGATTTGTGAGGATGATTTATTGTAAATTTACAAATTTATCCTTGTTATTAAAAAATATTTGAATAATGAATTATGATTTTTTTTAAGATTTGAATTAATTAAATATTTTTAATATATAATATTCATAATTATTTATATTTTTTAATAAAAAATTAAAAAATATAATGAAAATATTTTTTTTAAAATTGAAATAAATTTATTAAATACATTAAAATTTATGAAAATAATATTTATTATTATATTCATTTGTTACTATATATATTGTTGATATTATAATTTTTTATTTTTTATTTTATTTTTTATAATTATATGTTGTTATTAATAGTATAATTAAATATTTTTTAAATTATAAATAATAAATAAATTTATATAATATTTAATTTTATATATTATAATAAAATGAATGCAAGAGGATATTTTGGGAAAAATACAATAATCCACATCAATCCCCTAAATCTCTTCATTTTGTGAAGAGTTAAAAAAATCATCCACCCTCTCCCCATCCACTCCCCCACCCTCAAAACCTTGAAACTATATATATAAACCACCAAATGTATCATAGAAATTACGAAAAGTGATTTAAAAAATTCATATAACAAAATTGTATAATACATATGTAACTTGCTTTAAATCATGTAGGATGCAGAAATATACATAGTGCTGTGTGCTTTAGAAAAAAAACAGGTGATCCAAAAACTAAAGACTCCCTGTTCACATGTAAACCCAAACATACCCCTGCATCTAAACTCTACAGTATTTTTGATAAATTGAGTTTTTCGAGTTGTTTTGTTTAACGTAATTAAATGGTAATAAAAGTTGCCATTAAAAAGTAGCAGTGATTGTTGACATAAAACTGTAGATTTAATTAAGAAACAAGTGTGGAAATTTTGTCTTCATGCCAATCCAATTTGGCACTAACTTTTACTTTAGGAAATAAAGGTTTCTTAAGTCTGATGTAAGAGGTGGAAATCATTACCCATAATCGCAACAGAATCTGAATTTGACTACTCCATCAACATTATAATGGCCATGTCACCAAATCGATTAATTTATATTAACCTGTTGAAAGTTACTTCATGAACTTAATGAAAAGAAGTGCTCGATTAAAGAAAAGAACTCCCATTTTAATAAATTAATATAGGCTTTTACTATGAAGAAACGACAAAATATAATTAGCACGCCTTTTAGAACTAATAATAAAGAGTTGTTCTTGTTAAAGGGCAAGCCGTCCTAGAGATGAAGTTGATAAAATATAAGAAGCATCCACGTGTGATAATAATGAATTAGGAGTAGTATCTTTTATGTTAGACCTATAGCAAGAACTAAAAATAAAGGGTTATAGATATAAAAGCATTGGTGCACCATGTGTGATTAAGTATAATATATACTTTTCTATCATATGATATGGTCTAGAGAGACAAGAACAAGAACACAAAGATTAGCTAGCTAGCTTCGTAGTTTTGTTGAATAATGTTAGAACCACATGCAAGTTTTGGAAGTGAATGTGAGTGTAGTTGATGATTAATTAACCTTTTTTATTTGGATGGTGGAGAGAATCATTTTGAGTCATTGGGAAGGAGGCTTGGTGTCTAGTTCCGGAGAAACATCGATATAGTTTTTGTTTCGTTATGTGTAATCTCATCACTTTAAAAGCCTTTTGAGTGATGCAATCTTCTAAATAAATTCTCACATTCAGAAAAGAAGTTTCAGTTTGCTTAGGATTTCGATGCGAAATAGGTAGGTGCTGGCTAGGTTTAGCACTCATGCGTATGTTTCTTTGCGGCGGAGATGTGCGGAATTATAAGCTTGTTGGGTGGGTTCAAAACTAAAACTTGTTTCTTTTCACGTGTTCTCACACAGTTAAATAATTAAAAACTAAAACCTATTAAAAAAAATATATGCCACCACAATTTACACTTAACTATCCTCTTCTCTGTACTGTAAACATTTCAAAAAACACTGTTAACTAAGCATTTTCAATCGAAGCAATACCATAAGGTCACTTTCCAAGCAAATAAAAAGTGTCAAGTTGATAAAAACAATCATATGTAAAGGATTTAATACTTAAAGCAAAAGGGTTTTGAATATTCTTTACCAAATCAAGTACAAACACTTCTTTCTACGTGCCAGCTTTTAAGTGTAGAGAATAAAGATGGTGAAATATAAAATGTGTTTGTCTTTATATTTATATTTTATTTTACTTGTTTCACTGCATCGCCTTTTTCTCTTGCTCTTTAATTATTTCTATTGCAAGTTGAGTGTGTTTTTTTACATGGAATTTGTTTATGATTGATTTATTCTATATTTAAAAGTTATTATTTGTGTCGTGGAATTTGCATATGAATAATTTATTTCATGTGTAAATGAATCATGGTGCGCTTTAATACGTAGCCCTAAAGTTAGAGAAAGTTCATAATATAGTATTTGTTAATTATTAACACGAACTAGTCAGATAAAATTTTCAAGGACAAGTCCCAAAGTTGTCAGTATTGAGATGAACATGTGCCTTCAAGAATATGGCTCTACAGGCCCAAATAAAGCAGGTTTATGGGCAGGCAACTGAAAAGCCCAAATAGTAGTTGAGTTGATGAAAGAATTTAATTGAAGAAAAAACATTTACATAAATCCTGTGCACTTAAATTGGACATGGTAAACAATTATTAAAACACTATTAATAAAAAAAATGAAATAATTAATTAATCAAGAAAAAAATTAATTAAAAAAAATTAATCAAGAAAAAAATTAATCAAGAAAAAACATTTACATAAATCCTGTGCACTTAAATTGGACATGGTAAACAATTATTAAAACACTATTAATAAAAAAAAATGAAATAATTAATTAATCAAGAAAAAAATTAATTAAAAAAAATTAATTAAAAAAAATTAATTAAAAAAAATTAATTAAAAAAATTAATTAAAAAAAATTAAAAAATTAATTAAAAAAAATTAATTAAAAAAAATTAATTAAAAAAAATTAATTAAAAAAAATTAATTAAAAAAAATTAATTAAAAAAAATTAATTAAAAAAAATTAATTAAAAAAAATTAATTAAAAAAATTAATCAAGAAAAAAATTAATCCAGAATAAAAAAATTCTGGCCCATGCAGGTCTCGAACCTGCGACCTTCGCGTTATTAGCACGACGCTCTAACCAACTGAGCTAATAGGCCAATCAATGATAATAAAAACTAATTAAACAAAATGTTACACACCCCTAAAGCTGATCGCATGCATGTGAAACATGATTATTGGCCACGCCAACGTTTTATAGTTTGAGAAAGAATTTTGAGAATTTTCACATGCTTGTTATCCAATCCAACTACAGTGTTCTACGTTCTCAAGATATTTGCAAGATACAAGTTGCATGGACACGTGGTAGAACCATCATTTCTAAAGTTTCACCAATAAACTAACTTCATTTTACTCCTTCTTTCTCATAATTTTCAAAGCTCATGAGTTTACGATCACATCGCAACAAATTTCGCCAACAATTTCTTGTTCTCTCGGACTTTAATTTCTCAGTACGAGACACGCTAAAGTAACACATGCACATTACCCCTATTCTTCGGCCATCACGCCCATGTGAAAGTTTTGTCAAACTTGATATACATTAAAATATTTCTTAACGTATATGAAAATTACGTAAAATTTGCCACTCATTTTGTCTGAGTTTTTAGTTCTTTTATTTGTTAATCCTCATGTCCTGTCCTTTTATTCAGTTTCATTTCACAACTTTTTCCTGCAGACGTATTTGTTGGTATCAGCTATATAAGGCGAAAATTCCATTTTTTTAGTAGCTCAACCAATCAGTTTGCAGAACATAAATAATGTTGAAGTGTAGGTTTGAATATGAAATTGGAGTGGATATCACACTGAAATTGATTTTCGAAGGTACTAAATCTAAATCTACAATGCTTTAGACGGAGTGTAATGTTAATTTTATTTGTATGATTACTTTATCGTTTGTTTTGGATGAGAACAATGAGAAACAGAAGGTAGACAAATTGATTTTTGTGTTCCAAGTGACCGGTAGTTGTGGAGCCCTTGTGTTGGTTCAGAAGAGCTAAAATCATAGTAGCAATTCGTGCCTCTTTACGTTGCATCATTATTTCAAATATATACACAAACGTTGACGAGACTAAGTTCTCAAAGATACCCATGTCCCAAACTTTGAAAACTTTAAATTAACAGTTATTTTACTTTTTAATTTCATTCGCACTAAAAAAACAATTAACATTGAACGTAAGTGCATTATTGATGACAAATTCATTCATTCATGTTCAACACAGTATTCTAATTTTTATTTCTCTACGATATTTTATTTTCATTGCCAAAAGAATGGCGTGCACAATAACATTGCTATAGATTTTAGTAACGGATCGTAATATACTGCACCCATTATGGCACCATCATTACAGACTTAAATGATTATAAGTATATTAAAAAGAGCCCTTGAATACCTTACAACGATTATGGCAATTTTTTGAAACGAAACTTTCATAATTTTATTTTTTTCTATTTGTAACAAAATAAAATGTACCTATAACGCCTAAGCTTTTCTCAGTAAAGAGACAGAGTTTCCATAATCCAAGGGTTTTAATTAAGATCGGAATTGCATGTTTTATGATCAAATCATTCAACAATAAGTTTTACCCATAAGAACTTAAACTAATTGTTCAACTTCAAATTGGGTACTTGCTCTCTGTTTCGGTGCTCTCTGTCTCAACTAGATTGTGCTTAGTCTCTTGAAACAACGAAGGTGGATCAAGTTGAATTGAACATTGCTTCCTAGTGAGAGTCTTGTAATGTAGAAGCGCGTGATTTTTAGTGACTGATAAGAAATTAGGAAATGAAAAAATAAACCATAAGGAATCCAATATTATATGCCCAAACCGTTCAAAATATGGATACCTTATTCAATGGAATAAGACATTATACAAAGACATAACTCTACTAAAAGCACCGAGATTTTAATTAAGACTTTGAAAAACGAATTGAAAGAGACTGAAGAATGGAAATAAAGCATGAACCTTCTTGATTCCAAAAATGCACATTGTTTGCTGTGGAAATATACTTGGTTGACGACTTTGTAATGGGATTAAATATTTTATTCAAGCACGTAACCTTAGTTCGAAAAAGACATTTTCTCTGCAGAAAAGAAAAAAGATGTATCGTAGAAAACTGCTTAACATAAGTCAATGAACAACTATTTCTCACGTTTATCATTGAAACGTGAAGTTCACAAATCACAATTTTTTATTCGTGCTTTATACTAATAATATTGCTAAAATGAAAAGAAAAGTGCAACATCACTAACGGCAATAGCCAATGATACTACAAGACGGTGATCCCCATCTAACTTTACGAAATGCAACAAATACAACTTTGACGCGTTTTTCTCTGCCGCCTTTGAGTTTGGACATGCTACAGTGGACGACCACTATGTTTATACAGTATAACAGTAGAACCAAATCCAAAGCCCATTCTTTCTTTTCTCTTCTTCATACAGGTTCAAAGCACTAAATATGGGTAATGAGATATTGTTATGCATTAAAGTTAAGGACTTTTTTATTAAAAAGAAATGGTGTCATGGAACAATTTCATATAGGTACCGACACAGAAAATATAGAGTTGACGGGTAAAAGTAATTTGGATTCAAATGTAATTTTCTCTTGACATAACTAGCATGTAAATATTAAGACTGTGTTTATGTGTACAGACCAAACTAAGTTTCAGATGTAGAAGAAAAAATGTGAGTATGAGTATACATATTGCCCCTGAATAATGACGAATCTAAAAGTATTGCGGAAAACCCACAACAGAGAAAAACAGAACCATGTACACAACTACTACCACCACCTTTATACATTCAAATCATCTCCCTAATCCCTGTATTACGGTACTCCCGTACAAAGAAATGAAAAAATGTTGACACTTGATGAAGAAACAAATAGTCATAGTGAAGGTGATCAATGGCCAGCACCGGGGCTAGGAACAGATTGCACAAGAAGTCGTTCGGTGGCTATTAGGTGACGCGCAATGAGTTTCTCATCGACCACGGTGGAGTGGCCTTTTTTGCTGGGTGCGGAATATGGGACGGTGCCTTTGGGAAGAGAAGTGAGAAACAGAGATGGGTCGACCTTGTTGCTGGGTTTGTGTGCTCCAAGATGAAGCTTTCTGCTTTCTAGACAGGAACATAGGGAAGCGAAGAGAACGAAGAAGAGAAGCAGATGGGAGCGAAGGCGTGCCATGGAAAGTGTAAAGTGGAAAGTGAGAATAAGAAATGGAGACTATGATGTTTGTTTGATAGATGGAATGAGGTTGTTTGTGTGTCGTGTTATTTATAGGATAACTGGAAGGAAGGAAAGAAAAACTTGAACTTCAAGTTTGTCGAACCGTGGTCCCTTGTTAAGTCAAGACCTTGAATAAAATGGACAAAAATACAATTCCAAAAAAACACGACAGGATTCATGCATTTTGTTGATAACAGTTAAGTTTTATTTGACTTAATTTGTTGTTGTTGTTCAATATGAAATTGTAGTGTTTTAGCATGGTAACTACTTAACTTTGATGTGATTTTTGAATTTTTTGATGTTAATGGTGAGAATTGAAGAAGAGTACGTGTGTGGTTTAATCTGATATTTTGAAAGGAGGAAGGTGTTGCCGCGTGGCTGTGGAAGTTAGGTTGGTAGAGGGGTTCCTCCTGTGTTTTGGTAATTTCCCATAACTTTCTTTGTTTGAATTTGGTTTTGATTTGTAGTGTATGAGTGTGAGTAGGAGCATCATAATAGTATTTAAGTCAATGCGTTATGGGCAGCTTGCTTTTACATTTTGAGACTTTTCAAAATAGTCGGTGAGTAGCACCCCTAATAACAACTTTCATAAATCAAACAAATATTACATTCAACATTATACCTATTTTTATATTATTATTTATTCCCAGTTTATAGTTTTCCAAATTTATTCTTATTCTTATTACACATAAATATTTATAAAGGAAAAAAAAATAAGAAGATAAATAAAATGAGCATGAGTAAGAATTTGGAGTAAATATAAATTTGCGAAATACTACTAGGTTATTAGTAAATCAAGTGATAAACATGGTAACTTTAAGTAAACCAAGAGTTTAATATGATTTCATTGACCACGAAGAGTCACAAATGCAACCCGTATAAATGTAGTTAGTGAATATGGTTAAAACATTCAAGTTAAACAATTTTGCTTTCTATATTTCATTTTACCTCTATAATAGTGTCAACATTCGAACACTATAAAACGTGATCTTTCTAAATCTGTATGGATTATTTATTTTTATAGCATCCTGTAATTTATTTTAAAAAATATAAAAAAATATTTAAGTGAACAATTTAATCCATTATATATATGTTATCATTGCCCTTTATTGTTATTTACTTAAGTTAGGTACTAACTGAAATGGAGTTTCCTATGATAATCATATCCTAATTAGAAGACCAAATATATTAAACTATCATTGCATTTCACCTTCATATTGTAGCAAACTCTAATATTAATAACACATTGAAATCCAGAGAACATATTAAGCGTTTGTAGTCCAACGGTTAGGATAATTGCCTTCCAAGCAATAGACCCGGGTTCGACTCCCGGCAAACGCATTTTATTTTACAATTTTCTTTCAAAATTACTACAAATTTTTTTGCAGATTTTCTTTTACCATTTCTACTCAGAATTTGGCTTGCTTAATTTAAAAATGATTAATGATTCTTTGATACCATGCTAAAAGAAAATACTCTTATTTTACAACCTATTTTAATAGTATAATGAGATTTGAGGTAGTATTATATTTTTTTAACGGTGTAAAAGTAGTTACATTCTTTCAAAATAAGTTTGATTAATAATTATTTTAAATTAGTTTATTTTAGAATTTTTTTAATTTATAAGTTAAATTATTTTAGTTAGTTTCTAGTTTGTAGCTTATTTTTTTATATTTTAATATGTTTTTTATTATTAACTTCAATTATTATACTAATTTTAGTATTTGTTAATTTTTTTTTCTTTTTTTGCGATTTAAGTTGAAAAGTTTAACATTTAACATTAAAGTCACAAATGTTATGATCCTATGTAAAAATTACAACTAAAATAAGAAAAAAAAATCAATGCATCAATAATTTAAATTAATGAAAAAAAAATCAATTTCTAAAAAAAATAAAATAAAATTTTATTAATTCTTATTATATCAGTATATTTAAATAAAATAACTTGTTAAAATAAAAATAAAATAAAAAACATGTACAAATTTTAAAAAGTAAATAGAAGCACTCAAAAATATAATAATAATTTAATTATTTTAAATAAATCTAAAATTATACTTACATTATAGTATTATTTTATAAACACAACATTTATTCATATAATTACATATTCTATGAACGATACTTCCGTGTAAATACAGGATCATCGCAAATTAAAGAAAACAACTACGAAACAAAGCAAATGGTAAGCTAGCTAATCTACACATTACATTCACAATTCCTACTCATGTATACTTTCTAAATCAAACATCACATCTTAATCTCTTCAAGAGACTAATCAAATACAATTCAACTCATTTATGTTACTATTAAAACACTTTAAATTATCAATCACAACACTTTCATAAACTTATTCACCTTAAAAATCACTATATAATATTTAAAATCAACACTATAATAGACAATTCTGCAAGAAAATTTAAGACCAATGACAATGCCACCCCCACATCCGATCTTCTAGCCTAAGATTCTATTAGAAATTTTAAAACTAACTTTTCTTATCTGAACTTGAGCAGATACTCACTAAGGGTGTGCTTGCTTTTGGGGGTGATGGAGGTTGAGGGTGAGGATGAATGAGTGTTGAGGGGGAGGTTGAGGGTGAAAGTGAGTGAAAAATTGAGAGTATTTAGAATCCTCTCATAATTGAAGAGAAAGGAAAGTGGAATGAAATGAAAAAACCATGGTGTCCTTCATAAAATAATATTAATAATGAAAATTATTATTATTAATAATTTGATGTTAATATAATATATTTTAAAAAATTATAAATAATATTAAAATTATCTAAATAAAATAACTTAAGTAACAAAATTAATTTAAATTAATAAAATGAACAATAATAAAATTATGCTTACATTTAAAATTATATTTAATTATTTCTTTGAATTTTACATGTTTTTTCTTTTATTTATAAATGAAACTTTAAATTATTTTAATTAACTAAAATATGCACAAAATTAATAATCATTTATTCTGTTTTTATATATAAGGGTAAATTTGTAATCTTACAATTTATACTATTCAAAATAATTTAAAATACTCTTATAACCATCACATCACTCACGTATCTCAATAAACTTTCTTCACACATCCACTCTAACATACCATAATCCAAACACACTAAGGTTTTGTTTGGATTAGGGAGTGGAAATGAGGGAGTGGATTTGTGATGATTTGAAGGGAAAGTGTAAAGAAAGTTAGGGTGTTTGGATTAAGGTAAATAGTGTGGAAAGTGTGAGGAAAATTTATGAAAGTTTGTAAATGATATGATGGGTGTGATTGAAATTGTATTTTTTTTAATTGATAAAACTGTAAGTTTACATATTTGTCCTTACATTTAAAAATTGTTAAAAAATTAATTTTATTTATTTATTTATAATATTATTTAAATATTTATAATTATAAATATTTGATAAAAAAAAATTTATATTAAATAACATTATTATTATTATTATTATTATTTTTAATTTTTTTAATTAATATAATTATTATATAAATTTTTTATTATTATTAAAACGTATTAATTATGTTATTTTAGAAGAATTATTATTTTATAATCTTAATTATATTTTTTATATTTAAATTATAATTCTATTTTAAATAAAATAATAATATTTTATTTAAAATAAAAAGGGTAAAATAGTAAATTGTAATTAATTAATTAAAAATATATATATGTATATTCAACTTTCTTCGCAACTCAGCGAAGAAAGTTTAGAGCGTGAATTTTTTTTGAATTCCGTGTCATTTTACATTGGTTTTTGAGCTTTTCATTGGCACAATGAAACTTTGCTTTTCTTTGCACTGAAACAAACAGGGCCTAACTTTTTTCATACTTTTTTCTCACACTCTCACTCTCCCACACTCTTAACTTTCCACTCCCCAATCCAAACAAAGTCAAAAGCTCAAAATCTACCAAAAGCTTAAGGCTCTGTTTGGATTAGGGAGAGGATGTGTGAGGATTTGAGGGAGTGAATGTGTGAGGATGTGTGAGGAAAGTGTGAAGAAAGTGAGGGTGTTTGAATCAGGGTATGTTAGGATGAATGTGTGAGGAAAGTTTATAGGAGTTTGTGAATGATGTGATAGTTGTGAAATAATTTTAATTTTTTTTAAAGGTGTGAAATGTTACTTTACAGATTTACCCTTGTCAATTAAAAAAATTAATAATAAAATGAGTTGTTTTTGTTTAAAAATAACAACTTTCACATATTTCGTAAATTTAAAAATTATAAGTAAAAAGAAATATATGTTAAATGTAAATATGTATAATATAAAAATTATAATTAGAAAAAAAATATGTATTCAACAAATTAAATAAAAACAAAACTTCAAGCAATTTCTTTAAAATATTAAACATGTGCTATAAAATTGAAAAATAAATCAAATCTTATATAAATAAAAAATATTATCTTTTAAAATTATAAACTCTGTAGTAATGAAAAATAAAAAATACTAAAAAAAATATAACGTAATTAACAATAGAAAAAAATCATAAAAAATAAATTATAACTCATAAACATAATAACTATACATAGAAATATATTAATATAAATACAACAAAAAATTAGATAAAAATATAATTTCAAATAATTTCTTTAAATATTAAACATATACTATAAAATAAAATTAGAAAATAAACCACATTTTATATAAATAGAAAGTAACTATTTTTTAATATTAAAAAACCTCACAATAAAGCAATCTAAAAAATACTACAGCAACAAAAATATACCTTAATTAATCATAGAAAAGGATTTCATAAAAAATAAGGATAAAATAAAATGAAAAATGTTTAGTATTGGTGATGTCAATGATCCAACCCAGGTAATATTTTCAATGTTAATTAGATATAGTATATTATTTTCTTTAAAAAAAACTAAATCCAACCACATTTAATAAAATATTTTATTAGAACTTGAAAAATAGGTATAACCTGATTTACTCCAATAACTAATATATAAATGGAAGATTTTATTTAACTATAATTTTTTTACACTGGTTTATCATTATTTACATAATTTATATTTTATAAAATAATAAACAAACTTAAAACTTCCTTAAAATTTATGATGATTTGTTTCTTTTTTTTTTAAATATTACATATATATATATATTTTAAACATTGTACAATAAAAAAATTTAAATACTAATACATTCAAATGAAGCACTGTGACACATTTAAATGAGGGTAAATTTGGAAATAAGGGATGCTGACATGACTTTCCCTCTACATCTCTTCATTTTGAGAGGAGAGGATATTTACTGTTCACAGGTATATCCTCTCCCTCTCTTCCTCACACAACCATAGATCCAAACCAGGGATATCACTGCACTTCCATCCTTGTGAACAGTACATCCCTTTAAGCAAATAGGTCCTAAAGGTCACCTAACCTACACCAAAGAGTCCCGATCACAAATCTAACTATACCACTAGAATCCTTAGCTAACAGAAACTACTTCTGAAGATAAAAACATCACATGCAAGATAAACACTAAAGAAAAATCTAACCAAATCAAAACTAACTCAAGGGAAAATGAACCAAAAAGGAACTTACTCTATCTAAGATTTTGATCAGGCAAACTTTTAGATTTTACTGTCAGGAGTCCAATAGCGGACTCCAATCGTCAAACTGATGAGCGGGGAGGTTATAATCTTAGAGAGAAGGGAGAAGAAAAGAAAAAAGAGTTTTTAGAGAAATAATAATTATTTTAAGATGAAATCTGAATAACTAGATTGAATTTATATTTTTATGCTATTTTAATTTTAATAATAAAATATTGAGAAATCATTTTAATTATATGAATTATACTCTAAAACAGTTTTTCTTGTTCTTTACAAATGATAATTTCTTAACATATGTTTGTGTACATATCGTAAAGGTAGATAATAAAGAAGGTAGATAATAAAAAAGGTAGATAATTTTTTATGATAATGTTAATGTGGTTAATTTTAAACTCATATAGGAAAGGTAGATAATTTATTACAATGATTTTAAGTTCAATAGAAAGCTTTCGAAAATATGTGAGTGTTGCTTTTTGTAATGTTGAAAATATAATCTATAAGAAAAATTTTAGTTTATTAATTGATATAAAAAGTTACTAATTTAAATAAAAATTAATTTAAATAAATAGATAAAACTCTCATAGTTAATGTTAAAAGATCATTTCAATTTTTATTTAGAAATTAATTAATTTATAGATATATAAAATATACTTTAATGATTTTATTCTATTTCTTTATTTACCTAGATGTTTATATATAAAATTAAGAAATAAAAAATTATTAATATACTGATATCAATTTATAGAATTCTGTGAATTTTTTTATAATACTTCACTGTAAAATAAAGAATTTACCTGCATTTTGTGGCAAAAAACCTTTTGTTTGATAAATATTTAAATGAAAATTACACAAGATATGAGGCGTTTGTAGTCCAACGGTTAGGACAATTGCCTTCCAAGCAATAGACCCGGATTCGACTCCCGGCAAACGCATTTTATTTTACATTATTGGTTCAAAATTACTTTTGTTTTATGATCTGGTGAAATATTTAGCATTTCTTCATTCAGAATTTGGGTTGCTTAATCTAAAAATTAGTTTCATTAACACAAAAATATTTATTAATTATTTTAAATTAGTTTATTTTATAAATTTTTAATTTATGAGATAACTTATTTTAGTTAAATTGTAGTTTATTTTTTATATTTTAATATATCTTATCATTAGTTTTAATCTTATACACACAGATAATTATTATACTATTTTTAGTATTTGTTCAATTATTTTTTAATTCTATTGCGATTTAAGTTGAAATTTTTTAACTTTTAACATTAGAGTCACAAATGTTACGATGCTATATGTAAAAATTACAATTAAAATAAGAAAAACAAATCAATGCATCAGAAAAAAGTCACAAACTTATTAATTTTTTTATATAAATTTATTTTAATAAAAAGACATGTTAAAATAAAAAAAAAACATGTCAGTTTATATTTACTACCTAGTTTATTAGCTAGTCTATCAAATACTTATAATCTAATAAAATAGTATTTTTATCAGAAAAATAATAAATAAAATAGTTTATGAATTCAAAATTTATAAATTAAAAGTTTGTCAACTATCAGTTAAATTTATTAAACAAACCTTTTAATACGAATATGGATTATTAGATTCATTTTTTATGATAATTTCTTAATATATGTTTGTACACATATGGTAAGGGTAGATAATTTTTCTTATGATATTGCCAATGTGCTTATAATTTTGTACTCATATAATAAATGTAGATAATTTATTCTATTAATTTAAAGTTGAATAAAGCTTAAGAAAATATGTGAGTGTTGCCTCTTTGTCATGTTGAAAATATAATCTAGCAAATACTATAGTGACCATAAAAAAAAATTAGTTAATTAATTGATAAAATTAGTTACTAACTTAATTAAAAATAATTTAAATAAATAGATTAAACTGTCATAATAGCTATTGTTAAAAGATCATTTAAATTTTTATTTAGAAATTAATTTACCTATAGTTATATAAAATCTATTTTGAGGATTTTATTATATAAAAACTAATTATATAACTATTTTACATAGAAACTGATTTAGTAATTAAAAATACAGCAATGAAAAAACTAGTCACTCAAATAATATGTAACCAGTAAATATTTATCATTAAAATATTTTCTAATTATTAAAAAAATTATTAACTAATAATAAAATTATAAATTTTTTATTAAACTAAAATTAAAATTGATAGTAATAAAAATAAATTAATTGTTATATATATTACTTTATAATTTTTTAAAATTCATTATATTTATCAAATCAAACACAAACCTTTTTTTCATTATGTTTTTCTTAATAAACAATAAAAAAAAATCTTTCTTTTCTACTCTCTCAAGTACGTCTCTCACTCCACACTATTCTTCATATTTTTCTCTCAAACTCCTAAAAAGTTTAGGGCAATAAATTTAAAATTGATTTTTAGTAAAGTAACAATTAAAAATTTATATTTCTTCGATATTATTTTTCTTTTAATAATGATTAAAAAGTGTCAACCCTTAAAATATAACAAACAAAGTAATTTAATATATATATATATATAATCATTGCTCCTTCAATCTTATGTACTAACCTGGAGTTCCCTAAAGTAATAACCATATTCTAATTTAGGTGAAGTACATAAAACCAACATAGCATATCCCAAAGTCAATTTATTAATTATATATATTTTAACATTATAAGCAATTAGCGTTTGTAGTCCAACGGTTAGGATAATTGCCTTCCAAGCAATAGACCCGGGTTCGACTCCCGGCAAACGCAGCCTTTTTTCTGACATGTTCTGTTTTCTTATGTTTAACATACTTTCAACTCTTTTTGTGTTTTTTTAAGTTAGTGTTTACGAATGTGGTTGACGATTTTTTTTTATGCAAGGGTGGAATTTGTAATATTGGACGTATAATTAAGCAAGCACTACAGTGATTACAATAAAAATTTCATACTAATCTATAAACTTATTTAAACAAGTAGTTCTAATTTTGACAACTAATATTAGAAATAGATTTTAATTCTAATACAACACCAATTTAATTATCCTTACATACAAACTAATTCATCGATCATATTATAAAAAACTAATTTAATATTCATATATAAAAATATTTAGTGACTATATTATATACAAACTAACTAAAAAATGTACGATTTAGTGATTAAACAGTAAATATCTATTATTAAAATAATCTTGGTGTTTAAACAATAAATATCTATTATTAAAATATTCTTTAGTTTTTTATTTACCTAAAATTTTCACATTTAAAATAAATAAATATCAAAATAATCAGTACAAAATAAATTAATAGCATTCCATGTCTGAAATTTATATAATCTTCAAACATGATGATATCTTTATCTTAATTTATTTATTTTAATCGTACAAAATCAATTTAGGATATAAGAATTACTCCTCTATATATTCTTCGTATAATTTAAGATTCTGAATTCTTTCCAGGTGCCTTGAAAGATTTAAATAAGTCAATGTTTAATTCAATTTACACAAGTGGAAAAAAAGGTATTTTATGACGGTTCTACAAAACTTTTTATGACGGTTCTGATAGTGACATAGATTCAGGCGACATAAAAACTCTGTAGTTTCTATGTCGGTTGAAAACATGTCATAGTAAATTGACTTACTATAACTGTTGTATATAAATTGTCATAAAATGTGCAAAATGGCTGTCATAGTATGTGTCAAATGAAACTTTTTATGACTGATATTTTTAGAACAGTCATAGAAAATATGACTTACTATGATAGTCAACATTACAACCGTCATAGTAAGTCACTTTCTATGACAAATATTTTTTGAACCATCATAGAAAATATGAGTTACTATGATAGGTATAATCACAAGTGTCATAAAAAGTTCATTTTTTAAAACAAATTAATTAGTTTTATCCGCTTTCTCCATTCATTAATTATATCAACAACCTGCATATAATAATATATAATTTTCAGATAAACCAATTCTTGATAATTAATCGTATTATCCAATGTACAAAAAAATATAAATATAACATTCATATATTTAAATAAACTAAATAATTTTGCAACCTTAAAAAAAAAAATTGTTGTACACTAAGGTCTTCTATATTTTTATCTCTATTGAAAATAGAGATAAATAGTTAAATAACTAAAATATTAACTTTTAATACTCTTGTAGCAAACAATCCAAATTTCTCTTAACATCATTCGTGCTTAGTCCCCTGCGAATGAATGAAAAAAAAAAGTATTAACTTTAGGAACAACCAATATTAGTAATTTAGATCAAACAAGACTCTAAACTTTATAGATCCAATTAAAAACATGAAAGACATGTTTCTACATATATTTAGTAATTGTTTCCGATAATTTAAATTTAAAACACAAATTTTAAAAAACCTCTATTAAAATTCAATAAAATAAGAAGTTAACTAAAATGCTTTTTTATACTGTCATAGATTTTGATATAATAAAACTATATAGTTTATAATAATTATTTTAATAAGTTATATCTAAAATGTTTATATATCCTATCATAGATTTTGATATAATAAAACTATAGTTTATAATAATTATTTTGATACGTTATATCTAAAATTATTTATAATTGATTGATACCAACAAAATACTTTTGTTAATAATATATGAACTTAAACTCTTAAAATGAAATACTTTCAAAATTGGGAAAAGGAAGCAAAAAATTCAGCTTCATGAAGAAAATCAGTATATGAGAAAATTACCATGAAGAACCGGAGCTTGTTTTCCTTTGCTTCGGTATTCATTAGCAAGGAGGTTTAATCCCATGCGGCAAACCCGTGTGCAAGCATATTTATTGAAAAAACATAACCAATGGAAGTTGGTAGTGGCACCAAAACTAAAAAATCGAAAAATAGCATGTCAGGAGGAGGCATAAATGTTGTGCCTTTAGGAGCATTGAATTTTCAATAAGTATTTCTAAGCATGACTTCTAATCTAACAAAAGTCATTAGTTAGTCACAAATAATGCTCCAGTAGAATATAGACACGAAAAAAATATATAAACATAGTTGAAAAACAGTCTTCAAACCTGAATAACTGCTTTTCAACCTACAAAATCTTCAAATTTTTTTCAATCCTTGTCAAATCTGAATAATCCACAACAAGGCAATGGCTACATTGTAGAGACTTCACTTGTTTTAAAGTAATTGTAAAGTTAAAAAGATTGGAAATAGAGCACAAAAACATTGAATGCAGTTTCAACCAAAATTACAGCTTAAACTGAAGATGAGTACATTTTATTTCTACCCTTTCCTAATTCTTCTATTCCATACAATCCAAGCATCAAGTTAATCTTCAAGTTTTCAACTTTGAAACTTCCCATCTAATACTCTTAATTGCGCAGCTTTTCTGGTTGGCCATCCTCTATCCATTCATTCCTTTATCTTATAAGATTTCTTCAACCTACAGGTCGAAACATTTGTTCTCAATCACTTTTTGAAGAATTTAGATTAACTATAGCAAATTAATCCAATGCAAAAGCTCAATAACCAACATCCAATAACTAGGTCACAGAAGGCACACACATATATATATATAAATTTTAGTTATTTGACCATTTGTTAGATGAAGAAATAAAGCAGAAAAGAAATATATGCTTCCTTATTTGACCACTTGCACTATTCTCTTGCAGAAAACAAGAGGTTTCTCACTTGTTGCTAGTTGAGAGATCCATGACTAAAATTGAATTGAAATTTAGAAAATTTCATGGAAACATTGAAAAGGTAAAGGAATTAACAAATAAACATATATAAAAAGTTTGACCAGTGTGGGTTCTACAAGATACATGAGTATCTTATCTTCTACAAAAAAACTAAGACTGTTCTACAAAATTCTTATTATCTAAATCAAAATTCTTATTATCTAAATCATGCAGGATATAACCAACAAGTTGTCCACTCCAGGCAAAAGTCAAGCCCTATCATCCCTATATGGATTCATGCCATATCATTATTTTTTTTTTTTTTTGAAGAAAATGGATTCATATAATGTCTTAACTGTACGACTAACATTTGGAGTTATCAACTTTACAGCTGCTGTGTTTCAATTTGGGTACTCATAGGCCTATGTTGTAGGCTCTATAGTAACTCTAAGATTAATGTATCCTATGGATTATTTTACCTCATATTTTTCTCTTCTCTTCCTTTTTTTATTCAACAAAAAGTTATACTAACATATATGTTTGTATAATTTCAAAGAGTATGGCATCACATCCTTTATCATATTTCCTTTTAATATATTATCTACGATAGGTTAAATTTATTATAAAAGGTATAACTCAGATAGTTATATAGTTTGCAACAAATTTAAATAATGATACACTAAAAAATGTAATGTTAACTAAATGGGGACCATATAATGACAGGACTAACATGAAGTCTCTGTTCTTATTATAGTATATATGATCAAAATTTGTATAAAATGGTTTGCATTATGCATCTAATATAACAGTTAATGATTAGGAGAAATGAATATTTGGTTTGCAGGTCAACTGTACACTTACTTCCACAGGGATGAAGCAACACCTGTTGTAACCATAACTTGAATTTTCAAGTGCTTTCCAAGTTCTTTAAACACTTGTGAAGTCTACAAAGCCAATTCTCGGGTTGGAACCAGTATAGCAACTGTAGGACATAAAATACATAGAAAAATTTAGGAACATATAAAGTCAATCATTATGCCTATTCAAATAGTCAACAACCATGAAATAGATTAAAATAATAAAAAATTAAATCATGATTCAATAATGCCACAAACATGTATCACAACTATAGCAATAAAATCAAACAGTATCCTTCGTATAAAATAACTTTTCAGGGTAATCAATTTGGCAAAACAAGACATCTATTAGTTTAGATGAAATTTCAAAACCAACACTAAGATAATGTTGTGAAATCATCGTCACCATGAACTTTGTCGTCCTCAATCTCTTTGCGAACTCTATTGCGAAATCCTCTACCACGATGGCGCTAGCAACCGCAGTGGAGATAACGAGCTGCTTCTCCTTCAATTAATTTCACGTTCCAGTCATGTGGTTTGGGCTCGAAGATGACACTCTGCTACGCCAGAGCGGCGTCCAGCTGGAGCAGCGACTCAACCACCATCCTCAACCAAATGAAAAACCCAAAAATAGTACTCACTTTTGACCTATGTCGAAAAATTGCTTACCTGTGTTGATCGAGACATAGTCGTGAAGCAGATTACGGATTAGGGTTTAACTTTCAACAATAATTGCTCTTAGGATAGAACGCGGAGAATGCTTGTTGTTAGCCATGAAAGAGAAGTGTACCGAAAAGACAAGGTAATCGTTGTTGAGAGCGGAAATACAGAAAATAGTGTTGATAACCAAAACGTTAGAACACAAAGGAAAAATAACATAAAAGAGAATATTAGACTTATTATATCATATTTATTATAACTGACATAGAAACTATTTTTATGTCCCTTAAAATAGTAACTGATATAATAAATATTTATTATATTAGATTTAATAACAACTGATATAGTATATTTTAATTTATTTACTATATTGCCACCTCTATACTTATTATGATGGGTGGATTAGACCCATCATAATAGCTTGTCATTGATTGTCATTTTTGTATTAGTGTTAAACTTATCTAAAATTAGATAAATTAGATTACAGATTAGAAAAATGATACTAAATAACTTCCCAATTACACTTATAAATTATACCACTCATTTTATTTTAAGAAAAAAATTGTATTATATTTAAGTTAAAAAGGAATATTTTAATACTCACCAATCAATTGACAATTTTTTTTAGAGATAATATGATCATTAAAAAAATAAACTTTTATATTTATAAAAAAACAAAAATTAAAATAGTAGATATAGAGTGAATGTAAAATTATACTGGATTTCAAAATATCACGTTACTTTAACTTATCCGTTAGGTCATTTATTAGTAGTCATTACCTGACGGCGACGTATGTCTCTGACATATGGGCAGATATTTAATACAATTCTTGAAATTTCAACCAGTCATTCATGAAAAATCTTCAATTACCTCAAGAAATTTATAACTCTGAAATAACAATGGTAAATGTTTCAAATAAAAATATTAGCAATTTTAAATTTAAAATATTCAAAATAGTTAAGAAAATATGTATTTTGTATTTGATTTTGTTATTAGCTTAATTTAATGTCTTAATATTTAAGGTTAATTAATTGAAATTCTTTAAGATTAATAAAAAAAATTAATTTGTATTGATATAACATTAATATCTTTAAATAACATTAATATCTTTAAATATAAATATAATTAACGATATGGTGATACGTAACATCGGATTCTGGGATAACGCTACAGTAAATAATGCAGAGACAGTATACACGGGAGCGTGGGTCCTATTAATGGCACCATTTGGCAGTAACAAGGAACCTTACACGTTGACTATTCTATTTTTATACTTTTCCTGTCATAACAGTTGAATTCAGAAGCGTTCTTCATAACCTCATCATCTTCACCTTCAATAATTCCAACTCAATACTTTTTTTATATAAGTATATGCCACAGACGGAACTTACCCATCATTCCACTCCAAAAAAATTCTGAACCCCTTTCTCGATCTAAATGGGTTTGGCAGGATTTCTGAGAAAACTACAAGATTTATCTACCATTCATAAACTCATATTCAAAATTTTATTGTGTTTCTTCGTCTTACCTCCCTCCTTCTACTACACCTTCTTTGTCCTGGGGTATTTATCCAACGTTTTTCTCTCAAATAGTGATCTCAACGGCTTTGCAGACGCAACCTTCCACTATGTCTCGTTTATTACACAAGTTGAAGGTTTTGCCGTTCTTGGCATATCTATGTTTTCTCTGCTAATTCCAATTCTCTACATCTTAGACTCTAAGAAGAAAGTGGATTCAGAAGCGGAGTTGAGCATCACAGGCTTGATATTAATAGTTACTAAACCCGCGAGAAGCTTACTTGTTACGTGGTTCTTGGTAAGGCTAATTAAATTGGGTTGTGTATCCTTTGGAATTTTAGTTTTGCATCACCACTTGGCGTTGATTATTAATTCTAGTTGTGAGCAGCAACATGAACTAAGTGAAGTTTTAGCCAGCAACGTTGGTACAGTGATTTTCCTTGCAGGAGGTATTTTAATCTTCACGTATGTGGGCACTTTTGGGAACTTGGCAATTGATATATCGGTTCGTGAAGAGATTAGTGGAAGCAAGGCATTGAAGAAGGCATCACAGGTATTAGAGGGAAAGAAGAAACTTGTTGGATTTCTCATGAATCTGGTACTGGGAGTTATATCTGTAGGGTTGTTTTTATGGTACTTGTACTTGAACACATGCTCCAAAGTGTCGGTGGAGTTTAAGAAGAACATGATGATGATCATATGGAATTTTGGTATATATCAGGTTGAGTTTTACACTTGGGCACTCTTCTCAATATTGTACTCAATATGCAAGATCAGTAGCGGGAATAAGTTTCAACCCCAGGGATGCTTGAAACGCATTCTGATGGAGGAGGAGGAGGAGGAGAAAGAGCCTTTGATTTAAGAAAGAAACTAGGATACCAATTATAACTTGGTAAAATATGATGATAAGATGTAAACTTTTGTTTTGTAATTGGAAATAAAAGTGAAAGTATTTCGATTTTTTAAATAGTAGGTCTGACGCTTATATTATCCATAAACGAACTTGATTGAGTCTCAAATATGAATGAGTCTTCATTATAT
This sequence comes from Phaseolus vulgaris, assembly GCF_000499845.2. Lineage (NCBI taxonomy): Eukaryota > Viridiplantae > Streptophyta > Magnoliopsida > Fabales > Fabaceae > Phaseolus > Phaseolus vulgaris. Next base: position 27,638,149 of record NC_023754.2, read on the forward strand.
CGTACATCTTTAAGGTTTTGATATTTAAAAAATTAATAAAATAGAGAGAGAAAACATTTAAAAGATAAAATAAAGTCTTTTGATTTTACCATAATATGTTTAAATCTTTTAAAATTTGTTGATTAGGACTTCGGACTACGTGTTGATTTGTCCGTCATGATTATAAACACCCACCTTTTCTTTTCACTTTCATTTAACAACAATAAAATATATATATATATAAAAAAATAAAAATATATATATATATATATATATATATATATATAAATCATAGACTGGACTGAAATAAATATTGCGTATAAATAGATCGATTCTTAAAATGATGGACACGTATTTTATTATAAGAAATTAGAATATTTGGTTGTATATTTAGACACGTTATATATATATATATATATATATGTAACAACTAAAAAGTTATTTTCCATATTATAAGAGTATTATAATTTCTCTTCATTCTTATTTACTTAAGCTTGGGACTAACTAAAATGGAGCTCCGTCCCTATATGATAATCATATTCTAATTTAGAAGACCAAGTATCTGAAACTATCACTGCATTTTCACCTGCATTTTGTGGCAAAAAAACCTTTTTGTGATAAATATTGAAATGAAATTTACACAAAATATGAGGCGTTTGTAGTCCAACGGTTAGGATAATTGCCTTCCAAGCAATAGACCCGGGTTCGACTCCCGGCAAACGCATTTTATTTTACATTATTTGTTCAAAATTACTTCATTTTATTTGCAGATTTTCTTTTGTTTAATGGTCTGGGTGAAATATTTAGCATTTCTTCTTTCAGAATTTGGGTTGGTTAATTTAAAAATTATTTTCATTAACACAAAAATATGTAATAATTCTTTTAAATCAGCTTATTTTATAAATTTTTAATTTATAAGATAACTTATTTTAGTTAGATTGTAGTTTATTTTTTTTATATTTCAATATATCTTATATCATTAGTTTTAATCTTATACACACAGATAATTATTATACTATTTTTAGTATTTGTTCAATTATTTTTTATTGCGATTTAAGTTTAATTTTTTAAAATTTAACATTGGAGTTACATATGTTATGATGCTATATGTAAATATTACAATTAAAATAAGAAAAAAAAACAATGCATCAAGAAAAAAAGTCACAAATTTATTAATTCTTTTTATATAAATTTATTTGACTAAAAAGACTTGTTAAAATAAAATAAAAAATGTCATTTTATATTTATTACCTAGTTTATTAGCTAGTCTATCAGATACTTATTATCTAATAAAATAGTTTATGAATTCAAATTTTATAACTTAAAACTTTTATATATATGATTTAAAGTTTATGATTTAGGGTTTAAATATCTTTTACTCGTTAGTTTAGTTAATAATGGACTGAATCAAATGATCAAAGAGTATAAATATATCGGTTATCAATACTTATGTTTAAAGTTATTAATATCGTATTTATGTAAATTAAAAGATTTTAAATAATTAATCTTAATTAGGAAATAACATTTATTATTAAATTAGGTTAATAACAAAATCAAACACAAAAGAGATTTCAATATATATAAAATAAGATATAAAAAAAAAACAAATTACACAAGCTAAAAGTTTACATATTTTTCTTACGCTGAATTATCTAAATTTGATATAGCCAATACTATTGTTTGAAACAATATATATAAACATATATATATATATATATATTAAAATTTTATTTATATTATTTTTTATTAACCATACATATATTTTATTATTTGAAGGGGTTATAAAGATAAAGTATGATAGTAATGAAGTGTCAAATTTTTTTTTCATTTTTTTAATATTCTAATGTCTCTTCCTCGTTCAACTCTTCTTTATAGCTCATAAAAAGAGGAGATATCTTTTTAAGTTGAATATAAGTCATTATACAGTGGATGATTTATTTTAAGTATCTAAGAACAATTATATATAGTTAAGTTAAAAGTAATGTAATTTAAAAAAAATAGTTATGTTATTTGTGATTGCAAAAAACGATTTTTTAATAATAATAAAAAAAGTATTGCTTGTAAGCGCGATTTCTGATCACATATTTTTGTTCAAATTAGAAGTTGTAAATCATTATGAGTTTTATTTTATTTTTTCCACAATTGTAATAAAGTCTTGTTAAATATGTTTTCTGAAGTTTTTTTTATTATATATTAAAGTAGTATTTAAAAATTAGATTTTTTAACATTATCAATCACAAAATTCAGATATGCATGGTATAATTTATCTTGGACAACTAAAAATAAAATACACTATAAATACTTGGGAGGATTTCCTCATGCACTAATTGGTAATTGTCAAAATCCTAATCTAAATTAAATGATTTATAAACAAGGATACGCGTATGTAGAGAGTATTCGAGAGATGTGATCGTACACGAAAAGCGCCGCTGGGAAGAAGATTTGTTTCCTTTTTTTTATTAGACTCTCATCTCTTTTCTCTTTTGGATATACCGTTTTCACACCTCTGTTAAAAAGGTCATTTAAAACATTATAATGTAATAAAATAATAATTTATGAAGTGAATCTAGATTATTGTTATCCGTGTCAAAGTGATTTAAGTGAATTTTTCAATTCCTTCAGTCTTATTTACTTAAGTTGGGAACTGACTGAAGTGGAGTTCCCTATATGAAACCAACATTGCAGTTTTACAAATTAATTAATTTTAATAAAATTATCAACAAGCGTTTGTAGTCCAACGGTTAGGATAATTGCCTTCCAAGCAATAGACCCGGGTTCGACTCCCGGCAAACGCATGTTTTAATTTAACATTGTTTTTGCTCTGTTTTTCTTTTTTTTTAATGCAGGGTTTTATGGAATTAGTTATCAAATGAGAAATGAATGGACACTTTTTTTTGTTTGTTTGAGTTCAACAGAATGTTTAAAGAGAGATATTATTCAAGTAAATAGTTTGTAGTGGGTTTTGTAACGTAGGAAGTATAATTAAGCAACCATATAGAAATTACAAGAAATTTTCATACTAATTTATAAACTAATTTCAGTATACTTATAATTTTGACAACTAATATTAAAAATATATTTTAATTCTAATTTAAAAATCAAATTTAATTATCATTACATAAAAACTAATTCATTGATCGTATTTTAAAAGACTAATTTAGTATTCATATCTAAAAATATTTAGTGATTAAATATATACAAACACAAAAAATCATTTGGTCTTCAAACAATAAAGATCTATTATTAAAATATTCTTTACTTTTTTGTTTACCTAAATTTTTCATATTTTAAAAATTAATAAATAACAGAATAATCAGTATGTTAAATTAATAAATTAATAGGATTCTATGTCCAAAATTTATAATCTTCAAACACACACACACACACATATATATATATATATATATATATATATATATATATATATACGAGTTTAACTTTAATTTATTTATTTTAATCATATATAAAACCAATTTAGGATATAATAAGAATTACAACTCTTTATATTCTTAGTATATGTATTTAATTTAAGATTTTGAATTCTTTCCCATATATAAAAGATTTAAATATGTGACTTAAACATGGGGTTTTCACTATGATGGGTTATTTTTTTTGTTTTTACCAAAATGGGATCCGTTTAAAAAAAATTACAAATTTAGGCAAGTCGTGCCAATTTGACACGACTTCATATGCACAAATCGTTCCAATTTGACACGACTTCTGCCCTGTCATACTGAAGTTGTGTCAACTTGGCACGACTTCTGCCACGTCATATTTTTTTTTTAATTTTATTGTTTTTATATGGGGTAGTAAGTTATGTGTTAAAAATTAATTTGATACATAATTTTCTAAGAGTGTTAGTTTTAAGGAACAAAAATTTGGATATATAATTATTTTTAAATTATTTAATTATTTCAAAATAATTACAAATTATTTGACTTATTTAAAATTTATATAATTATTTTTAAATTATTTAATTATTTCAAAATAATTACAATACTTATACCTTTTTATATTTTAATATAAATGACATTAAAAAAAATAAACAGGTTTAAAAAATGTATTATTTTAATTGTGATAAAAAAAATTATTACTTCAGAAAAAAAAATAAAATTGTGATACACAATTATCCAATTTTTTGTTCCTTAAAATTAACACTCTTAGAAAATTATATATCAAATTAATTTTTAACATTACATAACTTACTACCCAATATATAAACAATAAAATTTTAAAAAAATTATGACGTGGTAGAAGTCGTGCTGACACGACTTCAGTATGACAGGACAAAAGTCGTGCCAAGTTGGCACGACTTCATTATGACATGGTATAGTCGTGTCAAATTGGGACAATTTGTGCATATGAAGTCGTGTCAAATTGACACGACTTGCCTAAATTTGTAATTTTTTTAAATGGATCCCATTTTGATAAAAAAAAAAAAATCCTATCATAGTCAAAAACCCCTTAAACATTTGATTCAATTTAAAATTAGATGAAGAGACTTTCAAGTTTACAGCAATTAGATTACAAATTATACCTCTCATTTCGCATCAAGAAAAAAAAGAAGAAGCTAATTGTATTACATTTTTGCTTATCGGTCTTTAGATTATTTATTAATATAGCGGTCTATCGGTGACATATATGGGCAGGAATTTAATAAAGAGTGGTGATATGTTAATACAGTAAAAAATATTAGTTTACAAACTAATAAAATAATATTTTAATTATATTTAATTTATTTTGTAATTTTAAATATTATTATAACGTGGTATCAAGAATATCTTTTAGTATTAAAGAAATTTTTTCCTTTAATAAAATAACAGCAAGGTTGAAACTCCCATTTTTCTCTTATATTCAATTTACACCTTCATAAATTATAACAAATAAAATAATAAAATAATTGTGAGACTTTCAATTTTCAACTACTCCACATTAAAACCACGCATGCAGTGGTTCATAAAAAAGTCTTTCTCAATGGCACCATTCGGCACTAACAATGAACCTTCTCACATTTACTATTCTATTTTTATACTTTTCCTGTCATAGTAGTTGAATTCAGAAGCGTTCTTCATAAACTGATCATCTTCACCTTCAATAATTCCAAGTCAATACTTTTTTTATATAAATATATGCCACAGACGGAACTTAGTAACCCACCCTTCCACCCTAAAAAATATTTTGAACCCTTTCTCGATCTAAATGGGTTTGGCAGGATTTTTGAGAAAACTGCAGGATTTCTATACTACTCATATACTCTTATGCACAATTTTTTCGTGCTTCATCGTCTTACCTCCCTCCTTCTTCTATACCACTTTTGTCACAAGCCATTTATCCAATGTTTTTCTCACAAATAGTGAACAACTCAACAGCTTTGCAGACGCAACCATCCAGTATGTCTCGTTTATTACACAAGTTGAAGGTTTTGCCGTTCTTGGCATATCTATGTATTCCTTGCTAACGACAATTCTCTACATCTTAACCTCTAAGAAGAGAGTGGATTCAGAAGCGGAGTTAAGCATCACAAGCTTGATATTAATAGTTACTAAACCCGCGAGAAGCTTACTTGTTACGTGGTTCTTGGTAAAGCTGATTAAATTGGGTTGTGTATCCTTTGGAATTTTAGTTTTGCATCAGCGCATGGCGTTGATTATTAGTTCTAGTTGTGAGCAGCAACATGAACTAAGTCTCATCTTAGCCAGCAACATTGGTACAACGGTTTTCGTTGCAGGAGGTATCTTAATCTTCACGTATGTGGGCACTTTTGGGAACTTGGCAATTGACATATCGGTTCGTGAAGAGATTAGTGGAACCAAGGCATTGAAGAAGGCTTCACAGGTATTAGAGGGAAAGAAGAAACTTATTGGATTTCTCTTGAATCTGGTACTGGGAGTTATATCTGTAGGGTTGTTTTTATGGTACTTGTATTTGAACACATGCTCCAAAGTGTCTGTGGAGTCTAAGAAGAACATGATGATGGATATATTGAGTTTTGGTATATATCAGGTTGAGTTTTACACTTGGATACTCTTCTCAATATTGTACTCAATAAGCAGGATCACTAGCGGGCATAAGTTTCAACCCCAGGGAAGCTTGAAACGCATTCTGATGGAGGAGGAGGAGGAGAAGGAGCCTTTGATTTAAGAATGAAACTAGGATACCAATTGTAACTTGGTAAAATATGATTATAAATTGTAAGCTTTTATTTTGTAATTGGAAATAATGAGTGAATGTATTTTGATTTTTTGAATAGTAGGTTTATCCATAAATTAACTTGACTGAGTCTCAAATATGAATGACTCTTCATATTATATGGTATATCTTTAAGGCTTCGGTATTTAAACAATTAATAAAATAGGGAGAAAAAAGATTTAAAAGATAAAATAAAGTCTTTTGTTGACCATAATATGTTTAAATCTTTCTAAATTGGTTGATTAGGACTTCGGACCGCAAATGGTGAACTATTAGTTGAATTAGTGAATCCAGTATAAAATTTTGGGAGTTATCATGTGTTAATTTGTCTATTAGAATCATGACTCAGTCACGCGTTTGATCTGGTGAGTGAATATGTGAGAATTTGAAGAAATGGATGTGTCAGGATGTGCGAATAAAGCGTAAAGAAAATGTGGTTGTTTGGATTGTGACATGTTAAAGTGGATGTGTGAATGAAGTTTATGAAAGTTTGTGAGTGATGTGATGGTTGTGATGATTTTTTTTTAAAATTGTTAAATGTTACTTTACAAATTTATCCTTGCCTATTAAAAATTTGTAATAATGAAATGAGTTATTTTTTGTTTAAAAATAAATAACTTTAACATATTTAGTAGATTTAAAAATTAAAATTAAAATAAAAAATAAAAAATAAATATATATTAAATATAAATAGATCTAATTTAAAAATTATAATTAGAAAAAATTGTATTCAACAAATTAAATAAAAAAAAAATTCAAGTAAATTTTATATATTAAACATGCATTATAAAATTAGAAAATAAATCACATCTTATATAAATAATAAATAATATTTTTTTTATTTTAAAAACCCTATAATAATAAAAAATAAATAAAAAATATAACGTAATTAACAATAGAAAATAATTTCATAAAAAACTATTATAAAAAATATACTAACTCATAAACATAATAATTATAAAAAAATATATTAATATAAACACATCAACAAATTAAATAAAATGACAACCTCAAATAATTTATTAAAATATTAAATATATTATAAAATTAAAAAATAGATCACATCATATATAAATAAAAAAATAATTTTTTTAAATATTAAAAATTCTTGTAGATGAATGAGGGTAAATTCGAAAATAACACATGTTGAGATGGTTTTTCCTCTACATCTCTTCATTTTGAGAAGAGATGATATTTATTGTTCACAGTTATATCCTCTACTGTTCTTCCCTCCAAAACTCTAAATACAAACAGTTAATATTATTTTCTTTCTTTTCTTATGAACCATACATTCTACTCAGTCACTTTCTTTTTCTGTAACTTTTAGATAGTAGCGTTCCAGTAAATACATAGCACTGTATAGGATTTGAACGCTGAGAAGGCTCCTGTTCATCGTCTTGGGTTAAGAGGTTGATTCTATAGAATATCATGTCCTGCCTGTTACTGATAATTTTCAGAATTTTCAAGAAATGGTCCACCTCTTCATTGCTAATGTGCATAACACTTTGTGAAGTATTATTAATGTTGGTTAATGTTCACAGTAGTGCTATGTTTGGAACTGGATGGTGATGATATTATTCATACTATTTGATACTATATTTTTTTTTTTTGCATACTATTATATGTAATAAATAAAAATAAATAAATTTAAAAAATAATAATAATACACTACCACGGTTTACACAATTGCTGGGAAATGATATCAGGGCTCTATTCGTCCAAGTGAGGAAGTTTTCCAGCGCAACCTCCATACAAATGGGAGCTGTTATTTCCTAATTTTTGTATAGCAGCTGAATGTGTTTTAAGTGCGACAATATATAGAATGTTCCTGGTTTTCTTTCCTTTTGAGAGGGTACTGAGTAACCTATAATTTACCATCTTAGGAGGTAATTATTTTTCTGTTGGATGTTAGTGAGCATGTTAAGATACTCTTTTTTTAAAAGGGTTGAAGCATCCTTCGTGTTCTTCTTCTTCAATTGATTAAGTTTTTGCTAATTAAAAAAAGTTATTACCAAGTTTAAAAAAATATCCTCACCCCTATAAAAATAACCAAAATAATTAACTGTTTCCTTTTCAAGTAACCACTGATCCTTGGTTGTTTGCCTGACTTTTGATATGCAATGAGGGTCCAAATGCAAACAGTAGTACAAAAGCTAAATTTTGACAAAATATATAAGCAATCCAATTATTGGGTACATATTGTTAGGTTGAGTTGAGAAGTACCTCATCTTCCTTTGGATCCTAGCCTAGCCTAGAATGAAAGTTTTGTTATTCTCTTTATCATGAGGACGTTCATGGCATTTATTTGATGGACAACACCATGTGATGCTGTCACCTTAAACTGTCAAAAGTCTACAAATTACTGTGTATATATAGCTATTGCCTCAAGAAATAATGACTAGAACCCCCTAATTTCTTTTCAAATCATTTCTTAAATACTTGGTTCCTCACACAGTGTCCAAGAGTGAAATTGTAGAGTGAGTTGCAACAAGGCATGTGAAAGTGCATTGGTCATGAAGGGAAGACAGTGGCAAATGGAGATTTGTCCAGCGATTTCACACTCCTGCACAGTGCACACGCTAAACTCTGGTACCACAAGACATGCTCCAAAACATAGCTCATCTTCATAAAGGCTCATATTACAATAAGAATGTGAAGGCACGTGCTATCCACCACATATTATTTTATCCGTAGCTGGCTTTACGTTGGTATTTGGGACCCTTATTGCATGTGTTCTCTTAATTCCTCCTCTAGTATAGCAATATCTTCATCTACTTGCACAATACCCTTTTTATCATCCCATTTCAATAACTATTTCCAATTTTTCAGGTAATAAAATCATCAAAATTTAATACAATATATGTGCTCTATTTTCAAGTTCTGTTTTTATTTTGGAATTTCTTCTAATGAACTTTTCTTGTGGCAGAGAAAAAGGAGAAGTTTTATGATCATTACCTAATATTGTGTTCACTTGTACGTTTGAAATTACTATTTTGGTGTGTCCGTGAAGAATTGGTTATTCGTGTGCATTTTCCGCGGTTTTAAATTTGGTCGTTGAGATAAATATTTTAATAATGAATTGGTCAACAATGAAACAACGTGAACTTTGAAAAATCTACTCGAAGCTATCAGCATTTGTCAAATTCAATAAAATAACTTAAAACCCAGGGAAATTGCAATTACTATATTTTGTGTATAGCTAAAAATAATCTGTTAATATATAGTACTATATTTTAAGTATCATGTAACTGTATTAATCATAACTAGAAAGTATATTTAATGTGTCTTATCAGCAAATTTATAAAAAAATAATAATTATTAAATCAAATCTCAAGTAATTAAGAGTGTTTTTAGAAGTCATTATGTTGTATGATTGTATTTAGTTGGACGAGTTTTTATTTTCACTATTCATTAATATTAGAATAAAATAGGAAGATATTATGAAGAATTGGGAGGTTAAGTGTTACCAAGTGAATATTAAGCTTAACTCAATTTCATGAAACCGACTCAATGAGGTGAGGTTTGCACACACTTATATACTATGAAAGATTCTAATATCTAGTCGATTTCCAACATTAAGAGGTGGGACACTTCAGTTACTGCAATATACCAAAGAAATCTTCATAATACTAATAAATTTTTAATATATAATACTTAGAGAATTAACTTAGGTTTTATGGTTTGGATTTCTTTTTCTTTAACTGAACAAGTTATGAATAAATTCCTCGTAATTTTGCTACAAAAGCTAAAGTTTTGATAAAATTTAGATTATAAATTAAAAATTACAAGGAAAAACATGTGAGAAAAAATGAAAAATTAAATGCAAAAACCCTCTTGGGCCACGCGAGTGAGAGATTAGTTTGTGACTCCATTAAATTGCAATGTGCTAAATATTGACCTTCAAATTTTATAAAATGCATACTAAATTAAATAATTTTTTAAGCTTATTAAAAAAAAAACTTTAACATATATTGACTCTAGTAAAAGACTCTATAGTTTTAGATGTGTTGAATATAGGGTTGACTGAAAATAGATGGATAAATATATGAGGAAGAAGAACAGAAAATAATAATAAAATCACAAGAAAGGATAAAAAAAACTAATATATCTTTAAATAAAAAAAAGATAGTAAAATATAAGAGGTTTGAAAGTAGTATTTTAAAAATGTTACCTCAAATAAGGTCTTAAACAAATTACAAATTAATCAAGGGTTATTTACTAATATTATTAAGTTAAACAAACTTTTGAACTATATATAATCTCGATTTCTATATACTGTGACTTAATTGTAACTTAAGAAGTTGATTCAATACACTGGCCAGATATTTTATATATGGAAACATTTTCAACCCTGTCAACATTAGTTATCCACACTCTATTACTAATGTGGACCACAACAGTGATTTCAAATAATAATGTTAAAATTATCTATAACTAACGTTGACAGTTATGTCTTTTTTTAATAATAGAAACTGTCACTTATGAATATAAAAAAGTGATATACATGACTGTGTAAAACTAATTTGTGTGTCTAGGTTTCTCTTTTTCACTTTTAAAACATGGTATGTTTGGGAGGAACTTTTTATAAAATAAATAAACAACATAAAGTTTTTTTTTTCAAAAGTTGAAATTCATTTATTACGTTAATTAAAATAAAAGTATAGATAGAGTAAATAAATAAATTTTAACTTAAATGAATTGATTTTATTTTATATTTACAAAATATAAGAAGAAAATATCTGTTCAAAAGATTATCTATATACCACAAAATAAAAAGATAGAGGGAAAAAAGGAGAAAGAGGAAAACCACTCATCTCATTGTCACAAGTAGTAACAATAAGTCACCCGTTAGAGTTTTTTTTCTTGAAATTTTTTTGGGGATAATGCATAGTAAGGCGAGAATACATTTAATTGGTTTCCTTCTTTTAGTCACTACCCAGGAACGATGTCACAATCAATCATTAAATAATGAAATTTTGAGATATTTCAGAATAGAGTAAATGAAAAACAAATCCTAAGATTTAATAGTTTTTTTTTTCATCTTAAGGGTCCAAAATCAGTATACCGTTAGCAAGAATAATATATAGATAATTTTATTCAAATATATAATCAGTTAATAACTTCTTTAAACTGATCGATTATTCATTCATTAATACTATTATAATATAGTTATTAAATAGTTATTTTAGTCTTCAAAATATTATTTTTCTTAAGATTGTGTGTTTTTTTTTTATGTAATTGAGTGTTTTTTTGTCATTTCATTTTATTCTTTATCATTAGAAAAATTGTTAAAGCTAATGTTTGTGTATATCATTACAATAAAATCATAAAATAAAAACTAATTTTAAGAGACTAAAATAATTAGTTACAATAGTAATTAGTTTTTAAATTTGGTAGAAAAATTTAGAGACTATTTAATAATAATAGAAACTAATTTAGAAACTATTTTTTTTTAGTTTTTAAAATGGTCTCTAATTTAGTTACTATTGTAACTAATTATTTTGATTTCTAAAAATTGGTTTCTATTTCATGATTTTATTGTAGTGTAGGTAACACATCTATTATTCTTTTAATCCTTAAATTAATTACTAAGTATGATGTTAACGTTATAGTCTCTAAGCTTAAATATTTATTATTATTTTAGTTCATAAATTGATAACTTTTTATTTGACATATTGAATTTCAATTTAATAACTACGTAGAAGAAATAGTATATATTGAAAAAGAGAATTTCACAAAATTGAACTTAGTGTCCGTAAAAAAATAATGAAAACAACAAATAGTTGATACTAGTTTATGATTAGTGTCTATCTCGCGTCAATAAAAAATATTAACTCTTTATGAGTGTAGATAAAGAAATTATATTTTGATAATCAAGATAGTTGTATACACTTTTTTTTTTAAATATAATAAAAGATAAATTTTTAATTAAATAATGTGAAAAATGATTAAAATAATAATATTTAGAGTTGTGGGATGGGTGTAAAAAAATACTCATGGTTATGTAAATAAGGGAGATGAATGTAGATAAATGAAATGAGTATGAATGAGAAAAATAAGGAGAAAATTGTTAAAGAAGAAGATGAATGTGGATAAAGGAGTTGAGTATGAATAAATGAGATGAGGAGAAGAGTGTGAATGAAAGAAATAAGTGTGTGAAAATATTTACATTAAAAGTAAGAGAGAAAAACTATAAATGATAAAATTTGTTCTCTTTAAATTTCAACATTTAAATTAAAAATAATTTATTATTACTATTGGCCACTATAAGGCATACAATAGCATATAAATTAGTGTGAGCTTAAATAAACATTAAGGATATATTATATTAGTATATTCTAATCTAACATATTACAAAAAATTAAAACATATTTAATACTACTAGATTCGGGTTTTTTTTAATATTAAAACGTATTTACACATTATATTATTAAAAAATTTATAAATATTTTATGTTAAAGTTAGTTTCGTCAACTCTAATAATATTATATTTTGAAAGTTATCTTCGTGATTTGAGTGCTTGTATTCTAGGGACCCAAATAATTTTCTTTTAAATTTATACAATTAATTTAAATGATGGTTTATAATGAACAGTATGAAAATATACCCCTCTCTACATATCTAACTAATTATTTGAGATCATTTTTCTAAATAAGGATTTTCTAATGTTTTTAAGGAAAATAAAATTTGATGAAAATTTCATTCGGAACTTTGGGCTTTCTACGTACCAAAAATAGTGAAGCGGAGATATGGCTAGGAATAACGTGAGAGGGAAACTCCGTCTTCCTAATTGATTTTAAAAGACTCGTTTGAATATTTTTTATAAATATTTAAAAAAAGTGAGAAAATTAAACAAATTTTCTATAAAATAAAATTAATTTATAAAAAAATCATATTAATTTTTCTAAAAGATAATTTTTAAGTAATGTATAAGATAATTTAATTCACAGACAGACTTATACGTTTTATTTTTTCAACAAAAAGTTAGTAAACATACCTTAAAATTAAAAGCATAAACAAATGGAGAAAATGAAACAAAGGCATGAGATGCACGTGGGAATTAGGCTCCTCAGTAATCCCCTCCTCGTTTAACAACTTTGAATAATTGAATTTGTGACAAAAACATGGTAGAATATACATACGTTTATTATTAGAATATTCCAAATATTCCTTTCTGCTAGACCCAACAACTTCATTGTGGAATATATGTTATGTGGCTGAAGCCGCAGAAACTACAGAAAAGACCACTCAGTTTTTACGACCATATCACAAAAATCATTCCTATCCACTCAAATTACTTGTTTTTTATGTTTGGACGAGAGAACAAAATTAATTTGACAAATTAAACTCAATTTTAGTGCTTCTGTAGTTGTGACAAATCATAGACTCAAAAAAATATAGTAATATTATTGAAAACGTGTAATTGGTATAAAGAGAATGTGGAGTGATGAAAGAAATTAAAGAAGATAACAGACAGAAAAGAATGAAAAGAAGAGTGTTACTGTATATAAAAGCCATATATTATACAATTAGGTACAGCACACTTGATGTAACTAAATAATATAATTTGACAGCAGCATGTTATATTATTATAATCACGTGAAGTTTAATTTAACATCAATTCATAACTACCTGAAGTGAATCCCAATCTGGTTCTTTATATGTAATTGAGCAAATTTTAACTGCACAGACGAAAAAAGGAGCATGATATTAGATGTGGGTGAAATATCAGAAACAGTTTTAAATATCAAATGAAAATGATGTTTATGGAGTAAATAAATTGGCAAAACCTGTTGAATGAATAAAAAAGGCACATGCATGGTACCTTTCGTCAAAAAGTGTTTCTTTTTCAAAGGCTAAAATATGTGAAGTGCTAGAAACTTAGCATGAATATTGCATCTAATGCCGACCACAGTAATAGGCTTTCAATTTTGTGTAGTTTGGAAGCAACTGTGAATTATTGCTATTGCTACTGCTAACGCAATTAGTTTACACATGAAAGCTTTGATGCAATCACCAAACCAACAAGAAAGAGATGTGACCCAAAAATGTCAACATCTAAGAGAACAGAAAAAGATTGGTAACAGTGGTTGATATCGACCAGTGGCCAACCTCATATCTGGCTTTATCTAGTATCATTCATAATTCTGTATTTTGCCATAAATAACCTTTGCTTTTGCCTCTTCTCAAAGCCATCCCATTCCAAACGCTTTCATTTTTGTCCAAAGCTAACGTTTTCCCCTTAGGAAATACGAATATTAAACAACCAAATCATACGTTAATTAGAAAATGTCTCAAATCTAGAACGTGTAAATTATTGGTTGAGTTCTTCTCGTGATTTCAAGGTTCAATGAGGGTAAAATGGTCCTCAAGGACATAACATAATTATATAATATATCTTACTACCATGTCTTGACAGTTTCTGCTAATACAATTCTAAAGGCTCAGCTGATTTTCCAAAGCTACCATCATTCATCATGGATGCAGAAGAAGTCTTCAACCTCTTTGATTCATGCTGGTTTGGGCATCAAACTTCGAAGGAACACACAAGTTCATCAACACCAACAAATTCTCATGAAAATTCAGATCATCAAATAAAAGAAGAACCATCAGAACCAATGCTTTTACGCTTACAAAGCACTCACAGCAGGTCCATGAGCGACCAGTTGAGTTCCATGACATGTTTCAAGGATGATTCTCTTTCCCCAGATTCAGTTTTCTCACCAAAGCTCCAAACCATTCTCTCAGGAAAAGATGTCACAGACTCAGAAGCACAGGTGCAGCATGAAGTGTTGCCTAAGAAGAGGGAAAGGAAGAAGAAAAGGCAAAGCAAGAGTTTGTCAGACCTTGAATCTGAGGAGTTAAAAGGGTTCATGGATCTGGGGTTTGTTTTCTCAGAGGAAGACAAGGACTCAAGTCTGGCTTCAATCATTCCTGGCTTGCAAAGGTTAGGGAAGAGTGATGAGGAAGAAGAGGATTCTGATGGGTCTGCAGTCCAAAGACCTTACCTCTCAGAAGCATGGAAGGTTCAAGAAAAAAGTAAGAAAAAGAACTCTCTCGTGAATTGGAAAATTCCTGCTCTGAACAATGAAATTGACATAAAAGATAGTCTCAGGTGGTGGGCTCATACTGTTGCTTCCACAGTTAGATGATGAAGTTTTGTAATTCCAGTTTTTCTTTTACTACATATTTTGCTTATATCTGAGAAATTTTGTTTAACTTTTTGCTATAGCAGCTTTTTGACCTTTTTCCATCAGGAATTTCTGGAATTCCACATTGTAATTTCAGACCAAAGGAGGGGAAATGCATCTCAGCTTTTAAGATCATTGTAGGTCACAGACAACTTCTGTTGGAGTAGGTCCATGTCAAGTTTAAAATTTTGTACTTCAAATTTAAGGCCACAATGCTCACCCAACCAAATATCAGACTCTCCAACCAGAAAAAAGGTTATACATAATTAAATGACCAACTCATTCGGCTTTTTCCAATCACTTTTGTCCCCTTCACTGGAATGTATGAAAAATGAGGACACAATTAATATCATTTCTATTACACTGAGCAAAATGAACATTTGTTGGTTATATAGATTGATAAAAGTTTATCAATTTTAACCTTTTTTTTCATACAGTTGTATGTATTCACTGTATTCAATGACTATTGTTATAGAGAAGTTAAATTTAATAAAGCAAAAATCTGTTAAATGTATAGTATTGGTAAGATCATGGCATGCTGATTGGCAAAACAATACTGGGAAAAGTGTACTGCCGATGTTTAAATGTTTCTTGTTCGGTAATTTGAGAGGATCCAAGCATAAGGAGAATTGTTGTGCAATTGCACAACCGGTTGACTTTTCATCTCATGTCATAGAAGAAATTACCTATATGAAAATAAAAT